>NC_091829.1:18120658-18448158 GCF_038994185.2 Dermacentor albipictus
GTTGGCTTACCACACTCTTCGGAAGTACTGTGCGTGTGTTTGTTGACGGATCTTACGGTGATTCGTCACCACGGCCTCCTGCGCGTTCTCATTGACGCATTGGTCATCCGGCCGCTTCAGTTCTTTTACGCAGAGCGGATATTGCCGGTTGTTCTTTACTGTAGCGCAAACATACAAACTCCTAGCCGCGAAGCCGATAAAATGGCGACGTGAGAAGCGAAAATTAGGAATTGCTGCCTAAAGAAAGCAGTGAAAAAAAAACTTTTTTGAGATGTGCACAGGTTACTTTTATGTCATAATCACGATAACTGCGTTTGAAGGCGAAAACTTGCGACACCAACCCAGGTTGCGTATAGCTTTGACGCCGAGCACGCCACCGCATGCCGGCTTTCACCACCGCACCATGAAAAGCAGCTGCGAAACTCCCGACTTGTGCGTAAACTACATAGAGTTTCTCACTATATTACCTAGAGGGAAATACCGTGCATACCACTGCTGCGCTGTGCTATGCACGGGAATGCCGGTATACTGTGACTTCGGATTGGCATCGTTCTCGGAGAGCCAGGCAAACACCGTTCCGTCTATCACGATGATTCATATTATACTAGAACTGCACGTAAAAAAGCTATTTTAGCTTTATTATTACACAAAAACATGTTTTGTTTAACCACGAGAACTTGTTATTGCATGTACAATTATATGAAACGCAAAACGTGTCAGCGGGCTGCTAAATTTGGAGGACAGACGGCAAGATTCGTGCTCACTTTGGAACAGTTTGTCATCTGTTCTTGGTTTTCTTTGCTTGGTTATGTATTTAGGTGAGTGCACACTTCACTGGAAGATGTAATATGCGTGAATGGAAACATTTTATGCAGATTTTTCTCTAAGAACCCGTTATTTGTGTAGCCATATCCGCGTTTTAGACGAAGCCTCTTACAATACCAGCCATCGCAAGCCTCGCAGACACATATGCTGTCATTGTCATGACGGCACAGCACCCCTTAAGAAACTCCCATGGAGGGTGGCGCCAGATTTCTCTCTAGGTGTTATACTGAGAAACTCTGTGGTAAACTATTTCTATGCGTGTGAGCACCTGAGGAAGTAGTTCCGCCTGGTGATGTCCACCCGGCGTCCGCTGGGCAGCCGGAGCTTCTTGTAGTACGGGTGCGCCTTGGAATAGTGGCCGGCTGGAGTTTCGGGAGCCGCGATTTGTTCGTCCATGCTGCCTTGGCTCGAATCGTTCAAGTTCGAGTCGGTGAACCTGCGTGGGAGATGACGCATGGCGTTTGTCGTTGGGCGACGCTCGAAGACATCGCCGCGCTTTGCTTCTTCGGAACGCGGGGCCAGAAGCCGGCCGTGTCGGTCCAACGCGCGCCAAGCGCACATTTAAGCACGTCCGTCCTCCTGAGACCGCTTGTACAGTCAACCGCAAAAGTTTACGGGACGCAGGATCTGCCAAGAAGCTGAGTTCTCGCGAAGTGAGGTCACACAGCCACGAATGAAATGTTCCACCATGTAGTAGCCATCGCCACCTACACAGTGATTCATTAAATACGAAGTGTCCTGCCTTAACAGCGCAGGAATTCACATTTGAAGAGGAAACCGCACACCGCAATCTTTTGCTGTTGACTGTACATAACAAACTGGAAAATGCATTTATGAACGTGATAGCGTTAAAGAAATCCGTCGTCGGCGTCCAGCGTCGGCGTTGGACGTCTTTTCTGCAGAATAATTTTGAACCAAATTCAGTACCACGAATACCCAAATACTTCTCTGCCACCAAAGTTGTTCATACCTTGTCTTTCGTTCTTTACAAAGTTGTGTTGTTTTCACATTTATATCGGAAGCAGTTACGTAAATTATTTGTCACTTTCCCCATAGATGCATGCTGAACTATGTGTTGATGTGGCTTATATAGTATTAATTTCTACGAATGTTTGCTTGCAGCCAAAGACACAGGGCGGTTGCAATTATTGTAGTCCAACTGTCACTGGAAAAGCTCAAAGCTCGCGCCTCACTGGGTAGTTGACACTCAGTGTAAGTCAAGCAAAATCCGCTGAGCTTGCGCTTTTGTACACTCGCAAGCTACTCGCTTTAAACTAATTCCTTGCATTGGCTCCTGCATTCAAGGAAACAATATGTTGTTCCACCTTTCGTGCCGATGTGTCATTTTTTTCTTTGTCAAAATTTATTGGTATTCGATTCGATCTTAGAAGCCCGTGTTTAGCGAATATGCGTATCCGATTTCAAAATGCCGTTCAAACATACTAATCCACTGATCCTTACAATACTTGGTCATATGCCAAATGATCGCAGAGATTGATACTTTGATGCGAAATAGACTTGTTCGTTGTGTATTCAAAACATTCAACACTCGCACACACGTACATGAGCCAAACTATATCTGTGGTAAGTTAGAGCTCATGATGATTTGTACTTCCACTGCCCCGTGCATGTCGCATTGTTTCAAATATTCAAACCAGAACGTGTGTTTTGCCATCGAACACGTTCAGCTTTTACACCGCACCTTTGTTGCACAATCTTTCGACCGTGGCTGTACGGTGCCCGATATCCTTGAATTGCGTACGAGTGCGAGGCAAGCATGTACAGCGTTGAACCGCACTTACTGTTCAAAGTCGCGTCCTTCGTCGTACTTTCGAAGTTTTCTTAGTCGCTCCCTCCGACGTTTGTTGCTGTGAGCGAGATAAGACAAAATGAGTTGGCTCATGATAAACACAGCAGAGACTATACGCTACAGGACGCGAGTGTCTTCTTAACGGTGATTTTTGTGGACTCAAGAAAGAAAAACGCAGTGAATGTAAAGACCAACTTTCTTTGGTCAAAATGTTGACTCCAGAGACACCTATTTTTTCGACAACTGTTTACAGAGATTGTTAGTCAACCGAGGGACCATTGATACAGAGAAGAGCAAGAGAAAAAAGAGAGGAATACGAGATAAGGCTGGGAGCACTGCAAAACAATAGTGCATTAGCGCAATGATCTTTTTTTTTGTATTTCATATTTCAAAAGTACCCCGGGTACGTTGCCGCAAGAAAATATATCGGTTGTTTCTGAACTAATAAATAAATAAATAAATAAGCTCCGTCTACAACGTGACCAAATGCACTGCGCCCGGACGTGAACATTGTTTCTTTTCATAATTCATCTCAGTTATATAACTAATTACGCGGGATATAATAAAAAATACTCCGAGAAGCACCACATGGTGGCAAACAATATGTCGTCGATGATTGCGTTGCGTTGAGTTCTACACTGGCAAAATATGATGAAGCAAACAAGGACGCGGATGGATCAAGCGTCTAAAACTCAGCCAAACGTAATCAAGAACGTACACCACCTAGCCCCCGTCAATGCTTTACTGAACATGTCGCTGGCTTCATCCTGCTGCGGTTTAACATTTTTATGCGAAGCATACTAGCCGCACAACCACGGTCTTCCTTGCTGCGCCGCGCGCGGCCGCGTAGCTACCATATGACGTCATAACAGCTGCAAAAGCGGAGGCTCAACTCGTGCGCTCGCTTGCGGCCGCGTAGCTACATAGCCGGGTCTCAGCTCGTGAGCTCGCCTGCATGAGTTGTTTCTTCGTCTAGCCGAACCAAATATAGCCAAGCAACAGCAGTTCACCAGGCTAAACAGTGGTTCAACAACTAAAATAAAGGCTAGTATGCTTCGCATCCTGGGCTTAACCTTAGCTAAGCCACAGTCATTTTTTTAAGTATCCTCGGTTCAAGTTACTTCACACACTCGGTAGAGAATAGGTTTATTTGTAAGCAAACAGCGTGGTAACCGCTTACATCTCTTTGGTGGCGAACTCGTCGCGCTCGGGTGGAGACATGGCGAATGCGAATGGCCACCAGCGCTCCCAGAGCGTCTCTGGTTCTTCTGGGCGTTGAGCCCTGCAACGCTCAAGCAGCGATAGGCAAATCAAAGCGCGAAGTACAACTTTACATGAAGTATCGAAGACCCGCGAAGTCCCCCTCCCCCACCCCAAGTGAGCGTACTAACCTCGTACGGATAACACATTAACATCTTACGCGCTGCTTTCAGCTTGCACTTATAGTCAGACTAAAGAGAAGAACTGAATCAGATTAAACTGAATGCGTTTTTTTTTTGGCACTGAATTACGGGTTTCTTAACTTTCTGCTTCCTTTCTTTTGTTTTTTGTTTTTTTTTTAAGTTGCAAATTGTCCCCAACATTTGCTTAAAAAATTTACGCGCTAAATTAAAACTTCGCTTCCTGCAGTCGAGAGAATTGAGCTTCGTTTCTTATTCAAATCGGTTGAGCGCCTGTATAACGAGAGCATTTCGTCGTATCCGATTTCTTCGAATTGGAAAATGAAGTTGGTCACGAGGCTAGTGCCTCCACTTGGTAGCTAAAATCACGACAGTGATTGCAGTAACCAAGACGACCAGCGCGGATAAATTTCCCGGTGAAAGACAGTCGTTTTGTCTCGAGGTGCGCTCTGTACAGTTCAGACGAAGGTGCGTACTTTGGTTGGAGTCGCCGAGCACCGATGCCTGCGAGGTCGGCTTCGCCGGTCGCTGCATAGTCTTCGCGACTAGCGGTCTTCACGCCGCGTCCGGCAGGGCGGCTTCCGGTCTCCTTCGGCAGCGGTGGGTTTATGGCGACCAAGTTCCTCCTGCAACAGCAATGATAACGGCTAAAGTCGATGGAACGGCAGAAATTTCGTTCTGGTCGGGGATAACCAGGACATGGGAGTAGCAGTATATAGTGTCAACCTGGATTCCTGATTATTTCATGGGTCTCAACGCACTGCTGAGGACAAAAAAAAAAGAGTCCGATAGGCTGTGTATCGGGGGACACAGCGACAGTGGCGTACTTGAAACATTTTGTACCTGCTTCTGACGGTGTGTGGACACTGGGGTACAGAAATGACGTAACCAAATGCACGAGTGACGTTTATTTAAGTATTGCAAAGCTTACAGACTTAACCAGTCTGCCACCTGCTGGCGGTCCTGCGGTCTAATCTTGCAATCGTGCTCGCTTGCTATTCGTAGTGGACCGGCCGTAGTCAAGGGATCGAAGTGAGCGCGAATTGGCATAAGCCTCTCTTGCTGCCCAAGCCTGTCCACGCCGTTTTTGGACCCAATATATCGAAAGAGGGGCGCCATAGCTGAGCAAGTATAAATTTCTGCAAAGAAATTTACGTTTGTAAGCCTTATAACTCCTGATGAGCACAGGTTTGAGTTTGATGGAATATATCGGCTACGGTAAAGTGAGCTCTCTCAAACACGATCACTCCCGCTTAGATTAACAAACTTACTGCCAAGCTTTGCCTCTCTGGAAGCCAAGCGGGGGGCTAAATTTAGCTCTGATTGCATCATGAGTGGCACGATACATGCATGATCGAGTAATGGCGGCATCTTTTCTCTACACGACGATATCAAAAGAAGGGAGCATGACATTTATTCATGCATTAGAAAACTTGCAAAATTAATTCGTGTAATCGTGCTGCAAGTAATTTGTAACCCATGCGTGCAGGCTGGCTCTTGACAGCCAATTCATATCTCTCGATCTGTGTCTTTGCCCGCGCATGAGAGTGGCACTCGTGGTTCTGCGGCTCAACCACGGAGTAAGTGGGCTCAACGCCAAGCAATCAGATGGCGCTGATAGCATAGCTACATTCGCCTGTCTGACAGGGGCGTGTATAGTGCGTGCGAATCGCAGAAACAGCTGTGCTATCAGCGTCATCACGCTAGCGAGTGTTCCTGCAGAACCTACGAGCAGCGCTCCAAATCACCGGCAAATAAACAGATCGAGAGGTGTGAACCAATTGAAGTCGCTATGAGCGTCTGCCTGTGCACGGGCGAGTTAATTTATCGCAACCTACCCCCTTCTACTCCGTTCCCCCCATTCCGTGACTGCTAGAGGGCACTACGATGTATTTTGGCCACAGCTTCCGTGCTCCACTTAGATATTTCCGCACCCGTACGATGTGCAGGCGTGAATAATACGAGTGAGAGCACCAAATTTGTTATTAAGGGACGATTGTTTGTGATGCGTGCTTTCGTAGGTGTCACGTTGACGTGTAAGAGATACCTTTTCCCGTTTAATATAATTTAATCTCATTGACCCCTTTGTGCGTGCCATGTGTGTCTAGCCATTTCAGCTTCTTGGAAGCAACCTGGTTTTTCTTTCATAGTGCTTGATCACTTGGCAAGGATGAATTCAACTTCAACATGTGAAAACTGCAGATACACCATCCACATTGAAAACTGAAAGGCTATTGGCTATACGGTTGAAACACTAAGACGCGTTTGTGAACAGCCTAGTTCCTTGAAACTCAGTTTGTCCTTTGCCTGAAAAAATGACAACTCGCTCCCGCTGACCACATTCGTAAATATCAGCATTTATTCAGTCTATTGCCGGGATGCAGGTGACTGCCTTCGGAAGCGAGGCTGATAAACGTATCGCCGGCATAACGGCGTGTTTCATAGCATGAATTTGGTTCTGCCCTTTCAATTTACCCCCGTGGTAGCTTAGTGGCTATGGCGTTGGGTTGCGTTGCCGAGTAGGAGGTCGCTGGTTCGAGCCCGGCAGCGGCGGCAGCATTTCATTGGGGGCGGAAGTCAAGCGCTCGTGTGCAGTGCATGCAGTGCACGTTAAAGAACTACACGTGATGAACATTAGTCGCAGTCTCTCACTACGGGCGTGCCTTACAATGAGATAGTGATTTTGGCGCCGAAGGCCGTAGAAGCGAATTTAATTTCTATTCCTAAGATTTAAACATCGCCCCATGCTTGTCGCCTGAAGAGGGTGCACCACCTCTGGCAACTCAGTTATGTGGCAAAGCACTAAGACTAAAGTGAAAGGGGAGCTGATTGTTTTCAAAATAAAAAAAAAATCTCAGTGCCCTTCCACTTTGTAAAGAGGGATGACCAGCGAAGTTGTTTATGTGGGCCACTTAATGGGGCACTGCACGTCCACCGCGGGTCGGCCCGGCATTGTACTAACTTCGGGGTCGGACCACGTATGGGGAGTGCTTAACGCCTGCTTCCCCTCCGTCGCGGGTCGGCCCGACGTTGCTCTATTGACAGGTTTGGTCCACGTATGGGGAGTGCTTAACGCCTGCTTCCCCTCCGTCGCGGGCGGGGCCGATATTGCATTATCTCTGGAATCGGCCCACGTATGGAGAGTTTTCTGCTTATGACACGAAAATTTCCTTGGACGGTAGAGGTATACAGCTTCGCTAAGAAAAAAAAAGTCACCGGCGATTACAATATTGCCTGAGCGAAAGGCGAGCGCAGTTGTAGGCGTGTTTTTATTTCACGATATACTGGCTGGCGCGTACAATCTGCCTCGCGCGGCACGTTGCCAACGGAGCGGCATGTGGTGGTACTGCCTCGTTAATCGTGACGCGTGGGCGCGATTCACAGCAGCCGCCGCCGACAGACCTCCGCTCATGCAGCTCTTCGTTTCCATGTAGGCGACGTGCACTACTCTGGCGCCATTTGGTAGCCATCGTCACCGCAAAGCTCGCCGTGCCCGGCGCTACGCTTTTCTTCTGATGCTTCGTCAGAAGAAAAGCGGAGGATGAGAGTGTGGCAAACGCGTGAGAAGGAAAACGTGGGGTTGCACAAGACGGGATTTGCGGCGCCTCTTCCTGTTCACAACCACACACACACACACACTCTCTATCTCTGCGGTGACAAAGGCTATGAGATGATGCCACATCAGCGTGCGTCGTCTGCGAAATCCATCTGGGGCAGCTGCTGTCACGCCACACAAGCTGCGTTTGTAACGTGCAGCCTCAGACAGGTTGTCCGCGCCAGTCAATATATCGCGAAATGAAAACACGTATAGAGCTGCAGTCAAATTTCACATGTTGCGAAATGTTGCGAACATGTTGCTATCGCATTCATTGATTTGCCCTTGTGGCGAAACTGTCATAATTTTCAGCTTAAGTTGCATGTTGAAGAACCGCAGGTGTTTAAAAAGCAATCCAGAGCCCTTTGCTGTACTACGCCCCTCGTATTCGTAGCCCATGTAGCTGGCGAACGTAAATGGCTGTCGGTCAAACAACTGTCAAAAAAAAAAAAGAACTTGCCTTCCTTCCACCTGCGCAGCTGTGACGGCACCTTGCGCCTTGCCGAGTGCAGCCATGCGTTCTTGAGCCATTCTAGCAGGGAACGGGTTCATGGGCGTTGACGGTGCAACCGGCCTCAGCGACGGCAGGCGTGGAAACGGCGCCTGCGGCACTCGCAGTGTGGCAGTTCCCGTCGCGGACGGCGCGACGGGAGCCACCTTCACGCGTCTAGACCGCGTGACCTGCGCACAGTGCGGCGTTATGAAGGGGCGTATACGGCATACAACGCGTCAGTGTGAAAGAAAACACTGTCTTTGTTCAAAGCAAGACTGCTGTGAACGTGCAAGTCTGAGACTGTATTACTTTCATTCGCTTTATATAGTTATCGCGGTGAAGAATCACACAAGATTGAAATCAATGCGATAGCGAATACACGGGCAGCGGTGGCTCGTTCTTTAGGCCGTTGTCGCGCTGTCCTGGTATCGAAGGCGCATTCGCAGCCAAGCCTGGGATACGCTAGAAGGCCTCCAAACATACCCAGTGCGTTCGGCCTCAAAGACGACGAGGCCTAGTGGACCCGTCGTCAAGCGCTTCTCAATTGGCACGAATGGAGCCAGGGTAGCCTTCGGGCTTCCGCTGCTGGCATGGACATTACGCGCACACACATGATCGTTCCTGCTAAGCAGCTGTGTTGCTGCATCAACCTGCATCCTGCTGAACCTGTATCAACGCCTAGTTGATGCAGGTTTCTGCGGATTTATTGAGGCGACTCGGGGAAAGTATGCACAGAGGAGCTGCAGCTCCACATACACAAGCGCCCGGGTGAAATGTTTCGCGAGCATAAAACAAGCACTGGCAAAAAGGCTCGCGAAGCTTCCTTGGTATTCATCCTGAAGACACGACGCGAGCGCTGCACAACTAGGTCAGAATTAATGACTCTAGAGCGCCGCATAAAAAACCACCAGTGGTTTGAGTTTTGAACGACTAATGTCTTCCTTAACTAGTTACTACCACTTTCGCGTATTGGGTAAGCTTCTTGCCTCTTTTGTGGGCCGATACCGGAGATTGTGCAGTCTCAAATTCGGGCAGAAAGCATCTCACGATGTCTGTCGGCGCTAATGCGATTAGCGTTCAAGCAATGTAGCGACGCGACGAATTCGTGTAGACCCCGTTATTTAGAATCTGTAGTAGTCTTTGTGAGACTTTTGTTGCTTGGGGTACCATGCGCATAAGCTATTCTCAAGTTTCGGCCCACGTTGCTTTGGCAATCCCTATAGCTAACGTCGGCGTGATCATGAGGATAGCCAATGCCGGCCATGACGACGACGACTATATAACGACGGCGCCGTGACGCCGATGTAATTACTAAGAAGGAACGACGGAAACGGTATCACGAAGATAGCATGATGACGACGGAATGGCGACGACTGTACTGGCAATGATGGCGTGCGGGCGACTTTATCACGAAGGCTAATGGCGACGGCATTTCGACAATGGTATTACTACGATTGTGCGATGACGACGGGGTGGCGAGATGCGAATAATAAAGTCACAACGACCTCGAATGCGGCACGACGACGGTATGACGACGAATACACGACGACGACTGTGTGGCCAAGATCACGTGACGACGAAGGTACGATGAGAATCGAATGACGAAGTTGGAATGACGGGCAATGGAACGACCACGAAACGGTGGGACAACTGTATGACGTCACTGAGCACGTGCTGGTGGGCTAGTTGGTTAAGCATAATTACAAAGACGGCGCCGAATAAAACAACACACGACGAGAATTCGACGACGAATCCTAAGTGACGATGATGGAGGGCCGTGGAAGGAACTACCAGGAAGGCATCACGACAAAGGGTGTGACGACAACAGCGTCAGGAGATCCTTATGACCGTATCTGGATTCACTACGATCCAACTACCAGGATGGAATCGCAAGCACGTAACTGAGGCCCAGCCTATTGGACAAGTTGGCTCAAAGCGTCGGCGAGAAGGATGTGACGACGACGGGCACGATGAAAGACACCCGACGAAGCTGTAATGAGTACAATGGAATGGCCACGAATGCATCATGACTACGACCACACACCTCGGGACCCAATCTTGCAGAAAACGTGTGCCACTGGACCAGCGTAAGAGGCTAGATAGGTTCAAAATGCCTGAAGTAGGCAAGGAATGCTAGTCGCGGTAAATATGCGGGCTGATATGTGGCTGCTTGCTATGCGCCCTCGGAACCAGTGTTCGCGGTACATATAAAATTATAGCAGTTGCATTCACCCAAAAAGTTCACGTAGACGTGACGCCTGCTGCAGGAAGGACCTCGTTCCACATGCGCCGCCAAGGCCCGTGAGTGGCGGCGCTGGCTCACACTCCGAGGGTTCTAGTGCACAAACTTAAATACCCGAGAACGTGTATGAGCAAAGCGCGCCGCGGCAGCTCAATTGGCAGGAGCATCGCACGCCGCGTAATGCGAAGGCGGGTGTTCGTATCCCATCTGCGGCCAGTTGTTTTTTTTTTTTCATCCACTTTCATTAATTGATCGTTTCTTCAGTTCGTCAGTTAGCTACAAGCGATTTCTCCTATGCTGTCCGTAGTGCCATTGTTTGTTGGCTTCTTATGGTTAATAATCCTTTCGCTCGTTGATTATATATGTATATATATGAAAGAGTAGAAAGGAATCAAAGGAGACAGATCTATATTTAGACAGATATAAAAGATCAAAATAATCAAACCGAATTTCCAACGGGAGGAATTTGAACCGAGGACTCCTAGCGCAGCGGCACGGTGCTCTAACCATTAGGCTTTGGGTGCATGCCTCAGCCGCGGAGTAGAACCTGTTAAGAGTTTCCCGCGTGCAAGTCAGCGCGTGGAGACGATTGGTTGCGTTTTATTGCAACATCAATTATATGACTGCTACACTCGATTTTTCGCCGCCGTCGATAATTACACAAAAAGATGTCATGCGTGAACCTCCACACTTGCAGGTGCCGCAAACACTAGATTTAGATATTTTTTTTAGAAACGCTAGATATTTTTTAGGAAGCTCTGTGGATAAACCGAACAATAACATCAGTGTACTAACTGGAAACTCGGGCAAGGTCGGGGACTGCACAGGTGGCTTGAAATCCACTTGATGCACCGGTTGTCCAGGATGGGTTGTCGGTGGCTGCGGCGCTCTTGACGTCATCTCGATGGAGAGGCTGCCGAAGAAAAAATGCCAAAAGAAAAAAAAAGACTGTTACCTCCATATTCTCAAATGAGCCTTGACTTGAAGTTCTTCTTCCACTTTACCATGTTGAGCACAGCGCCCAGCGTTGACTAGAGCAAACACTAAGCATATCAAAATAAGCCGCTGAGTATCAATTTAGAGCAGTTTCCTAAATTGATACTCAATCGGTCTAAATTAGACCAATTTGACTAAATTGGTCGAGGGTCTTCGCGGCCATCTTCTGCCTCGCTTCTTTCGAGCTCCTTGACACTGTTACTGGTATATGACTTCTGATATCGTTCCACATACGCTTCGTTGAGTAATAGGTGGAACGTCTTAATCTCTTCTCACACAGGTTCCGCCAACTAAGCGCGACATATTTGCGAAGATTTTCCGCTCAATTAGGTTCCGCTTTATTAAATAAGATTAGGAGCGCAGCTATACATTCAGTATACTCATCATAATAATATAACCTCGGTTATGACTACAGGAAGTGTGCTGCTTCTGCGCGATTATAGCATTACGTCGAGGCCCATGCGCACAGCTTGTAAAAACAGTTATTGGGTTTAATGTCGCGAGTACTGAAACGTGTAAACTTTTTTTACAATATGCCGTAAAAGATATTAGGCCACAAAACAATGCACACTAATGTAGTAAGTCTTTAGTATCTCCCTTGCACTCAGTCTAACGTCAGCTAGCTTGAAAACGCCTGGCACAGTATAGTCGACGTGCAAAAGAATATAAAAAAATGTACCTGTTCACTTAGGCGGTGTAGGTGTGTTTTTTAACTTTCAACTTGTCCTCTGGCACATATGTGCATTGAAAATAAAAGCGCAGAGGAAGCCTGAGTGTGAAATTGAAGTAGTTGAATAGCGAATTGATCATCCAGGAGCCCATGCCTATGACTGTCTGTGGATCTGTTCGTAGCTCGTCAGCTCTTAGTATCCATTCTAAATTATACTCGTCCTTCCGGGGCTCTTGTCTGCTGCACCCTTCCAAGACAATGTCATTGAAACCCTTGCGCAAACTGCACAAATGAACTAGGCGATGTGGCTATGCCGGGCTGTCCGGAACATACCCTGGGTCTATGAAGGACATCGTCGGGTCACTGAACGCTGATGATGTGGGGTTCCCTGGTAATAGAGGATCTGGCCCGTTCGTAACATCTTGCTACCACAGAGCATCCGCCGAGGGCTTGCCTAACCATTAGTCCTAACACTGCCAAACATGGCGACACCGCAGGCCTGTCCTTACTGAACAAACCAACGATGACTGCTGCCGCAAGGGAGTATTCACTCGATGTCACGGACCCCATATTACTGCTGTCTTGCTCACTGCTTCCGCAGCGCTTATCGACAGAAACGAGTCTGGGTAAAGCGCAGACTGTAGCCGTGCTAGCTGCAGAACATTATGGCGGCTGTGGTGACGTCATACACGCCCCTTGTGTAGTGCCGCTGGTGTGCGGTGAGTGACAGACGGCCTTACAGGGCAGCGACGCGCAAACAAAGGCGGAAATGGCAGCGTGCGCAAGCTTCACGAATGTATTTCTTCATATTTCTAGCACGTATACATGAATTCTGCTGTTAAAGGGAACATGTGAGCGAAGAGCGCGTACGAAATTTTCTTTCCGGCAGATGTATGGTCACCCGGCTTTGCAGCATGTAACTTATCGTTGGTGGCGATGGCACCTTTCGACACATATGTGCAGTGCGTTGAGGTAGCTAGGGTCGCTCAAGTGCCAGCAAAGTGACACTCGCATATTAGGGTTCCCTTTATCAGTGGACTGCATGGTACGCGGTTGGTACTTGAATACAGTGTAATAGCACTTCACGTTCCGTGGTGCACACGAGTCATACCTGCAGGAATGCGTGAGTAAAACGCCCGAGTAAAACATCCAGATAACCACTTACAGCTTTGGTTTCTAGTAGGCTTCGATACCGAATACTGAAGCGCCCAGGCGCCGTCTTCCTTCCTCGTGGAGAATGGCGCATGCGTTCTTCTTGGTGATGATAACGTTAAAGTCATTGGTACCTACTCACTCAGGAGGATTGGTCAACAATCGGGCAGATTTTATCCATGCGTTAAGGAGATGAATACAAAAAATTGTAATCGTGCTAAATAATTTAAAGCTGGTAGAGTATGAGTGATTTCGGGAACATTCATTCTCATAGAACACGCATAAGAAAGAAAAAGATAATGAGACGTGTATTAGTTCTTCTTTATCGCTTTTTTTCACACTTTTTAATTTTTTTTCGCGAGTCTGGAACCTCAAATGGGGAGAATTGGTGGGGATCACGCGGAGTTGAGCAGTGCAGCGGTAGAGGTTAATGGTGCTGAAAACAGTTTGCGTGGCTTCTCCGACAACTATGTTTTTTTTTTACTTGCTCTCATGCCGGGATCGTTCTGTTGTTTAAGTAAATATGGCACACATAAACAGTCAGGTATTCGCCAATTATTAGCTGGCTATCAGAAACAGACAGACGAGTTGGTTTGACGATTCGTATGTTTTAATAAATATTTCTTTTAGATTGCAAATGTAGTGCCAGTATTCGAAATACCACCTCCGGGTATGCTGAAACTTCATCACTTCCATGCAGCAAAAGATGTTGCCATTTTCATCCTTCACAACATCTTACTGCGCTATGAAGCACGCCGAGACATTGCTGAGTCACCGTGTTCGTGTGTTCCTCTCCGACGTTATAACAGTATCGCCGCGCCAGTGCAACGTCGTTCGCCGCATACACCCCTGCACATCTCCTCAAAACAAAACAAATGGGATGACAGAACATTCTATTCGCCCACTCGGCGTTATGTCTTATCCCACCAATCCAGTTTAAGCTGGTTTCTCGCCTTTTGTCACGTACGCTTACAATACTACCATGCAAACCAGTACTGCAGTCTTGCCTTTCTTTCTCCTTTACGGACTCAAATCTTCGTGCACCATGGACACTACTCCTCCCTACGGACGCCTACAGACGCCCACAGACCGCCACAGACGCCCGGACGCCTCAAAGTACACGACTGCTTCCCAAGCGACAATATGCGATATGCGCCGAAAAATTCCGCCGACTTGCTCGTTCGTTCACATATCAAGACCAATGGCCACCAGAAGCATCACCACGGCGCATCTACTGAAATTACATGCTATGCTTCCGGCTAGCTGCTCTAATTGTGGGTCTCGTCTACTCCTCCTGGCTTCTCAGCCAAACTTCTCTCTAAACCAAATCCCTAATAAACGAGCAATCGTTATGAATACTAAAGCACTAAGAGTTGTTGAAAAAATTGAGTATTACGGTACCTGTCGGCGTACTTCTTGAAACGTACCCGATCAATGAACTACCTAATCGAGCTACTGGAGTTGTCTTCAGACCAGCGTCCTCGCGATCTACGTCTTCCAACTCAAACAGTCCTAAGGTCCTCCAGTCTTCTTCTGCCCCCTAGGTGGCCAGCAGCGCCCTTTTTCTGTGGGGAGCGATTGTACTGAAGGCGAAGGACGTTGTGCTGGTTAAAGTAGAAGATGAAAGATAGTTTTTTTTTTTTTTCCTGAGATGCACGCTTACTCATCCATAGTTTTGACTGCCTTTTAGGATATGTGTTTCGAAGCTGCGTTGAGAAGCTGTGGTAGAAGACCATCACCCTCAACATAATTTTTTTTATTTCAAACTGAGGATGAGGAGAGCTGAGGGAAAAAGAAATAGATGCATAAATGTTGATGAGAAATGCTAACACGAACACGTACACGAAGACAGTCAGGCTATAGTATACGTGCCAACCTGAAAATGCGCATACATCGCAAAGACGAAGCATTCAAATAAAATTCGCAGACCTATGCAAATCCGGGCAACTTGCATATCGAAGGCAGTGAAGCGTGCACGAGGGAGTTCTTCCACCCTTCGTGCGGT
This sequence comes from Dermacentor albipictus, assembly GCF_038994185.2. Taxonomy (NCBI): domain Eukaryota; kingdom Metazoa; phylum Arthropoda; class Arachnida; order Ixodida; family Ixodidae; genus Dermacentor; species Dermacentor albipictus. The sequence goes on from NC_091829.1 coordinate 18,135,847, forward strand.
CTACTGTCGCGAGACGATGTGCGCAATTGCTTCTCACGACAGTTGATCACATGTACGTGTGGCGTGTACGTGGTGCGGGTTCTTGCAAACTCTTCGCTATAGCCGAGCTTAGTACTATATTTATTTATTTATTTATTTACATGTACCTTACAGGCCTTCGAGAAGGCATAGTGTAAGAGGGGAAATACAGTAACATATTAGTATGGAACCGGGAAAGAAATAAACATCAGCATAATGAAATGAGTACGCACAGAACATAGAACATTAATACATTAGAAAATACAATATGTAGAGCAATAACAATAAATGGTAAACAAGAACATAATAGCATAATGACATTGTAAACGTTTTTGCATGCTATACAGTAGTAAGTATTGTATATCTGACGCATGTTCCTGTACGCGGCGGCTACGGCTGTACTGGCCCGACTCCGCTCTGTGTATACGCGCACGAGTGACTCCTCGACACGGTCCACGCCTCCGCCTCCAGTATACAGATTCGATCGCTCTGAAAGCGCGGTGCAAAGCTCACTTCCTCGAGATGCCGGCGGCGGGAAGCACGTGTTTCGCAGTTGAGAGCGCAGATAGCAAGGCCAGCATGATCTCGGAACGTGGACATACGTTGCGACGGGAGCGGAGAGCTCTCGGTACAACGAATTTCGAGAAGATAAAGACGAGCAAGAACGGTAACAACACGTGGCAACGTTTGCGAGACGAGATGGCAAGAAAAAATGGCAGTGGCGAAGGATTGTCCGATTTATTCGTTACCCACAAATCAGTCAGATTTTTTTTTATTAGGCAAGATTTTAATAAGTGCTTTTCTTGTAGTTCAGTCAAAAATGCATCTCTATTTGGTGTGAAAGTAAAGCCCGCCTCGTTGTGCGCTATCTACTACAGATATATATGTATTTTTTTCAAATTCTGTACTGCAGTAAAAAAAAAAATGCCACCATAACGACGTCATTTGTGCTTCGCCAAACGCGCCACGGCTTGCAAATATAACTTCGTCGAACTTGCTTTGAACGCAATCGGCTGCGAGCACCTTCTAGAGTCATGGAAGTGCTTATCACAGTGAGACAAATCCGTCTAGCAGCTTCTCTCATCCAAATCGCACAGAACGGACCAACAAGATACAGTGGACAACAAGGAAGCGACACGTATCTCCGTATATGGAGCTCCTTTTTCTTTTTGCTTTTCACTTTTACAAGTCAGCAGTTACTCGGACGATAATCCCTTTTATCGTATGTATACCTCTAGTAATGCAGGAGAATGCTACTTGAGACTTTGAGAAGATAAATCTCGTTAAAAACACCATAAGTTTTCGTATAGGTACCGATCGTCTCGACCACTCGACCAGTATATATATATATATATATATATATATATATATATATATATATATATATATTATATATATATATATATATATATATATATATATATATATATATATATATATATATATATATATATATATATATATATATATATATATATATATATATATATATATATATATATATATATATATATATAACGTTAAGCAACAGCCATGCAGGAGGATGGTTTGACGTTCGACGGCTTCATCGGTGAGTCGTGTTTTAATACGTTCGCATTAGGAGTGTTGAAGTGGAAAATGAAAGTGTATGCGATGTGGAAGGGAACATTTAGCGGCGTACGAACACGCCACCATCAGGCACAGCATCTGAAGTTTTGGACACTGCGAAGCTCTCGTGCCATAACACGTGCAGCTGAAAGAGCTATTGGGGTTCAGCATTTTCCGAAATTTGATTTTCATCGAGAGCGGTCAATGTGCGAGGAAAAGGCGGCACTCCAATTTCCATGAAGCATTCGAATTTCAGAAGCAGGTGAGCCATAACCTCCCTTTAATTCGACTCGTGGCTAGGACGTACAAGCCCCCGAAAGAATTGATTACGAAGTTAGAGAGCTGCTGCGTCGACTTCGTCGCCAGAGCACATGCTCTGGTGACGGAGCAGCTCCCCGTGACGAAGGCAGCACCGAAGCAGCCCCCTTCTCAATAGTTATCTATGACAGCGGTCACACAAGTAAGATCAAAACAGGATTGTCTACGAGAACCTTGACGGGAAACTGGCAGAAAGAAAGGGACCTAACGGCTCGCTTTAGCAATATCAGTGGCAGACTTGTTTCGAAGACATTGAAGAGGCAGCTGCAGCAACAGACACAACCAAGAGGACTCAGATCGCTCACTCACTGTCGTAGGAACGGTCGCTTGTGCAAAAGTAGGGGTGTGCGAATATACGAAAATTTCGAATAACCAATAAATAAAGTATCTTCTTCGAATCGAATAGTCACTTCATAAAGTGGGAATATTTTGCGAATATTTCACAACGTTAACTTTGCTCAAGTAAACGTAAAATTGGAGCAGAAATGCTTTAAATTATGACCACAAGGGCAGTGTATAGACAAAGTTTGACAACTTGCGTATCGAAGCAGGCTACGTCAGTTAGGAAGTTATACCTTACAGGCTGTACAGCGATCATTCGCACACTCTGAATAGTTCTGTGCATGTTAAGAAACTACTTGCTTGCTTTTAATGCTCCATTTCTGCTTTTAATTAATGTTTCATAACGTACTTATACGTAATAACAGAAGCTTGCTGACTTTAAAAATGCTGGGATGTGAACATCGTTCTATATTAATTGTGATAATGGCTACTCAATATACGTATTTAAAATGCATTCGAAAGCATATACGCATTCAAAAGTATTCAATATTCGATTCGCTTCTGGCACTATTCGATTCGTATTCGATTCGGTCTCAAACATCACTATTCACACACCCCTATTGTCAAGTCGAGTGAGCCAGTGAAATGCGCCGTATTCAAGAGGTGGAACTGTCACCCGAACACCTCAGCGCTGTGGGGCCTGACCCCACAAACAATAAGACAAGACAATTGGAAGAAAAAGCGAGATTCACGACGCAATCAAGACACCGACTAGAAGAACTAAAGCAAGGTGGCGCACTGCAACCACTGCCTGCAGGGCACCCCTTCGAAGATATAGGAAGCTTCGAAGGAAGATTGGACAACACAAAAGCGGAAAAGCAAAGATGAAGCAACATGAAGCAGTTGTGCTTCTGACTAAGAGAACGCTATACGACAGAGGGCAAGACGCAAGACCTTCTGGCCGCTTCTACAATGCAGTCCAAGTACATACGTGTCAAGAACACATACGTGGCTGGGAAAGAAAGCAGTTGTGCACATCTGGACTTGACCTTAGACACCGACTAACGAACTACATTCTTGGATAGTCATCAAAGAGTACAGTGCCTCTGTTTCACGGTTCTTCCTGGACGCTGATGTGCGGTTGGATGCGAGTGGAAATAAGCGCAACGCATTAGACACGATGGCCACCGACCATTAACGAAAGCTGGCACGGACGCTTTGAGCAAACCTGCACATCTCGGACGTCGTCGCCTGGCGAGAGGCACCTCCACTTTTATGGTCGTTAAGTAGATTGAGCACAATGTCTGAAACGGCGACTCAGTGATGGCACTTAGCCTAGACAATACAGTAGTGCACTACGATTCGTACTGCAGCAAGTCTTAGTGTGCACCCTTCCACCAACGGGAAAGAGGAAGGGGTGCGATCCAAGATCCGAGAATGGTGCACCGGAGACCGATTATAGTACATTCGCCCCTTGCCAGCATCGTCTTGAAACGCATTCTTCGCGACCGAAACCTGGAGGGCCTGGATGAAAGACTATGGTACAGCATAGACACAGAACCGCCGACGAACTAGTTATTGCAGTCCCGCTTCCTGCCCTCAGGTGGCGCTCCTCGGAGTATTTTTATATTCCACTTAATCGGAAAATAACGAAGGAGAATCATGAAAAATTTTATTCACTTTAGGGCCAAGTGCGTTTCTTTACGTTGTAGAGGGCGTTCAGGAACAACGGATATATATATATTTTTGTGGCAGCGTACCTCTTGTGTGGTGCTTTATTCTTGAATCTGAAGAAAGCCCACGAAATATGATAAAGATAAAAGACGCGTGGCTGCGCTCGTGAGCTATTGTATCACCATGCTCTAAACCGTGGTTCGAGCGAACATTCCTGTTAGCGCTGCCGTGAACTGACTGGCAAGAGGCAGCTGACAGAATCGCAAAAGAAGTTCAGTGAAAACGTTCAACGAAACGAAACTGACCAGCGGGACGCCACAGATGTAGCTTTAACTGAAACTTCTTTAATTCACAAGCGGAAATAATAAGCAGTCAGAGACTCTGAGTGCGGTCGAATTCTTTTTCTTCATTGGCTTCGAGGTCAGCAGTGTCGTCTTGTTCAGCTTGCCCATGCAGCGTGTCCCTGTTAACATTGACCAAGCTGTTCACCGAAAAATAATGTTTGTAAAACATCCTGCAAGGTAAAGTGATAATACCTATGGTGTTCGCTCATACGAGGTTTGGCAACCGAAGGCCGTAGTCTTACAGTTTAATCTTGAACCAAGTTTATAAAACATTATTTTCATCGAACACCTTGGCTAACATCAGCTGGGGCACCGCATACATATATTAGTATATTGCCTACCATATATTCGGTATATTGGCCACTCGTGCAGTCACAATGTATCAGAAAGGCTCACATGCGATACAAAAGTTCAACGCGGTGTAACCAGCAGTCACCAGTTGCGCAAAAAAAAAAGATCGTAGCCACTTGCTTCTAGTATCGCGTTTCAATCGCTTAGCACTGCAGACGCTGACGGAAGGGGATAGCCGAGGGCCACGAAAGACGACGGCATCTATTCAGCGTACGATTGTAATTTCGAATATAGCGTCGGACATCGATGCCTCGGAACCTTCTTGATACGAACCACGAAGTGCTTTCTGTGCAAACGCGTCGACGAAATGCAGCGTGTGCCAGATGATAACACTGATAGCAGGAAAGAAGACCGACACGGAACAAAGAAACAGATCGCGACGATAACCCGCGTTAGGCGCGGTAACCGTCTGCTCCGTGGTCCGGTCGCCTAGGCAATGGCCGCGCATGCGCAACGCCACGTGACAGCGGCAGAACGCCGTCGGGGCCCGGCCGCGGAAGACGTGGATGCAAGTGCGGTAAGTGGCACTGCTATTATATTTTGCGCTAATAAGCTCAAAATTGGGTTCGCAAACGTGGTTCCCCGCTCATTATCATCTCAAGCGATACGTCGTGGCCTTGTCAGTCATTACGCTCACTTGGTTACACCAAGCAGCCCCTTTCTTTCTGTCCCGGACCTGTCAGGAAGCTAGCTTAAGAAACTTTCATACGCACTGAACAGGAATATACGTCAGCTATGTTGAAACCGCATCGAAAATCATTACTTAACTCCCTTGAATAATTTCGGAACTGTGCTGCCTGGATTACCGCATCAATTTACGACCCGTGTCACAGTAGCACAGCCACAAAACCGTCTCTTGACCTCTAATCGCTTGAGTTGCGTCGAAATATTGCCCGAGTGTGTCCTTTTCATAAACTGCGTTATAATTTACGCGGTTTTACCATGTAAACCAAGGTACGTTAGGAAACTGATCCAGTTGAGGCTGTTTTTCTTGTGCCTGCAGCGCCTGGTAACAATAAACCCAAACAACGTATGCGGTCGTCGTCATAATAAACTCGAACACGCTTTACACGCATTTTGTGCTTCGCTTGCGGAGGATGCCGTAGATGTCTGCTTAGGGTACCTTGAATGGTGCTAGCTTAATGCGTCTTCCTTCCTAAGCCTTCAATATTTGCTTCTTTAACCCAAGTGTTTCTTAAGCCACTTTGGATGAGGCTTGATAGTTCGAATTATTTGTGACGGCGGCTGTATTCGTGATGACGATTTTACATGTGGCCTCGATGCCACAGCTGTGACCAGCGCGAACAGCGGTAATCCTACGCTGTTTTTTGGCGTGATGTCACGGTTTATTGTGTAATTACTACAGCTTCATTCCCATCTAGCGTCAGCTATGAGCGCAGAAAGCAAAACGCCATTTGCCCTGAACTTGTAGCAAGCGACATGACGGGTTGTTCTTATCAGAGCCACCTGATATACTAGGCTGGCCGCGATATTTATATGCGGGTGAGTTACATTAAACGAGGCACGAAAACGTTCGGTTGTTTATATTATTCTGCTGCAGTAAGTGTTAATTAGTCTAAATTTGTTCGCATTTGTCACAGCTCCGTGTATTTCTACGCGTATAATTTTTTTCCACGCTTTAACGTTGACCGCTTCTACCGACATGTCCTTCTTGCCAGATTATCGTTCTAGGCTAGACGCTCCCTTCTGAACTTCGGAAACGTCGTCGCCATTTCGATGCGAGACAGGCTTGTCTCGTAAGATTGCGCCTTCCATCTTGTTCAGTATGAGCTGCAACGCGCGAGCCGAGACTAGCGTGACGGTGTCGATAAAAAAGTGGAGAGGGTGTCCCCTTTCCAGCGATGCGCGTACCCCGTGCCTTCTCTTTCTTTGCTCTCACTCTCCCCGCGACCCTGTGGCGCTGAGCTGCGAGGGTGCGGAAGATGGAAGCTCGCTCGAGGGTATCGCGCGACCGCGATCGTGATACCGAGGGTTGCCAAGGCAACGTGGCCGCCGCCTGCCCGGCGCGACGATAGACGCATCGCGTGTGGCATGTTTTGGCGTTGGCGAAAGACGAATGGAGGCAACGGCTTAACGCATTATACAATAGCGAAGGAGAGTTCCGAAGGCATTTTAGGCTCTGCAAAAATACGGCGCGAAAGATTTGCGACGTGCGTTGACACTGCGACGTAACTGCTGTGTGGGCTACGTTGTTTTACAGCGAAGCTGTTAAAAGGCTGTTTTCCACACCATTGAGTACACGCGTGTAGGAAAAATTCCCGAAAATGCAATGCCGGGCCGACCCGCAGCGGAGGTGAAGCAGGCGTTAAGCACACCCCATACGTTGGCCGATGCGGAGGATGATGAAATGCAGGGGTGACACGTGGCGGAGGTGCAGTTCGCCATTAAGGGGCCGTCATACAAAGCTTCGCTGGTCATCCTTCTTCACCAAGTAGAAGGGCGCCGCGTTCTTTTTTTTTTTGTCGTTAGTCGCTTTCAGTTGTGCGTCTGGAATGCAGAAGCTATTGGATTGTCGCAATCGTCAGTCAGTCGCATCATTACCGCCGTCGCTAGGCTCATTACGGTTGAGGGAAAGTAAAAAGGGGTGCGAGCTTTTTCTCCACGGTGCAGGAGAAAGCCGCATTCAAAAACGCTTTCTTGACCGTGGCAAGATTCTCGAAGTTGGATGTGTGGACGGAAATCTCATCGCAGTCGTCCGCCCTAAGAAGCTCAGCCACGGCTAAACGATATACTATCAGAGCCACGGCCTAGACGCAGAGAACGGCTTTGATTGCTTAACGTATGGCGCACCACCAAGCCACACACACAAAAAAAAATGTAGAACGCAGATAAAATTAAACCCCGCGCTGTCCATGTCTGAAGCTCGCAGTTATTACTGGTAATTAAACGTGCAATTGTACAGAAATCAATGTTTTTTTACAGAACAACATGCTTGAATTACTATATCATCCCCGAAGTACAAACAACAATACTCACGTGACCTTGCATCAGAACGCCGCTTGTTCACTGGTCACCCTCACGCCGCGACGCTCCACTCTTTCTCCAAGTGACGTAACCCAGACGTAACAGTCAGAGCAAACCGGCTCCAAAGCGAACCGTTGCAGAATACGGCCCCATGTTTTAATTTCGCGAAATAGTGGCTGGTGCGGGCAGTCTATCCGGTGAAGCGCGTTGACAACGGAGCGAAGAGTAACCCGACTGCCTCGCTAATAGGGAGGTCACGAGAGGCACCGCGTGGGTGACACGTGGGCGTGATACACGGCAGCCGCCGCAGACAGACCTCCGCTCATACAGCACTTTATTTCCATACAGACAACGCGTGCTATCCTTGCGCCTGGCTGAAGGCAATGTATCTGCTAAAGAAAATGCTACGTCAGTAGCCTTGAGTGATATACAAATATGAGTATGGGTGCTCGTGGGTACCCTCTATGAGTACTCGTGTACCCATAGAGGCAACAGATCTTAAACCCTTATGGGATAAGTTGAAGTATTTAAAAGGCAGTGGGGTACTGAAGTATCATATACCCTGCATATCATGAAATCATAATTAAGGAACTTGATATCCGAAAGGACAGAAAGACACCAAGAAACAATTATTTGTAGATTAAGAATAAGGCATAGTTACCACATTTTCTCTTACCTACCAAGTGGAAGTGATCCTCCAACATGTAGTAGGTTTGGCAATAAAATCGCCTTACAGTTATCCAAGTTCTTCTTCAGTGCCCTGACATAAAAGCGGGGAGAGAAAAAGTACTTCAGCTCCCTGTATCGTGAGCACATACGTCCCCGCTCAGCATTTTATCTCAATATGATGAACCACTTTTGGCGTTAAACTTTTTAACAGGAACTGACGTATTAAAGATAATTCGGCCAGGTTATTTGTAGTACGAGCTCCCCTTGTAGGTTAAAGGTGAAACGCAAGCATATTTGCACAACCTGTAGGGGTTAAAGGACGGACTTTGCGGATGAAAACAAAACTTGGGAGTATTTATTCTACATTATGTACAGGGAGGTGAGCGACAAGTAACACTTGTACAGTCATTACGGGCCGGCAGCAACTCGGACGCTGCGGCCCGCGGCAAGAAGTTCGAGAGAGGTGAATCAGGGAATCAGGTAATGTCCCAGAATGCTCAGGTCTCTCTGGAAGGCTTCTTATAAACCCTTCGAGCACTGTAAGTCACGTCATGTTTGACCAATGGGAGAGTCCGCTCCGATGACGCCACTTTCAGCCAATGGTAGGCGCCCGTGTCGCGGTGTCACACCTGGCGGCTCTCTACGGTCTTGCCTCGCAGACTGGCAATGCACTTCTAACGAGGAGAAGGGCTGCTCATGCTCCATTGTCGGATGCCCACCTGCTAATCCCGGCGGCGCACGAACTTGTTGGCACGTGAACTTGTTGCCTTAAACTTGTTTGCTCGGCCGCTCCTCTGGAATGCGCTTTCCTGCTTCTGCATTCCTCAATTAGCTGTGCTGCAATCCGATGTGGTCTGGGGAACTCGAAGTAATCGCAGGAAACAGCTCCATATCTAACAAGCCCTGCCTCCAAGCCCCTGCGTCCAAAAGGTCTGTTGAGGTACTAATGTTACCGTCACTTATACTGTATACATCTCACTTAACCTTCGTCGCAACACTGTTATGATCATAGTACACATCACTAATCATTGCCATTTTGATATATTCATTTCAAGCAATTTACACCGACTGATTCAAGGCCCCTTTACAGTCATGTTACATCCCTGTCTCCATGCACCATTATAATGGTGGTAATGGTGGCATTAATGGTGGTATAATAATGGTATAATACGTGACTATAGTCACGTATTGTACCATGTGTTTGGCGCTCGTTGGCCGGAACTGGCCCTTGCGCCATTAAATCCTATTAATCAATCAATTATCCTTCAAAGACCGTTACTTACAGACTACATATTTTAGGTGCACCTAGAAGACTCCGAAAAGCAGCCCACGATCTGCTCTTTCTCAATTACGTAGCCGCAATCTCGATTCTAAAGTTCTTGCTTGATTGCGAACATTCTTCACAAATCTTTACCAGTTTGCATCAGTCAAAGTATTTGCTCCTCTGCGTTTTAAGTTGGCTCAGGGCTGTCTAATAAGACCTCCGCTTTTTCTCATTTTCGTATAGGACTTTACCATTTGCATAACGTCAACATCTTCGACGAGTCCTTCTGATGACTGAGTGTTTTGTAGACAAATTAACAGCGACTTAGATGTGGCTAACTTGCACTTAGACGTTATTCAGATTTACGAATAATGTCACATATGGAAAATGAAACACAGAATGGAAATGTGTGCGTGTTTGTTGGCAACATATTAGTCATCCTACCTGTCACATTAATAACACTGATTCGGAATTGGAGCACTCGTATAAATACGTCGTATGATCAGGGGGGCATTCATTGTGTAGCCGACAGTGCTAGCCACATGTTAGCCTTCTTCCCAAGAACTATTTTTTATGCAGGTGTATAGCTCAAATTACTGCTATTGAGAACATTGGTCCGAGCTAAACTAGAATATGCAGTACCTGTATGGAATGCCGCTCTTGAATCACCCACAGCAGGCTTAGAGGTGGAGCAAAACCGTACATCACGTTTAATTATTTCCAGCTATTATTGCGCTGCCAACGTTTCAGCCATGAAATACTTTTCTTTACCCAGTCTTTCTCATACCAGGAAAATATGTCACCTTTTTGCTTCTTAATTTTTATGATAACATTTTATTTCAATACGCATTGATCCCTGTCATAAAATATGTATTTTGTTTTCAAACACATAGTGTTATAATGACTAATATATTCCGAATACATATTTATGTTATAATTGCCTTCCCCATAACATTGCTGTCATTACAGACATTAATTACTTTAGAGGTGCTGCTATGTACAGTCAACCGCAAAAGTTTACGGACCATGGGATCTCAGAAAGCCTTCGATTTCCAAGCAGCCTGTAACGGTAGTCAGTAAAACCGAACATTACAATGTTGTTCACACATACTAGAAGAGACTATAAATTCGAATACTATGTGGCTTTGTGAAGCTGCGCATATATTCAGATTTTTCTCAGATCTCGTGTTCCGTGAAATTTCATGCGTGACTGTAGCTTTTTTTGTAAATAGGGAGGCGACTGACGCGTCATTCTTGTTATGGCAGTCAAAATAATCTTTTTTCTAATGTTGCTGTAATTTCGTTGTATTTAATGGCGTTATTAACTATCCTGTCTGTGTGACACCTTAAGGGTAAATAACGACAGCGAGGTTCGAAGCATGGAAGAATAGCAGTCGACGCAGGGAGGTTTGAAGTACAGCACAAACAGCAACGAATGTACCAACCGTTTAATTTCAGGAATAGTTCACACGTTCACTGAGAACGCGAACAGCACATTTTTCGTGACCTGTAACCCCAGGTTTTTCCCCATGCAGGCGTAATCCTGTTGGTGTTATCAACGGACAAACTCTTCGACTTGGAATGCGTCTCCACGCGTATTTCCGACGCAAGCTTCACCTGTCGCTACCAGTGTGCGTTTTGCTGCCGTGGTGTCATCAGCAAAGTTCATCTTTGGTGATCCAGAAACATTGAGTGTTGTGTCATCCAGCCAGGCACATCGCAAGAGCCTCTATACGCACTTCACCTGCAGTGGGCACGCGAACAGAACTTTCGACATGGCCCGTTCTACAGGGATCTGTCCCATACAGGTGCGTACTAAAATTTTTTTCCACGCTAGGAAACAGTGATGACCAGTTCCGGTTGCCGTTCCCACGCCCGCAGGCGTTTTGCGAGAATATTTGACTACTATGAATAATTAACTTCTTCACTGGGCTTATTTTTCGGGCGTTGTTGTGACAACCACTGGACCTAATAATAAATCGAATGAGCTTCCAGATATCAAAACACTGCCTGCGAATCCTGCAGGAAATTGAAGATCACGTTTCGCTTTATCAGAGAAATGCACATATGGCTATTGCAATCCCAAATTAAACTCAAATAATCTCCAATACAATAAGGGCCACACTGGACTTTAGTCAACCAAGGTAACAGGCTGGCTTCAGGAAGGGATACTCTACAATTTATCACATCCATGTCATCAATTAGGTAAATGAGAAATCTGCAGAGTACAGCCAGTCTCTCTAATGGCCTTCATAGATTACGAAATGACATTTGATGGGCTAGAGATTTCAGCCGTGAGAGGCATTACTTAATGAAGGAGTACACGATGCTTACGCAAATGTCTTGGAGTATCTACATATCAAAGTCTCTACATACATTCCGCACCTACCTTATTCCTCCCCAAGTAGGCATGTACCTATAAAGAAAGGGGCCAGACAAAGAGACACAATCTCTCCAATGCTATTCACCATGTGCTTGGAATAAACATTCAAGCTATTAAACTGGGAAGGCTTAGGAGTGAGGAATAACGACGATTATCTCGGCAGCCTTTGGTCTGCAGGTGTCATTGTTCTGTTCAGCGACACTGGGGACGAGTTACAACAAATGATGGAGGACCTGAACAGAGAGAATGTAAGAGTGGGGTTAAAGGTTAATATGCAGAAGAAAATGCTGATGATCAATAGCCGGGCAAGGGAATGAGAGTTCAGGATCGCCAGTCAGCCTCTAGTGTCTGTGAAGGGGTGTGTTTATCTAGGTCAATAACAGGGGGGACCCTGATTATTGAGAAGGAAATTTACAGATGAACAAAAATTGAGTTGGAGCGTGTACGGCTGACCGGAAGCTTACCATTATCATTGAAAAGAAAGGCGTACAATCGGTGCATTTTAATGGTACTAACATAGGGGGAAGAAACTTGGCGACTGACAAAGGAGCTCGAGAACAAGTTGATGTACTGCTGAAGAGTGATGGAACAGAAAATTTCAGGCATAACGTTAAGAGGTAGGAAGAGAGCGGTGTGGATTAGAGAGCAAACGGGTATAGCCGATATTCTAATTGACATCAGCAGAAAAAATGGATCTGGACACGTCATGTAATGCATAGGTTAGATTATAGGAGGACTATAGTGTTACAGCATGGTTGCCAAGAGAAGGGAAGTTCAGTCTAAGATGGCAGAAGACTAGGTGGGGTATAGGTTAGATAATAGGTGGACTATTAGGGTTACAGCAGGGTTACCAAAAGAAGGGAAGTTCAGTCTAAGATGGCAGAAGACTAGGCGGGGTGATAAAATTAGGAAATTCGCAGGCGTTAGTTCGAATCGGTTGGTGCTGGATAGGGGTTATTAGCAATCGCAGGGCGAGGTCTTCGTCCTGTAGTGGACATAAAATAGGCTGATGATGATGTTGATCACTAATATAATTGAAAACCCTAAAACATTCTCTTCAGCCGGTGTGAACAGCCCGCATTTCGATGGGGGCGAAATGCGAAAACACCCGTGTACTTAGATTTAGGTGCACGTTAAAGAACCCCAGGTGGTCAAAATTTCCGTAGTCCCCCACTACGGCGTGCCTCATAATCAGAAAGTGGTTTTGGCACGTAAAACCCCATATATTATTATTATTATTGTGAACAGCAATTCTAAAGTTCTTGTTAATACTAAAGTATGCAGCTCCGGAATTCTCTCTTGAGACTGTCTTCCGGATGATTGGAATGCGGGAAAAGCTGTTCTTTTTTCTAGTATTGTGGCAAGCATTCTCGTAAATGTCATATTAATTTTCGGCGCATATAGATTGGGAGTGTACCAAGTAGAATCATGGAACTTGCCATTTATTGTCACACAGCTAACTCCCTACGCTCTAAAACAAAGAGAGTTGCGGGCACTCTCTTTGCAGGAGTATCTGCTTGTCCCATATTTCACTCTCTTTTCGAGAGTAGATCAACCCTCTTTGAAAGAGTAGGTCAACTCCTCCCGACAGTTTTGTTACTCCACTGCAAGGGAGTGCTAGTACTCTTCCGCATAGTGCTAATACTCTCCCAACAGGGACACTCCCAGACCGAGTGCTTGTACTCCTCCAAACCGAGTACTTCTCCTCCAAGCCGAGTGTTTCTACTCCCCCAGAATGCTTGTACTCCTTCAGAACAGAGTGCTAGTACCCTTCCCAATAGTGTCAAAGCACGATGTAGATCCATGACCACGTTTGAAGGGATTCGCAATACTTACATGTGGGAATATTTGATTCCTTCATATGCAGCTTCTGCATTATGCTTGGTGAATATGATGTAATGTGTAGTCGCCGAGTTACTCAACTGAAACATTTTCTCGTAAAAGGTCAATATCTTTATAGATCAGTCACAAGACAAACGGAATAATAATTTGAGAAACATACTGACAAACACATGAAATCAGGTTACAATGATGCCCATGACTTTAGAACACATCTCGTAATAAAACATGAGTATATTTTTAAAGTTTCATCATTATTACAGTGTAGAAAGATCCTTTAATTTCGTTTGGCTCCTTCTTTTCAAAAATAAGGCATACAATGGGAAGTTACACATAAAACAAACGTGTGCAAACTCACAAAGTGTTGACGCTATGATCGAAGAGAAAAATGCGCCACATTACTGGCCAGCAAACGCATTTCTGGCACAAAACGCGTGCACTTACATGGCAGAGGTTACCAGTTGAACTGCTAAGCATGGGGCTGGTAATGTAGATAAATTGTGCAAGAAACTTTTTTTGTGTGCCATATTCTAAGACAGCAGCTCATTTGATAACGTCCTGTACAGCGTATGGCTGTTCCTGAGCGGAGTACAGTGCATTTAGAAATGTGTTGTGTATTCTCATGGGAGGCTGCTGATCTAGCTAGCTTTCCTTATATTTCACATAGTCATTCATGTATGGGCTGTACCCCATTGTTTCTAAGTGTGTCTTGCCGTGGTTCTGCAGCAATATCCTGCCCGGTCTCAAACCGGTACAAAGGCATATTATATTTCTTATTCGGTTGGCCTCCTCACGAAAGTCGTTTTCTGGTGCTGTTGGGATTCATCCGTTACACTTTCTCACAAATAACTAAAATTAAATTTACAATATTATCTAGTGTGTAACAAATGAGCATAAAACTGCAAGGAGCATCGTCATTAAAATCTTGCGCATCAGATTTCCTGTCATATATGGTAGTTTTTCATTCCCATTAGGGTAAGAATGCTATACTTCTAAGGAGTAGCTTTCATAATTACATGATCAATTATTGTGACTCATTGAATATGCAATCTAACTAAAGTATAGCATGGCTTCAGATGTGAACCAAAAATTAGATATTATGAATATAATGCATCAAAGACGACATAAGTACAGGCAGGGAAGTGAAGGAAAAAGACAACCAAAGAAAAACATAAATTGAGAATGGCACCATCCTGTTTCACGTATCCCTTCCCTTCACGTTGATTTTGCATGCGACAATGCATATACTTGCACAATGAACCAACGACCTGAAACCAAAGCTTTTTTCTTACTGATGTGGTTAAGATGCGCTAAAGTAAGAAAAATTATTGCACTTCACAGAATCTTCGTCTCAAAACAAGTACATATGTGTCTAGGAAGATTAATACATCGCCTCACTGTGCACTCTATCTTAAGTCCAGAAGAATGTCTACACAAGACATGAAACTAGGGTGCTTTTGCTTAACACCATGTGTTCACATCCGCCAATTGGTGACCAAGTCTTCTACTCAGATGATCTCAGTTCTTTGCATTGAATGCATCTCTACCCCACTAGTATACTTGGTTGGCAAGCAGTTTGGAGAAACCACAATTTTACATTCCTAAAATAATTTTCAATTCCAAGTGACTCTCCGGCTTCTAAGACGTAAGGTTTGCACCACCGTGTACACAGTTAAGGCCCTAATTGCTCCTTCCTTTCGCTTCGGGAGGCACAAGTGGTTCTAATGAAGTGGTTTCGTGAGCATGCACATAAATGATAATGACTTCTTAAACATAAAATTCTCTTCCCCCAATGCTTCCGCTTTCTGGAACCTAAAGGAAGCCATAATTCTAAAATTAGGTGTAAAAAATAGATAAAAAGGAAGACATGAAAATCTGCCTGCTTCATGTCAGCATTTAAAATACAAAATCAGTGGTTTGTATTTGCACCCTTGCATTCACGTGCTGTTAAATGTAACCTATTAAAGCTGTTAAATGTATGTAAGCACCTAACCAAGCATGAGCTGTTGCTTTTTATAGTGAACACAGGCGCCGGGTTCATTGCAAGTATGTATCATGTCACTAAGCAAATATGCAATTTCATCGTACCACTATTTTTTTATCACATGGATATATCTGTTGAGAGGCAAGACAAAAAGCACTCCTCACAACTAATCAGCTTCTTTAAAACACGTTTCTAACTTTTCAATGAGACTTGCTCCTATGTATTTGTCTCCAGAGAGCATACTTGATTTTGACTTTCCCATCAGAAACATTACATAAGTATACCATGTTAAGATGACTGCCTAGAGCACATGAGAATTTTCATCTTGGTGCGACATACTGTATTTTGATTTCGTTGACATTTAGTCATATGGTACACCCAATATACCCACATTCTAGTTTTCTTGTCCAAGTTGCATGGTAATGTATTTTGATTATTTGGCGTGCGCTCCTCTGCACTACGTGAAGTCGCACTGGGCTGGTTCTTTGACATCCTTGTGTCCTTGCAGCTGCCTTCTTGCGTTATATAAAGTGGGTGCCTGAAAAAGATCGTGTGCGAAAGTCAACACGAGGACATGGTGTAAAAGAACATCAAGACAGTCAAGGTCATGGCACTAGAAGAAAGTCTTAGCTCTTTGTCTTCCTACTGAAATGCATGCGAAACATCTAAATGACTGCAACAGTCAACTGCAAAACTAATTTCCATTTTTAGATTTAAAGAAAAAAGAAATAACCGACAGTTCGTCCTCGTTCGGCATCAATGTTAAACTACTCCTGCTAATAAATAGGGTATTGTTCATTGTCAGATGTCATAGGTCTGTCATTAGTCTGATGTGTCGCAAACACCACTTGTGACGCACCCTAAGCACGTGCCCAGTGTGCCCCCCGCACCATCTCTGGCTGTGCCACTGCTCAAGCCATAAGTTGAGAAACACATCAGCAAACATGATGTTCAGTAGGGTTGAAAATATGGTCCTCGAGTGCCTATAAGAAAGGGCGACAATGCTTGTTATAGCAAGCTTACCCACATTTCAATAATAACAAGAAAGTTCACTGTGGCCTGGATCTAAGCTTACTAAAAGGCGTTAACTTATTTTTATTTATGAGGTGCGCAGTGGAGTTCATTTTTGAGAGATTCGACTACTGCTGCAGTTTAAAGTCTAGCATTTTGCATACTTGAGGGCATGTAAAAGTTGCAGTTAGACCGCAGATATTAGTTTATTAGAGCAACTCTTTGTTTGGTGTACAACAGACGACTGGTAACGCGGAATTAAAGCAGCGTTTTATTTTTACCTTATTTCTCTACTAAAAATATTAAAGCGATAAACACAGTTTGATCTGCCATGAAGTAGCAAGATGCACACATAACGCTTGTAACTACAAGAGGGAGGGTGCTTTAGCTGTTTATACGACATAACTCTGACACCCCAACTCATATTAGCAAATGCAGAGGCATGTCCAAAACAATAAGCGTATGCAATGCGCCCCCTGCAATTGTAATTCCACACAGCAGCCGTTATATTCGATGCCGATGCATAACTCGCTGCTTGACAATTCACCGAGTTCCTATACATAAGCACCCTTTAAGATTCGCACTGGTCTCGAAAACTACAACAGGAGGCATAAAATCTGACATATAATCGCATCATTTCAATACATGAGCAAGAACAGTTCAGTCTTAGGGCTAAACACCATGAGAGCGATTTAGTGCACGACGGCGACCAGCGATGGCTTCGAGCGACAAAACGGGCCGTCGCTTGAACTGATCGCTCGTTCTGGAAATCTAGAAATCGTCGCTCGTCTCCCGGAAGTGCTATGAGCGACTAGCGAATAGCGCGAAGCTGGAACTGGATGTATGTACATCCAGGGTGTCTACCAAGTTGACATTTCCAAATTCCCCGAGTTTTCCAGGTTTTTCCTGTGTGCCTTTGCGAAATTCCCTGAGTGATGCAGAACTGTGTTCTATATCAAGACGGGCTGAAACCATATCGCATGACGCTGTCACTCTCTAGTAAGCATATGAAAAAAAATTTAAAAATCCGACTTAATCCAATTTCAATACAAATAGTAGTGTTTATGTTATTCAAAAAAAAGAATAGAAGGGAGGGGTTAGTAAAATGCACAGCAAATAAAATGTCTTCTAAAAAACTTGCAAATCGAGTCGGGCATTCTCAAATACAAATAAAAAGGGGATGCATACAGAAGCAAATATTTTCGAATATGAGCCATTTCTATCAACTGATAGCAAGCTCAGTGGTACCAAAACCGAACTTTTTCACAACTGAGAAGATTCTCTCTCAACAGCTCGTAAGTCAAGCTCAACTGTGCTGACATACTCTCAGCCCGCGCAAGACGCCTCAGTGTTGTTTCACTGCTTTAAACAGTTTACTTTGGTTTAGGTGAGGCACACCTGCATCTCGGCGTCAGCCAACACTGTTTTTTGAGGTCAGGCTCTTTCAAAGAAGCGGTCGCATACTTCATTCCTTGTTCATTCCTCAATGTGCCGGTCCTTTTTGTTCTCGTCCTCCTTTCACCGCGCGTTCATCCCACGGACCATTTGAAGCATACTCTTGGTCAGTTTTTAGTGAACGTCCAATTTTTCGGACCCTCTAGGGGCCGCTAAAACTTGCGAAAGATCAGGCAGTCCGAAAAAATAAATGCATGTCTTTTACTGCCCTTAAGGGCTCAAATCGACACGGGCATGTCTGAAAAAGATCTGAATGCCTGCCAGTATACTTATTAGGCATATCGGTGCTCCTACTATGACAGGAGAGGGCGAGTGCAGGCGTGTAATAATAAGCAATACATACTGTGTCCCGCCCCTTCATACGCTTGTTAAGCTTCACTGCAATACTTTGCAAATGTTTCACCGCGTAACATTACTGTATTGAGGTGAAACTAACTTTCAGGAACAAGCTTTATGCAACGCGTTGTGCTTTCCGAGCTTCGAAGCCAAAATTATTGCTGATAGCGGAGAAATGAAGAAACACGGCATCGAACGACAAGAAGCTTAATAGCGAACGTCGAAGCAGCTAGGCCTAGCGTTGCCGCAGTGGCAGCTACGACTGCCAGCGGATCTGTGTGCGAGAGAGCGCCGGTTTGAGGCGGCGAGGTAATCAAAATGGCAGCGGTGGTGGCTTTGGTTAATGCCGTTTCGGACCTGCGGTCGTGGCGAAACGTCCGGAAAATCGGACGGCGCCGAGTTCTTGCGTCCGAAATTTCACACATCTGCAGATACATTGACTATATGGGTTACGTGGTGGTGCCGCGAAGCCGTCGAAATTATCGGGAATCCGGAAAGTCGGTCGTTGACTGTACACTGGGAACTCCTCCAGCCGACGATTACGGCGTCAAATACAATTCGTTACGATTACTGTGTGTTACTCCAGCCAACATTACCGCGACTTTCGACCCTTTCTATAATATTACAGATAATTTTCTCTTATAGAGGCACAAATTTCCTGAGTTGTCCCTGAGTTCTTGCAGACTACTAATATCCCTGAGAATTCCAGGTTTTCCCGGTTTTCCCGGTTGGTAGACACTCTGAAATCGCTCAAATACTACCGATTGTCACGCGGAACGAGCAAACGACTGAATTTTTATACGTGCAACGATAAGAATGTACTGCAAGAACTTCGTAAATATTTTATGCTACTTTTTACAGTAAAATACACCAACTTAAGTTACTAAAGCACGCGTCACGCTAGTTTCGACGGGTATTTGCAGCCCTCATACCGGCAACACCGGGGAGGCGTCGCTCAAAATCGTCGCTCGCACGGAGTACGACTTGTAGGCGACGAGCGAACGCGACAGCCATCTCCATCGCATCGCTTGTAGCTGTCGCGCGCAAGATCGCTTATATGGGGTTTATGCTTTATTCAGCATAAAACATGGATTCCTCATGCGTTTTCAGTAAGTTCAAGATAACGCGCCCAATTGACCTCTTGCAGCATGCAGCTGAATGTCTGCGGCAAAGTTTCTAAGCAGCACTGGCGCTGCACCTAGCTTCAACGGTCGCAGCTTACCCATGGGCGAGGCACCGTCAAGCGCGCGGCTTATTTATAACGAAAGCATGCCGTCAGCAAAATGACGGCTACTGTTGTGACGTATTATTTCAACAGCGTTGCGTACACAATAGACTGCCAAACTGAAAAAATTCAAACACTCAAAACGTACGCTAAGCACGCTCCCCATAGGTTCGGTATCATAGGCTGGTGAATAAACCATTTTAAGCGTCCTCTCGCCTTACGTCTTATTGAACATACCATGGTTCTGGCAGCGTTTGCGATTTTCAAAGCTTCGGAACTTTCATAGGCTTCGGAACTTCCAAATGCACTCACGTTAAGGTCAATTATAAGGTCAAAATATTAAGGTCACAAACAATAAGCTCAATTTAACATACGACTTGTGTCCACTACAAAGAAAAACTATTCATACCTTTACTTCACGAGCTCGTACAATGTACCCAGCCAAAAAAAGCTACTGGTGCTAGTTCAAGATCTGCTTCTGCATCAGACCATAGCCTCAGAAATCTCGTGGTATTGCGGATATGTGTAGATTTTCGCGGAAAGGTACTGTGGATATTTGCGAAACACGGTCGGTACTGCAGTCGGAATCGGGAGCCTAAGCTTCGTGTTCTTTTTATAGTCATTTCTGTAAAGTGCAGGGAACATACCAGAGACCTGTCGCTTGGTTCCCACTTGCTTACTTTTCCCGACACTCCTTGGCGAGAGATATTTTTCAGCCGGGCTTCTCGACGCTCCGAGTCGCCAGTGAACTCGTGATATTTCACAGTTGGGTCCGTTTTGGCATTTGTGTCGCAGAGTGGCACACAACAGTTGCGCGGCATCGCGCCACATGAACGACGATGGCTACGGCGCACATGCACACCGAAGAGTGTTAACAAAGCACAGGCAAACTTGCTCACACACACGCACGCGAAAAAGCACGAGATGAGTGCATATCGCACGAGGCAAACACGTTCTAACGTGAACCGGCTTGCTCACACACACGCACGCGAAAAATTACGAGGTGAATGCATAAAGCACGAGGCAAACACGTTCTGGCCCGAGAACCAACGCCCGCTTAGCTCCGGCGCGAAGTCGCGAAAGTTGGTTGGATAGATGGATGGAATGTTATTATGAGCGTCCCCTTTGGAACGGGGCGGTGGGTTGCGCCACCAAGCTGTTGCTATTATACTGCCTAATGTCCTACCTAGGTTAAACAATAAAAAAGAGAAAAAAAACGCTATAAACTACCCCACCCAAATTTTCTGATCCCCTATTTCGAACTGTGCTTTTGTACGTCTCCGTTTTTTGTCGTATCCATACTTCCACCAAACCTCCAATCGCCTCTTACTAATGCCTATTGCGGACATGTTTACTTTTCCATTGCTCTCGCTGAACCCAAGTGCTTCACGGAGGCCAATGGCCCGTAAATCGACCGCTGGGTAGACGTCTTCACATTCTAATAAAACCTGCTCCATACTCTTCCTAGCATTACCGCAGCAAGCACATGTTTCTTCTTCCGTCTTATATCTCGCTTTATAGGTGCGTGTTCTAAGGCATCCCGATGTCGCTTCGAAAAGTAATGAGCTTCCCTTTGAGTTATCAAAAATTGTTTCTTTCCTGATTTCGTTTTTTCCTCTTAAGTAGTTACACATGGCAGATTTCTTTTCCATTGCCGCCACCCATGAAATTTTTCAGCCTCCCCGACTTTCCGCTTGACCTTCTTTGTTGCTGTGTTGTCCACCCTAGAGGCCGCATACTTGCTGGTAAGCTTCCAAGTTCTTTTCCTCCACTGTGAATCAATGTTTTTCCTGTACAGATACCTGAATACTCTCCCAGCCCATTTACTTTCTTCCATATTCCTCAGCCGTTCTTCATACTCAATTTTACTGCGAGCTTCCCTCACTTCAAAACTAGTTCAGCCCATATCACCCTGCACAGCTTCATTTGTAGTCTTCCCGTGAGCGCCCAATGCGAGGCGACCCAATGACCTTTGGTTCCCGTCGAGTACTGATTGTACCCCTGATTTAAAGCAAACAACCGCATTTCCAAAAGTAAGTCCTGGAATCGTAACACCTTTCCACTTACCTTGGAGGACCTCGTACCTCTTGTATCCCCATAGCGCTCTGTGCTTCATTATGGCTGCATTTCTCTGTTATTGTTTTTTAGAGCGCAGCTCTTTGGCGTCCGTTCCTGGGTTTCGCGTCGTCGTCGGCGTTGTCGTCGGCCTCGTAACCAGCTCCGCCCCCCTTTCATCCCCCCAGCGCTAGCAGCGACCGACTGATACCGCTGGATGCCGCTGACGCCGCTAGAGAGTCAAGATAACGTGACTGCATAGAACACCGTCGCCGCCATGCAGAAAGAGGAGGAAAGGGTCCCCCCCCCCCCTGTTCTTGTGTGGCGGATAGGGTGCTCTTCAGTTGCCGACGCGCCGGTTATTTCACGTAGGCCCCGGCACGTCGACGAATACGTGACCACCTTCCCACGGCTAGACCTGGTTCTTAGCGCTGCGGAAGCGAGGGTATCATATTGTTTGTGTCGGCATCGGCGGCGTTGTCCCTGAAACCAACTCCGCAGCTGGGGTTGACTCACTATCGGCGTCAGCGGCATCAGTCAGTCGCTGCTATTTCTTCCCTCCTCCCTTTACCGTGTTGTCCGCTTGCTGCGCGCGCTTCTGCCCCCATCGTTTGCCGCTGGGTGTACACGCCGCCCCCCTCCCCCCTCTTCCTGCGAGTCTCCGGTTGTCAAAGCGCCGGCTCGAACTTAATTCCTTTCTTCGCTCCTCCTCCAATGCAACCCCTGTGCGGTGGCAATCAGAGAGCCAGATCGGTGGCGGCGGATCTGTATATGTGCACCGCCCGAGCCGAAATTGCCGCTGCCGTTCGCCCTGTGCGGTGGCAATCAGAGAGCCAGATCGGTGGCGGCGGATCTGTATATGTGCACCGCCCGAGCCGAAATTGCCGCTGCCGTTCGCCACTGCGAAATTATCTGCCAGTTCTTTCTGAGCCATGAGCGAGACGACCGATGGAAGTCCTCCGTCTGCTGCTGCTGCTGCTAAACAAGGTGAAACAGCTTATTTGTTGCGCTCAAATTTCGCATTAGGAAGTAACGTAATCGTCGGTAATTTTTTTCCTGTGTTTCCATATGTATGTATATATATATATATATATATATATATATATATATATATATATATATATATATATATATATATATATATATATATATATATATATATATATATATTGCCTTCATTTATCCATTTACTGAGATGCTTATATTCTGTTACCCGAGGTATTTCCTGGCCCTGTATCTCCACTCTCTGTTCACTGTTTTCATTTAATACCATAACTCCTGATTTTCTAACAATAAATTTCAAACGTAAATTGTTGCCTTCCTGCCCACAGATATTAGCCAGACGTTGCAAATCACTTTGCTTGTTAGCTAGCAACACAATGTCGTCCGCATAAAATAAACCTAGGAACTGCTGCTCTATTACTGCACCCGCCTGTTTGTATGAGAGAGAAGTGGTTCTTGTGGGGTAGGAGAAAATGCTAGCGCTATTTTCTGCAACCCATGCGGGAGCACGGCTCAGCGCCAGCAGGGTGTAGGGGATTGGGTTAAAAGAGAGAGAGGGTAGGAGGGAGACAGGTAGAGGGTCGTAGAGATGGAAGCGAAGTAGTGGCCGATCAGGAAGCCCGAGGTGGTGGGATGGCCGTTAGGCCATCCGTCTTTGTAGAAATGTCCTATAGCCTCGCCGAGATCCCCGTGATTAAACCCGATATCACTTCCTTCTAGCGCCTTCTCCATCCTCACCATGTACATCATAAACAGCAGCGGGGATAAAGGGCACCCCTGCCTCAGTCCCTTGTTGATATGAACTTTCTCTTCGCTCCTCATTCCTTCCCATTCAACGCAAACGGTATTTTCTAGGAAAATCTCTCTCTAAAGCTGTAGACAATCGTCGCCTAAGCCTTCCCCTTCCAGAATATCCCACTAAATGTTGCGGTCTGCCTTGTAATAGGCTCCTGTAATGTCTAAAAAGGCGACATATAACGGTCTGCTTTCTACTTTCAATATTTCAATACACTGAGTAAGAACAAATAAGTTATCATCTAAACGCCTACCTATTCTGAAGCCATTCTAAAGTTTTCCCAAAATGCCATTATTCTCTGTCCATGCTTGAAGCTTTAATTTGATTGCCTGCATTGCTGCCCTGTATATTACCGATCTAATGGTCAACGGCCTGTACGAGTGAATTCTATCTTTCTCCCCCTTACCTTTACAATTCAAATTCATTCTACTTTGTCGCCAACTGTCTGGTATTCGTCTATCTTTTAAAGCTTTTTCCACTGCTTTCACCAGAGCTTCCTTACTTTTTGGTTCTAGTTCATTAATCAGCCTAACGGGAACCTCGTCTAGCCCTGTGGCTGTGCGCTTAGGAATTTTCTCTTCCGCTTTCTTCCAGTTGAAATTTGTCAGCACCAGCTCCTTTTCCACTTGGGTCTCTTTCATGCTCTTTTGTTTTTCTAGTACATTTTCATTTTTTTCATTTATTTACCTTAAAGACCCCACTAGGGGGTATTACATAAGGGGTGGGTGTACATAAAAAGTAACACTCAAATTTGTGACAACAGGTACTCAGTCACATTGGTGGAAAAAGATGATGGACAGGTGAGAGCGACGATATTGCGAGGAAGGCCGTTCCAGTCTTTGGCTGCACGAGGAAAAAAAGATGATGAAAAATTAACAGTTCTTGTACGTGTACGGGAAACTTGCAGTTGGTGACCAGTGCGAGGAGATATGTATGCGGGTGGTGTTATGTAAGGGGCACTGTTAAGTGATGAATGGTAAAGCTTATAAAATAGACAAAGCGTTGCTATGCGTCGGCGGAGGGATAAAGCCTCGTCATTGGCTTGGAAAAATTCGGCTGTTATCTTTCAGATGTAATTTATTGCCGTTTCTCCTTCCAGTCTGTATTCATCTTCGTCTAGGATATGTTGTTGTATTGTTGTTGACTTCCTGCCTAATAGTTTTATGTGGTTCCAAAATACTCTAGGTGCGGCCTTCTTTTTCTCACGTATTTCTGACAACCAACGTTCACTTTCACCTTTTAATTTTGCTTGCACTAATATTTGAACCATAGACTTTTCTCCCGGTATATTTCCCATTTACTGGTTATTTCATCCTGTGGCAACTGCGCCTTCTTTGCCTCCCTGTGCTCTCGAGATGTTTTCTGTCGTTCGGTGATCGCATCTCATATCTCCCTGTTCCACCAGCTTTTCGGTTTCTTTCTTCCTTTCCAACGAACATGTTGTTTCTCTTTCCGTATTTCTGTCGTTTCTTAGAAGCTCACCATATTCCCACTCCTTACTTGGCCATTTGCCAAGTTCTTCCTCGACCCTAGTGACTATATTTGCTATATGTTCAGTATTCAAATTTGGACTGGCCATTTTGCACTCCTTGCTCTTTTTCCCAACTACATATCCCATTTTCAAAACGATGCGTTTATGGTCACTCCCGATGCTGCTATGCCCTTCCTCATCAATGACCATTTCTCTCAACTTATCATGAATTCCTTCTGTCATCAGACAGTAATCAATGGTCGATTGCCGGTTCCCCGCTTCCCACGTGATCTGCCCTTCACACTTAAACTCTGTGTTCACGATGACGACGTTATGTTGCTCAAGAATGCCTAGCATTGACTTCCCTTTGTTGTAGGTATAGCCGTCTAAATCCTGTATGTGGGAATTCATGTCACCTAATAGGACAATTTCAGCACCACTCCCGAAACCCTTAATATCAGTGCTTATGCATTCCACTAACTCTTCATTCTTCTCTGTGCAATTATTTCCGGACCACGAATACGTAAGGCCCAGGCAAGTTTTTTCCCACTCATTGTACCTGATAAACAAAGATGCTCTTGACATTTTGCATTTACTCTTTTCCATTTGGCTCCCTGATGGATGAGCATTCCGATTGCCCCTCCCTTTCTTTCCGACTTAGTTCTGTTGCACCCTTCCCAAACTTAATTCTCAATAACTAGCGGCTCTGCTGAGTCTCTAAAGTGGGTTCCTGTAACCGCATACACCACTATTTGTTCTCTATGTAACTGCTCCTCAATCTCTGCCCACTTTTCCTTTCTTCTGCCGCCCTGCATGTTTATGTAGCCTATTGCATGGCGAGCTCTTTTTCTTGCTTTCCTCCTTTTTCTGTTATCGACGGCGATGCTCTTCTGAGGTTCCCCTAGGGGACCTTCTTCATTACTATCTACTCTGGCCTCCTAAGCGCCCGCGGGCCCGCTAGAAAAGCAACAGCGCGACCACCAAGTCGCCGGCCCACTTCTCGCGCCAGCCTGTAATTGAAGTGGATCCCGTCTCGCTTAAAACCACCACAACTTCTCATTTCCCTCTTCGACAACCTCGAAGCCTTTCTCTCGGCTCATTTTCCATGTTGCCTCATTAGCAGCCACTACGGCTCTTTGTACGTGACTGTCACGCACAGGCACCTCCGGCACCGTGCACACCACGATCTGCACCTGAGGGGATAGCTCGCGCAAGTCGTCCACCCCCTTCGCCAAGCGCTGGGCTAGTCCAGCCCCTTTCCTGTTTAGTACATCATTTAGCCCACCTGCTACTATGACAAGGTTGCGCACCTGGGCATTTTCTGCGAGATTCCTTTTGCTCGCTCCATGACAGAACTCAGTGTCCGCCCTGGAATTGTCCCTACCGCCACTCTTTTGTCGCCTTTCACCCTCTCCACAATTGCTTTTGAGCACCCAGCCAGATTTGAGTCGCCGGCGATAATTACCCTTTCACTCTCTCCTACCTCGCCCTGCTTCCTTTTGTCATTAACCACGTGATTTCGACTCGACAAGGGGCAATGTCCCCTGGGCTCCTGCTTTTTCCGCATGGCGGCCTCAAGGTAGGTGCCGCTCTTTCCAGCTAACCCTTCATCATGCCGCATGCATTCCACGTGCTTCGCTGACATTCCCTCGCCTGGCGTGTCCAGGGTCTGCGTTCCATTGTCACGCACATTCTCGTTCACAATGGCCGCCTTGTTCAGCTTTTCCTCGGCTGCTTCAGGTCTCTTTTCAGCTACCTTTCGCGCATCAGGCTACCTTTAGCTCATTTTTGAGCTCTTGCACCTGTTTGAGAAGCTCTTCCTGGAAAGCCTCCAATTTCTGCAGCCTAGTATCGACATCATATTGTGTGCCGGTTGATTCAATGCCCTCTCCATTCTCATCCGTCTCCTCATCTGCCTTGAGGGACCACCCGCGCACTGCTTGCCTTCCCGTATTTCTCGCCATGTATTGTACGGCTTTTTGCAAATACCACAATACTATAATAATGCTACTACTGATGCAAATACTATAATACTATATCAACGCAGAGCGCGTGCCTTTTAGCAAAAACCGATACGCACAGGATCCAAATCCTAAAAATGTCGCAAAGCAACTCTCACCACTGTTTCAAAAGCAATCAATGCCGCGGAGACCGAAGGTATCACACGCTCTCGCACGCGCTCAACCACGCAGCCACGCTCTCACTTTCCTACCAAAACACGCACACTAAAACCACTAATAGCTATTTGCCTTGCCACTTCCAAGATGCCATTTAAAAACTACAGGCACTCAACGTCCCATCCATCTGCACGTGTTGGAGCACGTGGCACGAAAGGACGCTCTAACCATCCTGCAAAACCAAATGTACACGAACACACCCGCGCACCCGAAATACGAGATAAAAAAAAAGGAAAGAAAAAGAAAACCACCCAGTTACTATTTAAAGGCAAAAAATGAGCAAATAAAAAAAACAGAAGCAAGCTCAAAGCATGCACAAAAACTTCTGATTTCGTCGCCGCCACGGAGCCCCGAAAAGCACGTCCATTCGCCACAAAATCCAAATCCTTCCTCCCCGAGCAGTGGCGCCAAATCCAAATCCCCGAGCAGTGGCGCCCTCACCTAGAAAAGCGGTGGCATCTGTAAACTCGACAGAGACGCGCCCGCCTGTTGTCCGCGGAGCGACGTAGCAGGCCGCGCCTTGCTTTTTCATCGAGCGGCCGTGACCGGGGTGCCCTTTCTGACCCTTATCGAGAGCACTTCAGCCATTGGCGAGTAAGTCCCCAGTAAACTGGCAGCGTACATTAGAAGTACACGCATCATTCCCTGCTGCAAACGAGGCGCAGTCACGACACCTTCGTGGAGTAAAATGACTACCCTGCTAGACGCCTTCGTTCAATAACGACATCGCAACCATTGCCACTCTAATGCACTTTGATCGACGTTTCTAAGCTAGCTCTTTACAGGGATCGAGGTGCGAATTTCTTCTTTTTGCAACTCCGTGTTCTCTAGCATTGGCTTGTCATACACGCAAGCCATTACCTCGAATCGAACTCAATGTTCACCGCACAGTTGTACGCTGTCAGTGCCAGACAAGAAGGCATCGCTTCGTGAATCAAAAAACAAGTCTCTGGGAAACTCATTTAGTTTAATACTGCTTGGGAGTATTGAATTGTGGCATTAGGCGGCGACATCAGACGGTATAGTGTGACCTTGCATTCAGGCACGCACCAAACGCCAATCCTACTCCATAGAATTCAATTCACGGCGGACGAGGTGGCACCGCCATGCCTCTGGCTCTGGGCAGTAGATGTCTCTTGGCCATTTTCCTCACTGCATGCCTAGCTCGCCTTCTTTTTGTGTCGGCAAGCATTAGTGAACGCCTGCTTAACACTACGAAGTCAATCCGAGAGTTTCCAGGCTCTCCGGTCGCTCTTATCGCAGCGGGAGACACAGGCAACCTATTAAGGAAGGTTCATCGCACTTTTCCCATTCCCTTAACGCTGTGGACATGTCCTAGCGTCAACAGCAGATGCCACGAATTGTTTCTGCGATACATCTCGCCCTCTGATAATTTTCCGAGGCCCAGATTCGTCATTGCACCGTGGCGCCACAGCTTGCCAAAGGGAATCTTCGAGGAGGTTCGGCAGCTGGACAGGTTCGACCCAAACGTGTACTGGATCTTCGCTGTCGATGAACACTCGGATGTGACCGGGCTCCTTTCGAATCACTCCTGCCAGGTCATCACAGTGACTGCGAAAGACGTCAGCATCGCGGCAGACGGGTACAAGTCTTGCAACAAACGAGTGATCAGTTCTACCCTGGAATAGAAAACCTTGGTGGGAGCCCCGGAACTCGAAGGAACGTATCCGAGGGACAGAAACATTACGTACACGCTGCACGAGAGAGGAACTATTCCCCCAGAGTGCACAAACATGGGGCCTCTGTTTTTCATAAATATGGCACTTCCCTCTCTCCAGCTGCGGCATCCCGAAGGAGCGGCTCTTTTAGACGCATATTACGCCATCAACACTACAGTTAATATGCAGTGCGCCGATTGGAGTTCTGGTGAAGCTCTCCTACGTGTAAAGAGCGTCGACTTTGTCCTTTACTCCTGGCTCAAAAAGGAGTCAAGCCCTTCGTTCGACTACAAGTACGGGTTCTTCTCCCCTTCAGCACTTTGTTTCTACGTCCGTGCTGGCGTCCCCGTTCCACCTTCCTTTTACGACCTCTGGAGCTTCTTCTGTTTGTGTTTCATTTGCTTGGTCCCCTTCTGCTTCGCCATCATATTCGTATTTCATGTTCACGGTAACACTCGTCCAAGTGAACGTGTTCCCCTGTCCTCCGTCATCGTGTTCTTCGTGACGACTTTTCTGGGCAGCAGTCCACATGGCTTGAACGTCAGTGGCCCAGCACCGAGGTTGGCGCTTGTGGCTTGGTTGCTGGTCATGTTCTTTACCGGGAACTACTTGCAGAGCAACCTGACCGCTTCCAGGAGCATGCCGGCACTTTCAGCCGAGATTACCAAGGAGCAGTTGTTGAAGCATTTGCACGAAGGTACCATGGCACCGTGCGTTGCAAGCTTTTCCTTGCAGATGCGAGGGGACCGGGAAACGCAACCAGTGTTCCCGCCGCTCGCCATAGCTCTTGGCAAATGTCAGCCGAGCTGCCTATCCAAGTACGGGTTCGGTTGTATGGAGAAAGCGCGCCATGGAACGCACGTTTACTTCAACATGTGCGTAGAAAATGAACGTCGCCTAGCATTCACGCATGTACTGGTTGCCGGGGAAAGTACTTTGGCAGCCTGGCAAACCTACTCTGCGGTGCACATTCGCTTCCCGCTCAGGTAAGTGTCTTTATATGGTTTTATTTCAAATAAATTGTTATTCCTAAGCGTACTCACATAAGGAAATGAAAGTGCAGTTCTTCGCAAATGTAGAAGCCTCAAGCTAACAATCATCATTCTAATACTAATAGGAAAGTGTAAAATACGAACTTTAACAGCCTCTATCTTTCTCTCTGTGTTTGGTTTTCATCTCTGGTATGCACGTATGTATGTTACAAAATCAGCGTTCGCCTTCGGGCCTCTGCGCAGGAACCAGCACAAAAGGCTCATGATGGCTGTCTCCGAATCTGGAATCTGGATGCATTCCGCCTCCCGTTACCCGTTCCCTCCAGTGAGCCAGGACGTCGTCTCTTTCGACATGCCGTTGCACGAATGCCTAGCTGCTCTTTGCACTGGACTCGCGCTTTCGCTGGTGGCCTTAATGGCTGAGATCCTCCTGCACAGGTCTCGCGGCAAGGCAGAATAGGACGGATCCACAGGAGCAACCCTACCCGCCTCCATGATAGCTCAGTGGCTTGCTTGCTCGCTCGCATCTAAAGCCACAGCCCTAGCCCATTACAGCTGATTGTCCAAAGGCCGGCCAATAAAATGATCAATCTGACGACTACGAGTGATGGTTCATGGTGAATGCATTTCACAAGCCACTGTTGCTGTGTCTTCGTGAAACAGGCCTCTATGCTTACATATAATTTTATTCCTGCATTATGCCGTGTGAGAACCCAAGCGAATCAACTGAAAGAAAAAAGGGGAAGGGTTGTTGAGGGGACGTTCGCACGCCAAGTTTCATCACGAGAAGCAGCGCGCGGGTAACACATGGGCGCGATGCACGGCAGTCCCTGCAGACAGACCGCTCACGCAGCGCTTTATTTCCATACAGACGACGCGTGCTATCTTTGCGCCTGGCTGCAAAGCCCTTCTTGCGGAGCGCTACGCTTCTCACGCTTTCTCCGTACCCTCCTCCTACGCTTTCCTCCTCGCGCTTGTCTTCGCTATCGTAGTCGTTCGTCTCCCGCTGCTCCGCGTTCGCTTTCGTCTTTCGCCATGCTCGTTCGATCGGATACGAGGGACAACGCCGATGCTCGCCGCAGGAAGGGGCCTTTAAGAGCTGCGCTCTAGAAATACTCTAAGGGCGTTAACAAGCTTGACTTCCATAGAAATATTGTATGAAACTCTATGTTAACTTCTGCACAACGCGGCTACATTCGTGCGACATGAGGCACTAATACGAAGTAATATAATAATGTACGTGAATCTGAGTGTTGCATGTTTCCGCTGTAGCTAGAGTGTGCTTTATTCTGCAGCAGTAAAGGCACATTCGACTAATCGTTACAAGTAGTGCTACCAATGCCATACAAGACGGCTTTCAAGCTGTCTTACACACACACAAAAATATGGGGTTCTACGTGCCAAAACCACTATCTGATTATGAGGCACGCCGTAGTGGGGGACTCCGGAAATTCACCGTATATTCCATGTATATTCCCCGCGGAAGCATTACGCGATACTCGAAGCCGTTAAGCGTAGAAAGCAGACAAATGTCGCTATTGTCTTCACATACTCACTGGGCGTCGTTAGAGCCCCAACGAGCTTACAAAAACATAAGAACCCTGTTTAAAAAAAAACTGTACTCATTGTTAGGGAGCTTACATGTCCAACCAAGTCATTGTCCTTTGCTGGGTACATAACCACAGAGGCAAAAAAGGCACTGTAGCTGCTGAAGAAAATGCTACGTCAGTATTCTTGAGTGATAAATATATGTGCTCGGGTACCATAGAGGCAACAGATCTTCAACCCTTCTTATGGCATAAGTTGAGGAAGTATTTAAAAGCAAGGGGTACTGAAGTATCATATACACTGCATATGACGATATCAAAATTATGGAACTGGATATCCGAGAGGACATAAAGACACAAGGAAGTGCTTCTTTGTAGATTAAGAATAGGCCATAGCTACGACATTTTCTCTTACCTACCAACTGGAAGTGACACTCTAACATGTAGTAGGATTGGCAATAAAATCACCTTACAGTTATCCACGTTCTTCTTCAGTGCCCTGATATAGAAGCAGAGAGAGAAAGAGGGCTTCTGTTCCCTGTATTGTGAGCACATACGTCCCTACTCAGCATTATATCTCAATTTGATGAACCACTTCTTAACTTCAAAGTGGTGTTAAACTTTTTAGCAGGAACTGACGTCTTAAAGATAATTGGGTCAGGTTATTTGTAGTAAGACCTCCCCTTGGAGGCTACAGCTGAAAGGCAAGCATACTTTCACAGCATGTGCCTCCAAGCTCCTGCGTCCAAAAGCTCCATTGAGATACTAAAGTTACTGTCACTTATAATGTATACATCTCACTTAATCAACCTTCGTCACAACAATTTTATGATCATAGCACACATAACTCATAATTGTCATTATTTTGATATATTCATTTCAAGCAATTTACACCGACTAATTCAACGCTCCTTTACAGTCATGTTACATCCTTGCCTCCATGTACCATAGGTCACGTATTATACCGTGTGTTTGGCGCTCATTGGCCGGAACTGGCCCTTGCGCCATTAATCAATTATCCTTCAAACAGCATTCTTTATAGACTACATATTTTAGGTGCACCTAGAAAACTTCAAAAAGCAGCCCACGATTTGCTCTTTCTTAATTACGTAGTCACAATCTGGATTCTAAAGTTCTTGCTTGGCTGCAAACATTTTTCACAAATCTTTACCAGTTGGCATCAGTCAAAGCATTTGCTCCTCTGCATTTTAAGTTGGCTCAGGGCTGTCTAGTAAGACCTCCGCTTTTTCTCATTTTCATATAGGACTTGACCATTTGCATAAAGTCAACATCTTCGACGAGTCTTTCTGCTGATGGCCGAGTGTTTTGTAAACAAATGAATAGTGACTTAGATGTGGCTAACTTGCACTTTGACGTTATTCAGATTTCGACGAGTCTTTCTGCTGATGACCGAGTATTTTGTAAACAAATGAATAGTGGCTTAGATGTGGCTAACTTGCACTTTGACGTTATTCAGATTTACGAATAATGTCAGGTATGGAAAATGAAACAAAGTATGGAAATGTATGTGTGTTTCTTGGCAGCATATTAGTCATCCTACCAGTCACATTAATAACACTGATTTGAAATTGGAGCACTCGTATAAATACGTCGTATGATCTTGGGGGGAGGGGCAGTGGAGGCATTCATTATGTAGCCGACAGTGCTAGTCACATGTTAGCATGCCTCCCAAGAATTATTTTTCACGTGGGTGTATAGCTCAAATTACTACTATTTAGAACATTGGTCCGAGCTAAACTAGAATATGCAGTACCTGTACTGAATGCCGGTCTCCAATCCCTCATAGCAGGCTTAGAGGCGGAGCAAAAGCGCACATCACGTTTAATTATTTCCAGCTATTATTGCACTGCCAACGTTACAGCTATGAAAGACTTTTCTTTACCCAGTCTTTCTCGATGTAGGAAAATATGTCACCTTTTTTGCTTAATATTTATTATAACAGTTAATTTCCAGACGCATTGATCCTTGTCATAAAATATGTATTTTGTTTTCATAACAAAGTGTTATAATGACTCGTATGTTCCCAATACATATTTGTGTTATAATTGCCTTCCCCATAGCGTTGCCGCCATTACAGACATTAATTACTTTAGAGGTGCTGCCAGTCAACCACAAGTTTACGTACCATGGGATCTCAGAAAACCTTCGGTTTCCGGGCATCCTGTCACAGAAGTCAGTAAAACAGAACATTACAATGTTCTTCACATATACTAGTAGAGGCTGTAAATTCTAATACTAGGCGGCTTTGTGAAGCTGCGCATATATTCAGCCTTTTCTCAAATCTCGTGTTCCGTGAAATTCCATGCTTTACTGTACCTGTTTTTGTAAATAGGGACGCGACTGAGGCGTCGTCGTTATGGCAGCCAAATTTTCTTCTTTTCTTGTTTTCTAATGTTGCTGTAATTTCGTTGTATCTAATGGCATTATTAACTATCCTGTCTGTGTGACACCTTAAGGGTAAATAATGACAGCGAGGTTCGAAGCATGGAAGAATGGCAGTCGACGCAGGGAGGTTTGAAGTACAGCACAAACAGCAACGAATGTACCAACCGTTTAATTTCAGGAATAGTTCACACGTTCACTGAGAACGCGAACAGCACATTTTTCGTGACCTGTAACCCCAGGTTTTTCCCCATGCAGGCGTAATCCTGTTGGTGTTATCAACGGACAAACTCTTCGACTAGGAATGCCTCTCCTCGCGTATTCCTGACGCAAGCTTCGCCTGCCGCTATCAGTGTGTGTTTTGCTGCCGTGGTGTCATCAGCAAAGTTCATCTTCGGTGATCCAGAAACATTGAGTGTTGTGTCATCCAGCCAGGCACATCGCAAGAGCCTCTCTACGCACTTCACCTTCAGTGGGCACGCGAACAGAACTTTCGACATGGCTCGTTTTACTGGGATATGTCCTATACAGGTGCGTACTAAAATTTTCTTCCACGCTAGAAAACAGTGATGACCAGTTCCTGTTGCCGTTCCCACGCCCGCAGGTGTTTTGCGAGAATATTTGACTACTACTAATATTTAACTTCTTCACTGGGCTTATTTTCTGGGCGTTGTTGAGACAAACACTGGGTCCCATAATAAATCGAATTAACTTCCAGATATCGAAACACTGCCTGAGGATCCTGCAGGGCTATAAGATCCCGTTTCGTTTTATCAGAGAAATGGCCATACGGCTATTGTAATCCCCGAAAACGTCTGCAAATTGTTTGCAATCTGCAAACAATTTTGAAGTAGTTAAGATGGTGACAAGAAGTCTGGGGTGCAATGTATCGGGTAACTGGAAGGCAGCGGCATGGTCTTTCAAGGGACGTTAGCCTCAGTAGCTCAACGTAGGTGTCAATATGGTGGTATACAAAAATGGCGAAACCCTGTGGGGCTGAGGCGCCGAAAAAGGTATACTGACGTCTGGGACTTTGGAATGCGTTGTTGAGGGTGTTTCAAAAAACATACAACAAAAAACAGACAAATAAAGAAAAGAGAGGGGGGAACCGAAACCGGAATTACAAATAGGAGAGTGATGTGCGCAGAAGCGGACGGGGGCTGGTGTACATGAGAAAAAGGGGTTGTACATTTGATATAAACGTAAAAACATGAAAGAGTATATTGAATTGAGTAGTAGGCAGGAAAAAATTTTCGAAAAGGAGGAATAGGTGAGGTTAAAAATTAAGGTTAGCAGCTGGCATAATGTATTTTGTGTCTTAGTTTATGACATCAGAATTTCAGATTTAAGTTACTGCTTTTAAAGATTCTAAGTTGCCACACGCCAAATTAATTCTCGTCGGCTGCAGGCAACTAAAACTATGTATGAGGTATGATTCCGTACATTTCCTTTCGCGAGGTGAACGGAAATTCGTTTGTAGTGTATAGAGCCTTGCTTTGTTGAATATATGACCATCTTCATTAAAGTGGCTGGCTACTGCTTTAGGTAAATTGTGTTCTGTGTCCGCGCGGTGACTGTTGAGTCTTGTATGTTGTCCAGTCTCACCTATGTATGGTTAGCTAGAAGTGGCACATTCTAGACAATAGACTACGTTGCTTGATCTGCAGGTGAAATCCAAAGTTACCCTGTGTGCGTAATTCAACGCTGTACTTTTTACTGTAGTAGTACATTGAATATGTTTGCATTTGGAGCACCTGGGGCGGCCACAGGGACCGGTTCCCAACTTCGTCTTTGTCCTTAGTTTGGCATGCACATCTTTAAAATTAGTGTTGTGTCTGCAGGATACTCTGGCTATGTCAGCAAAAGTCCTAAGTTTCTGGTTGCTGGTGAGAATTAGGTAGTATTTCCTGAGGATGTTATTCACGTTTGGTAGTGCGTTTGCGAACTTAGTAGTAAGAAGAGGCGTTGTTCTTGTGATCCTCGGGCGGGGTTTGAGGACCGAGCTCACCTTGATCAAGTTTGGTTGCAGTGGTGTAGGCTTTCTGAAGGTTTGGGTAGTTCCTGTTTTTTTTTTTTAAAACCAAATGAAGGTCTTTATTAGACATTACAATTACAAAGAAAATGTAATAGAGAAGGAGGTCCCAAAGTAAAAACTGTCAGGGGGACCTCCTGTTACAACATGTACAAAATATGTAATATAAATTTAGCAACGAGGGTAAGAACAGCGTGAAAATACAGTCAACATATTAGAAGTAATTAGTGAAACGTCTGGTAGTTGAAGATTACACAAAGATTAGCAAGAATAATTCTATCTTGAAATACACATGAAGGTGCTATCATTACAGTAATTGAATAGGAGTATAATGATTTGAGAGAGAGAGAGAACAACTTCAGTGGAAATGCCTGCAGAGTCGGTTAGGCTCCCTCCACGCAGGGAGGACATGCTTTTACCGCGACGCGGCCACTACATCAGTCTCGTGCACTGTGCTCCTCGAAGTCTTGGTTCCTCACTACTTCCGCGGATCCGAGAGGGCCGCCACCCCCTTCCTGGGGGTGCTGCCCCCCTAGAGCTGCCGAGACCTGCTGGACGGCCTTGAGTTGTGTATCTTGGTCATAGCTCCTCGTTGCAGCCTCTAGCTGCGGCGGGATCGTCGTCTTCTCGCTGGCTTCTCGTGGATTTATACTACAGTCCCAAAGGATGTGAGCCGCGGTGGCTCTCTCCTTAGTGCACAGTCTACACACGTCACTCGCGTACACGCTCGGACACACGGGCTTAGCTAGCACCGGGGTGAGCAAGGTCCCCGTCTGTAATTGCCTGTATAACACTGTCTGCTCCCGGGTAAGCCCTGGGTGAGGTGGCGGCATAGTCTGTCGGTTAAATCTGTACCACTTCACTATATTTCGTTGAAGGTGGTCATCTTGTCCTTGGCACTGCACCGCGACCAACACTCCGAGTCGGCCGTGCTTGTAGCTGCGCGGTTGGTTAGTCCTCGCGCGACCGAGTTGGCTGTCTCGTTGTGGTTCACGTTCCCGCGTTCCGACACGTCACTGCCCATGTGGGCCGGAAACCACTTGATCACCACAGCGCTTTTGCGTCCGTTGCCTTCGGCCTTGCGCAGTATGCGCGCAGCCTCACTACATACCATACCCTTGGCGTAGTTCTTCACGGCCGTTCTAGAGTCACACAACACTGTAGAGCATCCGGGGTCGGATACGGCCAAGGCGATGGCCACCTCCTCCGCCCGGTGCACCTCTCGAGTCCGGACGCTCGCCGCGGTCTTCGTTGCACCCGTTGATGCCCCGACAGCCACCACCGCGTATGCGTCGCTGCTCCCTCGATACTCCGCCGCGTCCACGTAGATGGCGCCTTCTTCTCTGGCGTGGAGGTCCACGAGAGCCCTGGCCCTCGCCAATCTCGGCTCCTTGTGCTCGGGGTTCACGTTCCTCGGGATAGGGCAGACCCTGAGCTTTCTGTTGATGCTATCCGGTATAGGTACGTCTTTCTGCTGCTCGCCTTCCCTCGGCTCACGGCCAAGGTCCTACAGTAGCTTTCTTCCGGTTCTCGTTTCAGAGAGACGCTCGAGTTGCGCCGTTCTCTGTGCTTCGGCTATTTCGTCCAGCGTGTTGTGGACTCCCAGCGCCATGAATTTTTCGGTGCTCGTGCTCCCGAGGAGACCGAGTGCTGCCTTATACGCCTTGCGTATGGTGGCGTCTATCTTGTTACGTTCGCTCGGCCTCCAGTTGTGGAAGGCGGCCACGTACGTTATGTGGCTAACTGTGAAGGAATGAACCAGCCTAGTCAGGCTGGATGAGTCTCATTGGCGCAGCCGCTTTGCCAGCGCGCTTGTTGACCGTTTCACCGTTGACTCGGTTTCGCTGGATGAGCAGCCCGAGCACTCGAATCTTCTCGACCTCCGGTATTACTTGTCCTCCCGCATTCTTGACCGTGATCTTGGGCCAACAGTGCGAAATCCAACAATGCAACAAAACTAATTTTCAAACGGCTGATAATCTATGAGCATAAATCGAGAAAAACAACAAAACGTGGCTACACAGTAATAAACGTATACACACACGCATACATACTTACACACATATATATAGACACACATATAAACATATGCACACTTGTCGAATAATCAAATAAGGTATGTTGTTAGAACTGTTTTAGAAGCCGCCGGAAACAATGTAGTGAAGAGCATGATTTAACATTTGATGGCAGTGAATTCCAAAATGAAATTGCGGAAAGGAAGGCTGTCATTTTACCATGGTTAGTGTTGACTTTAGGAAGCAAGAGATTATTATTTTCAGAAAACCGCGTGTTATTTGTATTGAAAAGTTGCGTTGGGGGAAGTATCTCAGTTGGAATGTCACTGTTTCTACTTCTATACAATATAAGACATAGTTTCAGTTGAAATGTGTAGGTTAAGGGTAGAATTTAAAGAGTGCGAAAAATGGGCGCTGCTGATGTGGTGTATGAACTGTGCGTAATTATTCGGACCGCCCGGTTCTGAAGGTGAATGAGGGATGTCAGATGTGCAGGATATGTGTTGCCCCATGATGAAATGCAGTAAGTAAGGTGACTGTTAATGAAAGCGTAGTAAAGTGATTTTCGAATATTTTGCTGAAAACAAAATCTTGTTCGAATGAGCACGCGGGTGCCGAAAGCAGTCTTCTTAGTGACAGAGTTTACGTGAATGTTATACTTAAGTTGGGGGTCTAATGTAACACCAAGGAAAGTAATAAAATTAGATGGGGTAATGACGTAGTTATCACTGTATAGTTCAGGGGTTCTTGTAGGCGTTTTTTGGGACGAGTGAAATAACATAAACTTTGTTTTAACAGGGTTTACGTTTAGCAAGTTATTTTTACACCAAGAAACAAGATTCGTGACATCGGCGTTTAACATTCTTAGTAGACTGTTAATGTCTTTATCACTAGTGAATATCGTCGTATCGTCAGCATAGAGGATGCACTCAGAGCAGTTAAGCTATGATGGTAAGTCATTAATGTAAATGAGGAATAACAGAGGACCCAAAATTGATCCTTATGGAACGCCCTGGTTGGTTGGTATTGGAGTGGATAAAACGCTTCCATATCTAACAACCTGGGTTATGTTAGTAAGGTAGGTTTGCAAAAGAGCTAAAGCAGGTCCACAAATTCCAAATGATTCAAGTTTAGCACACAAAATGGAGTGGTTAATAGTGTCAAAAGCTTTAGTTAAATCAACAAATACCGCTCCCGCCCATAGCCCATTGTCGATAAATGTTTTATGCTGTCAGTTAGTTTTATCAGTGCTAATTCGGTTGATAAGTTAGCATGAAAACAAAACTGCTTAGGTGTCAAAAGGTTAAATTTTGTTAGGTAGTTCGTTAGGCTATTAACAAGGAGCTTCTCAATTACTTTACTAAAAATGGGAGTATCGTTATAGGACGGTAATTAGAAAAGGTATTTCGATCACCTTTTTTAAATACTGGAGTTACTTTTCCTTGTTTGAGACTCGGAAAAACGCCGGTACGAAATGCAGTGCTAATAATATCAGAGAGGACAAAAGATAACTCATGAGCAACAAGTTTGATTTTAGATGGATGAATTGAATCTAGGCCACAGCCTGTGGTCTTGAGCCCTATTATAGTGCGATGAACTTCATTTGGCGAAGTGGGTTTTAGAAAAAAAGGAGTGAGGCAAGCGGGGCAACTTGGGCAAGTTAGGGACACCGGCTGCAGAGCTCTTGAAGAATGATTCATTAAATGAATTTGCGACATCTATAGGATTAGTTAGAGTGCTGATACCATCCGTAAACTCTGTCACAGGTGTGTCCTGTTGATTAGGATTTAAAAATTCTTTAATTACATTCCAATTCTTTCTCCAGTCATTCCCATTTTCGAGCACCTTATTTTCATAGTAGGTTCTTTTAGCCTGTTTAAGTAAGATGGTGAGATTTTGTGAATACAATTTGAATCGAGCCTTAAGGGCGAGGTTAAATGGCTGGAGTTTTAATTTTTTGAAGAGGTTATCTTTTTTATTCATAGAGCGCAGTAGTCCTCTAGTGACCCACGGGTGTCTGGGGGTGGAGTACTAACGTGATATGGAGGATACAGACGTACAAGTATTTATAATATCTGTTAGTTTCTCATTTAAAGTGCTGAATGCTTTGTTAACACAAGATTTCTTGGATAATAGCCCCCAGTCACAGCCGGATACCAAATCCACAAATTTTGCAAAATTGAAAGAACTCTTAATAACCGTTTTATTTTTATAAGTAGTTTGAGTATTTAGTAAGAGAAAAATTGGATAATGGTCTGTCAGATTAAAATTGACCACACCAGCTTTTTGATTAGCCATGACATTACTGAGTACATGGTCGATAAGCGTATTTTGACCGGAAGAAGCACATCGTGTTGGAAAATCTAGTAAAGATTCCAAACCATGTCCAATAAAGCATTTGGAGTATTGGACACAAGAACTATCGTTAATATTTGTATTGTTAATGTCGCCAACGATGATTACAATATAATTTTTGGTAATGAACAAGTTTAATAAACTATCAAGTTCACCACAAAAATCATCGTAAGATGATGATGGGGAACGGTACATTGAACCAATGATAGTTCTTTTGTTGGCTCGTAGAAAGTGATTGTCAAATTCAAGCCAAACTGATTCGCATTTGGCCATGGAAAATGAGATATCTGCACGCCATTCATAAGATAATGTGTTGGAAACAAATATTCCTGATCCACCGTGGCGATCAGCCAAACGATAAAGAAATTCAGAATAATAGCCCGGTATGGAAAATAAGGTATCGTCAGCTGCAGATAGCCATGTTTCCGATAGACATATGAGCGAAAAGCCGTGATTGGTTAAAGTAAGAAAGTTAACGATATGATCAAAGTTTTTGGGTAAATTTCGGACGTTAAAATGTATGATAGAAATCTGAGAAGTGGACGAAGAACTAAGCAGTTGCTTCAGCTCATGAATAGTATGTGACGCCATGGTGGTTTCCAGTCATCAAGGCACAATTCAGGTAAAAATGGCTAGATCATCGACTCCAGAGATGCGGTACACCCAACTGTCTGTAGACTTTCTCGCTTTGATACGGCAGTTGTCGACCCAGAGGAACTGCTACTGCTTTGCCACTGATAGGGTTTCTTTAAATTTATCTAGTCTATCTATGTAGTCTTGGTTTTCAACGCAAATGCGACGTAGTCGTGTGGCTTGGCCTTTAAAGATGCCTTGTTTGGAATGCCTGGGATGGTGGCTCATATAGTCTAGGTACTGTTGTTTGTCGAAAGGTTTCCTATACATCAGACATGTTTTTTGCCGCAATTGAACACTCACAAAAGG
This sequence comes from Dermacentor albipictus, assembly GCF_038994185.2. Classification (NCBI taxonomy): domain Eukaryota; kingdom Metazoa; phylum Arthropoda; class Arachnida; order Ixodida; family Ixodidae; genus Dermacentor; species Dermacentor albipictus. The sequence continues at coordinate 18,177,038 of NC_091829.1, forward strand.
AAGACACATAAAGACAACACAGGCGACACTTCCAACTGATTTATTTTGGGCTGTGACCCAAGAATATATATATACATACACGCATGCGCTGGCTGTTCACAGATCTACATTACCCAGCGGTCAAACAATCTAGTTTCTGATTTATAGAGCACGATAGATGTATCACTAATGCAATTTGTTCCTTTCTTTTTTATATAGTAGGCTTCCATCAGCTCACGTGCTGTTTGAAATCTACTTCTGCAAAGAATCCTTATCTCAGAAAACAGTGGTTTGCACATGCAGGCCTTGCAGTGCGCAGGCAAATGTGCCACGCCATCTTTCATTAGATTTAGTTCGTGTTCCCTGGCTCGTTCATTTATGCAGCGTCCAGTCTGTCCTATATAGGACTTGCCGCACTCAAGGGGAATTTCGTACACCACGCCTGTAGCACGCGTAGCATGTCTTCCTTTTGTGAGTGTTCAATTGTGGCAAAATCCATATCTTTTACTGGTATCCTGCCTAACGGAGTTACCACCGACTTCCATTGCACACTCCTTAATGATGCCCACAAGATTGTCGTTCATTGCTTCAACACTAAGGTCCTCTTCCTGAGTTAAAGCCGAATACCTGTTCTGTAGCTTGATCTGGAATTCCTCTATTTTCTCTCTTACCGCTAACTCATTGATCGGCTTCTTATGCACCAGTTTCTTCTGTTCCCTCTTCAGGTCTAGGCTAATTCGAGTTCTTACCATCCTGTGGTCACTGCAGCACACCTTGCCTATCAGTAAACCTTGCCTTGCCAGTAAACTATCGCAGGAGACGAAAGATCTGATTAAGAAACGCCAATGTATGAAAGCCTCTAACCCTACAGCTAGAATAGAACTGGCAGAACTTTCCAAGTTAATCAACAAGCGTAAGACAGCGGACATAAGGAAGTATATTATGGACAGAATTGAACATGCTCTCAGGAACGGAGGAAGCCTAAAAACAGTGAAGAAGAAACTAGGAATTGGCAAGAATCAGATGTATGCGTTAAGAGACAAAGCCGGCAATATCATTACTAATATGGATGAGATAGTTGAAGTGGCTGATGAGTTCTATAGAGATTTATACAGTACCAGTGGCACCCACGACGATAATGGAAGAGAGAATAGTCTAGAGGTATTCGAAATCCCAAAGGTAACGCCGGAAGAAGTAAAGAAAGCCTTCAGAGATATGCAAAGGGGGAAGGCAGCTGGGGAGGATCAGGTAACAGCAGATTTGTTGAAGGATGGTGGACAGATTGTTCTAGAGAAACTGGCCACCCTGTATACGCAATGCCTCATGACTTCGAGCATACCGGAATCTTGGAAAAACGCTAATATAATCCTAATCCATAAGAAAGGGGACGCCAAAGATTTGAAAAATTATAGACCGATCAGCTTTCTGTCAGTTGCCTACAAGGTATTTACTAAGGTAATCGCAAATAGAATCAGGAGCGCCTTAGACTTCTGTCAACCAGAGGACCAGGCAGGATTCCATAAAGGCTACTCAACAATAGACCATATTCACACTATCAATCAGGTGATAGAGAAATGTGCAGAATATAACCAACCCTTATATATAGCTTTCATTGATTACGAGAAAGCGTTTGATTCTGTCGAAACCTCAGCAGTCGTGGAGGCATTACGGAACCAGGGTGTAGACGAGCCGTATGTAAAAATACTGAAAGATATCTATAGCGGCTCCTCAGCCACCGTAGTCCTCCATAAAGAAACCAATAAAGAAGCTCGTCAGGCAGGGAGATACGATTTCTCCAATGCTATTCACAGCGTGTTTACAGGAGATATTCAGTGACCTGGATTGGGAATAATTGGGGATACGAGTTAATAGAGAATACCATAGTAACTTGTGATTCGCTGATATTGCATTGCTTAGTAACTCAGGGGACCAATTGCAATGCATGCTCACTGAACTGGAGAGGCAAAGCAGAAGAACGGGTCTAAAAATTAATCTGCAGAAAACTAAAGTGATGTTTAACAGTCTCGGAAGAAAACCGCAATTTACAATAGGTAGCGAGGCACTGGAAGTCGTAAGGGAATACATCTACTTAGGGCAGGTAGTGACTGCGGATCCGGATCATGAGACGGAAACAATCAGAAGAATAAGAATGGGCTGGGGTGCGTTTGGCAGGCATTCTCAGATCATGAACAGCAGGTTGGCATTATCCCTCAAGAGAAAAGTGTATAATAGCTGTGTCTTACCAGTACTCACCTACGGGGCAGAAACCTGGAGGCTTACGAAAAGGGTTCTGCTGAAATTGAGGACGACGCAACGAGCTATGGAAAGAAGAATGATAGGTGTAACATTAAGTGATAAGAAAAGAGCAGATTGGGTGAGGGAACAAACGCGAGTTAATGACATCTTAGTTGAAATCAAGAAAAAGAAATGGGCATGGGCAGGACATGTAATGAGGAGGGAAGATAACGGATGGTCATTAAGGGTTACGGACTGGATTCCAAGGGAAGGGAAGCGTAGCAGGGGGCGGCAGAACGTTAGGTGGGCGGATGAGATTAAGAAGTTTGCAGGGACGACATGGTCACAATTAGTACATGACCGGGGTTGTTGGAGAAGTATGGGAGAGGCCTTTGCCCTGCAGTGGGCGTAACCAGGCTGATGATGATGATGCCCTCCTTCTCCATTATCCAGCTTCACTAGCGAAATGCTCAGTGCGATTAATATGTATCCTCACATGTTCCATCATCGCCGCTTTATTTACTAGTCAGTTTAAGCCTTACAAACATTAAATTGAACACTCAAACTTTAGGATCGCCACCCGTGACAATATGCTCCATTATTTTGTTATTGTTTTTTTTTTTGCAAGTGGTAGTGCAACGTACTAGGGATACGTCTTATGCCTCAAATGCTCTCGATCGAGTACACACTACACAATGTAACTTCACTTCTATGATTAACTTCTTTTTACCTTTGAAGAGGAGCGGAAAAGGTTTTAGAAAGTGAATACCGAATGCCTGTAAAATGAGGCAGATTTTCTATGTAAGCACTGTGAGTGACAGCAACTCGAATGAAAATGTGGAAGCAATGAAGCGTACAATCGACCGTTCAGCTTATCCTAGCTTCAAACAACTCTAAATTGTTCCAAAGACTCGGCGCCAGGTAGTGATCGCATCATTTATGAAGTGATCGAAAACGGACATTCAGAAATTCTAAAAACACTTCTATCTTTTTTGAATGCTATGTTGGGAGCCGGATACATTCCATTTCCTTGAAAGAAGCTATTGTTATCCCCATACTTAAACAAGGGGCGAACTACATCGACGAAATACGTAAGGCACATTGGTTATATATATATTTAAAACCAGATGTAGCCTGTGGCTAACAGTTCAAAGTGTGTAACATTTTTGCACGCCTTAGCGGTAATTACGTTCTTTGAGGATTGTAGCAGCAGGAACTGTGAAACACAGACACAGAAAGGAAAGAACAGACACGAAAGTAGCCGCAGTGTGAACTGATTTTTTGATTGAAATTTATGCGTTTTAAATTAGGTGCCCGGATCTGGCTCCTTTTATCTACTTCTCACTAAAAGGGACGAGATTTGGCGACAAAATAAGAAGCGCGGGAATTTCAATAAAGAAATAACTTGACAGTGAAAGAATGTCAAGGTCTGTTCGTTTCTGTGTCTGTGTCCTACAATTTCTGCTGCTAAAATCCTCGAAGAATGAACCAACCAGCTCAGTTAAACCCCCCCCCCCCTTTTGACAATAATTACATATGCAGCGTATCTGGAGCGTTATAACTGTGTTTTAGGAACAGCGCCGTACTTAACATGCTATGCAGAAGGGTTGAAATCTGGGCCAGTTGGTACATACTTGAACGAAAAAAACCAGTCGTTGTGATGTGAACTTCTCCTCTTGTCCTTTGTGTTCCTGACTGGTTTTTTTCGTTCAAGTTTAACATGCTACCCTGGGAGAACTGTAAACATCACTGTAACTGCAAAGATCACATATAGATGTGAGCTAACGGGTCGAATATTATGTGCAATTTCTTCAGCAAGTCCCGGAAAGCATATATGCTGGAAGGTTTCAAACTGACCACTGAGATAGAGGCAACGTCTTAAAGTGTGGGATTTAATTATAGGCCACTGAGACAGTTATAGCAGCTGCTGAAAAGGAAGAGCTTCGCTGGAAATTCAGTTGCTATTCTGCACTCTTTTGTAGTGTGTTTGTACCGTTATCGACTGGGAACTTGCATAGGCTCAACTTTGTGTACCGTCTAGAAAGCTGATATTCGGTATTTGTTATCATTATTCGTGTTGCAGTAGTAGTTTGGCTAATGACGCTCGCGACACCATTTATGCAATTCAAATATGTTAGCCAAAGATTCCTGCATTACTTGCAGGTGATTTTAAGTACTGGAATATTGTTTGCTATACTCCTGTCACTCAATTGAGTTTGTTTTGTACTATGTGTACGGAGCCTCCGTTATGATTTGCACTGCGACCAAATTTTTTATACCGTGCATCAGCGTGGACTGCATCTTTTACTTCGTGCTATATCTGCTTATTACAACACCAGCTCTTTGTAGTTCCATTTATTATCTTCCTGGAGTGAGTGACCACTGTGTTTTTTGCTTCATGGTAAATGTACTGGTTGATCAAGCATGAGCGTAATCATACTAAGCATGTAACAAATTCTGGAGCTGCTGAATTTGATGATGTTAACCATAAGTTTTGTGTTTTCATCGATGAAACCTCTCAGGGTTTCTCAGAGCAGTAGCTAAATGCCAATTGGAAACTATATGAGTAGTAGCGTCCCTTACAAGCGCTTGCTACACTAAATCTACTAACGTCTAATAAGCACATGCTTCGTTTAAACAACCGTAAAGTGTAAACGAATGCTTAGTTTTGCTAAAGTTATCAACTCCGCATCACGTTGAGATAACTACAGCTTGTTAATTGCAGACAATAAACAGAGCTGATATCACCAGAAGGTATATTGTTTAATAATACGCTGTTTCATGCTGACTAGCAATCCAAGACAATTTCCAAAGCTTAATTATAACATGTGTACTTGCCATGCTACATTTCAGACATGGCCAAAAATTTATCCATAGTGAAGAAAGTGCCAGTGTCGTAAACAATATGTTTTCTTTGTCGTTCTCGTATCATGACAGTTTTCGTAATCCTGATTATGGTACATTTGTGTTTCGCACGATGCATTTGATTTGTTTACTATTCGGCAGATAGATCAGTTTTATGGAGATGTTGAATTAGCCATGAGAGAAGTGCAAACTCATTATACTATAGGCATCAGTGACTTCAATGCAAAAGTGGGGGAAAAGCAGGCTAGTCAACAATCAACTAGCGACTATGGCGTCCATTCTAGGAACACTAGAGGAGAGACACTGGTAGAATTCGGGGAAATGAATAAGCTGCGAATAATGAACACTTTCTCTAGGAAGCATGGCTACAGACAGTGGACCTGGAAAAGCCCTAGTAGTGCCTTAATTGTGAAACAAGAAATAGATTTCCTACTTTCTGCCCATCCTGGCATAGTGCAGGATGTAGAAGTGTTAGGGTCAAGTACAGTGACCATAGGTTAGCGAGGTCTAGAACTCACCTCAATTTGAAGGGAGAAAGAGTAAAATTGGTCAGGAAGAAACAGGCCAACCGAGACACAGTAAGGGTAAAAGCAAACAGATGCGGGCTGGTGATTGAAAACAAATGTGCGGACTTAGAGCAGAGAGATGAATATGGCATAGAGGTAATCAATGAAATGGTAACTAAGCTACCTTCAGAAGCAGCAACTGAAGTGGGTGGTAAGGCACCAAGGCAACCAGTAGGTGAATTCTCCCAAGTAACAAAGGCGCTAATAAAAAAACGACAAAGAATTGAAGTGCCCAACTCAAGTGATGAGGTAGAGTTCGCGGAACTGTCAGAACAGGTCAACAAGTAGAAAATATTCGATTTCCGAATTTATAAGTCCAGAAACACTGAGGAAGCAGTAAAATATCGATGCAGCATGAAATCAGTGAGAAGGAAACTTAGCATAGCACAAACCAAGTTATATGCTCTAAAAGATAAGCAGGGGTAATATAAGCGTTCTCGAAGGTATAATAAAAGCAGCGGAATAATTCTATGTTCACCTGTACAGTGGAGTGTACACCCAGAGGACCCAGGAGTACTCCATTCGAAACAATAATGAACAGGATACAGAAACTCCTCTTATAACTAGAAATGCGATCAGAAGGGCCTTGCAAAATAGGAAACAGGGAAAAGCGGCAGAAGATGGAATAATAGTCAATTTAATCAAAGATAGAGAAGACACAATGCCAGGAAAACTGGCGGCTCTCTATACAGTGTCTAACGACTGCAAGGGTCCCAAAAACTGGATGAATGCAAACATTATACTAATCCACAAAAAGGGAGACGTAAAAGAACTGAACAATTATAAATCCATTAGCTTACTCCGAGTATTATATAAATATTTACCAAAAGAATCTCCAATAAAATAAAGACAACACTGGACTTAAGTCAACCAAGGGAACAGGCTGCCTCCAGGAAGGGGTACTCTACATTAGATGACATCCATGTCATTAATCAGGTTATCGAGAAATCCGCAGAGTATAATAAGCCTCTCTATATGGCTTTCATAGATTACGAAAATGCATTTGATTCAGTATAGAGATACCAGTACTCATAGAGGCATTACGTAATCAAAGAATACAGACCGCTTATGTAAATACCTGGGAAAATATCTACAGAGGTTCTACAGCTACCTTAATTGTACACAAGAAAAGCAGGAAGATACCTATAAAGAAAAGGGTCAGACAAGAAAACACAATCTCTCCAATGCTATTCACTGCGGGCTTAGAAGATTCAAGCTATTAAACTGGGAAAGCTTAAGAGTAAAGATCGGCGGCGAATACCTCAACAACCTTCGGTTTGCTGATGACATTGTTCTGTTCAGCAACACTGAGGACGAGTTACAACAAATGATTGAGGACCTCAACAGAGAGAATGTAAGAGTGGTGTTGAAAATTAATATGCAGAAGACAATTATAATGATCAATAGCCGGGCAAGGAAATAGGAGTTCAGGATCGTCAGTCAGCCTCTAGTGTCTGTGAAGGAGTACGTTTAGCTAGGTCAATTACCCACAGGGGACCCTGATCATGAGAAGGAAATTTACAGATGAACAAAAATGAGTTGGAGCATGTGCGGTTGACTGGAAGCTTACCAATATCATTGAAAAAAAAAGGTGTACAATAAGTGCATTCTAATGGTACTAACACAGGGGGAAGAAACTTGGCGCCTGACAAAGCAGCTCGCGAAAAACCTAATGTCTTGTTGAAGAGTGATGGAACAGGACATTAACTAGGGCTATTGTGTCCACAGACTCATTGAGTGTAGTCCGAGCCCTAATGAATGTACATAAACATAAAAACACTGTCTGTAATGAACTGTATACATTGCTATGCTCAGCTTACAGTGCTAAACAAATGATCATCTTATGCTGGATACCTGGCCACTGTGGTATAAAAGGCAACGAAGCTGCTGACGAGAAAGCTACTTCAGTAGCTTTTAGTGACACGGACATAAACATACCCATCCCAGCCGCAGATCTTAAAGCATACTTGCATCACAAGCTGAAAATACGCTGGCAGCAACAGTGGAATGCTCAGATATCAAATAAACTGCACTGGATAAAACCCAAATTAGGATATTGGGTATCGGAGAGAACATCACGATATAACGAAGTGCTCCTTTGCCGATTAAGAATAGGACACACTTACGGCACTCACTCTTACCTCTTGACTGAGAGGTACGCTCCGACTTGTAGTAAGTGCGGCCAAAATCTCACAGTCCTGCATGTTCTTATTCAATACCCTGCAATAGAAGCACAGAGAAAAAGGTATTTCATTTCTGCATATCGCGAAAATATTCCTTTTCACCCGAAATTTTTTCTTAGCAATGAACCACTTTTTAATCCGAAGCTAGTCTTAGAGTTTTTAGCTGAAACAGACACTCTGGAAATCATTTGGCCAGGGAAATTTTAGCGCACATGTCACAGCCCCTCTACCCAAAGGCTTTCTCGAAGCTAAAGTGTCAATGTTATGTTTTATTCTGTCATGTTTTTAACGAAACCCCATTACCATAGCCCACAGCACTACTTAGGCAGTGTCATTATTTTAGCAACTATATATTTTACGCCATCCACAGCGACCGCTTTTAGGTCTTTTTACAGCCGTGTCACATATACCATGAGAAATTCATTGTCTAATTCATTGTCTACACCACCCACAATGCACCGTTAACATCACCTTTGTCATGGCGCTCTTTGGCCATACCTGGCCCTTGCACCATAAAACACCACACATCATCAAGAGTGATGGAACAAAAAATGTCAGGCATAACGTTAAGGGATATCAAAAGAGCGGTGTGAATTAGAGAGCAAACAGGTATAGCCGATATTCTGATTGACATTAAGAGAAAAAAATGGATCTGGACAGGTCATGTAATGCATAGGTTAGATAACAGGTCTACCATTAGGATTACAGCATGGTTGCCAAAGAAGGGAAGTGCAGTCAAGGACGGCAGAAGACTAGGTGAGGTGATGAAATTAGGAAATTCGCAGGTGCTGGTTGTAATTGCTTGGTGCAGGACAGGGGTGATTGGAGATCGCAAGACGAGGCCTTCATCCTGCAGTAGACATAAATAGGCTGCTACTGCTGATGATGATGATCATTATTTTAATTGAAAACCTTAAAACATTCTGTTCAGCTGGTGCGAACAGCAACTCTATAAGGTTCTTATTAATACTAAAGTATGCAGCTCCGGAATTCTCTCTCTTGAAACTGTCTTCCGGATGATTGGAATGTGGGAAAAGCTATTCCTTTCTTTTACTAGTTTTGTGGCAAGCATTCTCGTTCATCTCATATTAAATTTTGAAGCGTATAGATTGCGAGTGAATCAAGCAGAATCATGGAAGTTCCAATTTATTGTCATACAGCTAAATCCCTAGAATATGACGCATTTTTTTAGAAGGCTTAACACTGTTCACAAAAAACATTATCGAGGGAAACGTACAGTGGCGTACCAACAATTTTTCAAATAGGGGTGTGAGGAGTTGGCAAACCACATGCGATCCGATCCTCTACTAATCCACAAAAATGGAGACGTTAAACAATTGAAAAATGTTAAGCCCATTAGCTTACTCCCATTATTATATAAAATATTTACCGACATAATCTCCAATAAAATAACGGCAACACACGACTTTAGTCAACCAAGGGAACAGGCTGGCTTCAGGAAGGGATACTCTACAATGGATCACATCCATGTCATAAATCAGATTATTGAGAAATCCCTAGATCATGATAGGCCTCTCTATACAACTTTCATAGATTACAAAAATGCATTTGATTCAGTAGAGATACAAGCAGTCATAGAGGCGTTATGTAATCAAGGAGTACAGACCGCTTATGTAAACATCTTGGAAAATACCTACAGAGATTCCACAACTACCTTAATTCTACACAAGAAAAGCAGGGAGATAAAGAAAGGGGTCAGACAGGGAGCCAATCCCTCCAATGCTGTTCACTTGGGAGAAGTATTCAAGCTATTATACTGGGAAGGCTTAGGAGCAAGGATCGGCGGCGAATATCTAAGCAACCTTCGGTTTGCCAATGACACTGTTCTATTCAGCAACACTGTAGACGAATTACAACAATTGATTGAGGACCTTAAGAGAGAGAGTGTAAAAGTGGGGCTGAAGATTAATCTTCAGAAGACAAAGATAATGATGAGTAGCCGGGCAAGAGAACAAGAATTCGGGATCGCCAGTCAGCCTCTAGAGTCTGTAAAGGAGTACGTTTAACTAGGTCAACTATTCACAAGGAAGCCTGACCATGAGAAGGAAATTCACAGAAGAATAAAAATGGGTTAAATCGCATACGGCAGACATCGTGAGCTCCTGACTGGAAGCTTACAGTTAACATTAAAAAGGAAGGTATACAATCAGTGCATTTTACCTGTGATGACAAATGGGGCAGGGACTTGGAGACTGACAAAGAAGCTTGAGAATAAGTTAAGGACTGTGCAAAGAGCGTGGAGCAAAGAACGCTAGGCATAATTTTAATAGACAGAAAGAGAGCGATTTGGATCAGAGAGCAAATGGGTATAGACGATATTCTAATTGACATGATAAGAAAAATATGGCGCGGGGCAGGTGATGTAATCATAGAGCAGATAACCGTTGTACCGTTAGGGTGACAATATATTTGCGGGTATATATATATATATATATATATATATATATATATATATATATATATATATATATATATATATATATATAATCAGCCTATTTTATGTCCACTGCAGGACGAAGGCTTCTCCCCGTGATCTCGAATTACCCATCCTGCGCCAGCCAATTCCAACTAGCACCCGCTAATTTACTCATTTCGTCGCACCACCTAGTCTTCTGTCGTCCTCTACTCCGCTTCCCTTCTCTTGGTGTGTGTGTGTATATATATAGATATATATATATATACAGTGTTTCAGGTAACTTCAGCCAAAGATTAAACATATGCAAATTTCACGTTGCAGGACGGAAGCAAGGTAATGTTGTCTGCCGTCACTAGGAGATAGATTATTTTTGTGCTCGGCCTAACTACATAGTCTAAATAATTAATCAACTTCTCAAACATTATAATTCGATGAAGACTGTCAATGATTATTGTACACGAACATCGAAAACTCCAGATACAGCTTACTGTTGCTCAATATGTGCTACTTAAAGGTGATTTCCAGAGCGAGAAAGAAGCCTGCGAATGCTCGCAAAGCGCCTCGAGCAGGCAGACGCATGGCAATTTTGCTTGTATTCATGGGCTTCTTTCGCACTCGGAAAACCACTTTTCCGTAGCATGTATTGAGCCAAGATGCTGTACCGGGAGTTTCTTATGTCGCTCTACAATTTTCTTATTACCACTTTTCATCTAATTATATTTGAGAAGTTGAGTAAATATGTAAGATTACTCTAATTAGACGGCATAGAAAAAATAACTGCAAGCGGGATAGCAGAAAATGGACGTGGAGTAGCCCGAATGGCGAGACTAGAAATGAGATAGACTTCATACTCTGCGCTAACCCTCGCATCATAAAAGATGTGGACATGCTCGGCAAGGTGCGTTGCAGTGACCATAGGATGGTAAGAACTCGAATTAGCCTAGACTTGAGGAGGGAACGGAAGAAACTGGTACATAAGAAGCCGATCGATGAGTTAGCGGCACGAAGGAAAGTAGGAGAATTCCGGATCAAGCTACAGATCAGGTATTCCGCTTTAACTCACGAAGAGGACCTTAGAGCTGAAAAAATGAACGACAATCTTATGGGCATTGTTAAGGAGTGTGCAATAGAAGTCGGTGGTAACTCTGTTAGACAGGATACCAGTAAGCTATCGCAGAAGACGAAAGATTTGCTCAAAAATTGCCAATGTATGAAAGCCTCTAACCCTACAGCTAGAATAGAACTGGCAGAACTTTCCAAGTTAATCAACAAGCGTTAGACAGCTGACATAAGGAAGTATAATATGGATAGAATTGAGCATGCTCTCAGGAACGGAGGAAGCCTAAAAGCAGTGAAGAAGTAACTAGGAATAGGCAATAATCAGATGTTTGCGTTAAGAGACAAAGCTGGCAATATCATTACTAATATGGATGAAATAGTTCAATTGGCTGAGGAGTTCTATATAGATTTATACAATGCCAGTGGCTCCCACAACAATAATGGAAAAGAGAATAGGCGAGAGGAATTTGAAATCCCACAAGTAACGCCTGAAGAAGTAAACAAAGCCGTGGGAGCTATGCAAAGGGGGAAGGCAGCTGGGGAGGATCAGGTAACAGATTTGTTGAAAGATGGCGGGCAGATTGTCCTAGGAAAAGTGGCCACTCTGTATGGGCAATGCCTCATGACCTCCAGCGTACGGAATCTTGGAAGAACGCCAACATAACCTTAATCCATAAGAAAGAGGATGGCAATGACTTAAAAAATTATATAGACTGATCAGCTTACTGTCCGTTGCCTACAAAGTATTTACTAAGGCAATCGCAAATAGAATCAGGAACACCTTAGACTTCTGGCAACCAAACGACCAGGCAGGATTTCGTAAAGGCTACTGAACAATAGACCATATTCACACTATCAATCAGGTGATAGAGAAATGTGCAGAATGTAACCAACCCTTATATATAGCTTTCATTGACTACGAGAAAGTGTTTGATTCAGTCGAAACCTCAGCAGTCATGGACGCATTAGGGAACCAGGGTGTAGATGAGCCGTATGTGAAAATACTGGAAGATATCTATAAAGGCTCCACAGCCACCGTAGTCCTCCCCAAAGAAAGCAACAAAATCGTAATAAAGAAAGGCGTCAGACAGGGAGATACGATCTCTCCAATGCTATTCACAGCATGTTTACAGGAGGTATTCAGAGACCTGGATTGGGAAGAATTGGGGATAAAAGTTATTGGAGAATACCTTAGTAACTTGCGATTCGCTGATGATATTGCATTGCTTAGTAACTTAGGGGACCAATTCCAAGGCATTCTCACTGACCTGGAGAGGCAAACCAGAAGGGTGGGTCTAAAAATTAATCTGCACGAAACTAATGTTTAACAGTCTCGGAAGAGAACAGCAGTTTACGATAGGTAGCGAGGCCCTGGAAGTGGTAAGGGAATACATCTACTTAGGGCAGGTAGTGACCGCAGATCCACATCATGAGACTGAAATAAGAAGAATAAGAATGGGCTGGGGTTTATTTGGCAGGCATTCTCAGATCATGAACAGCAGATTGCCATTATCCCTCAAAATAAAAGTGTATAACAGCCGTGTGTCACCAGTGCTCACCTACGGAGCAGAAACCTGGAGGCTTACGAAAAGCGTTCTACGTAAATTGAGGACGACGCAACGAGCTATGGAAAGAAGAATGATGGGTGTAACTTTAAGGGATAAGAAAAGAGCAGATTGGGCGAGGGAACAAACGCGAGTTAATGACAGCTTAGTTGAAATCAAGAAAAAGAAATGGGCATGAACAGGACATGTAATGAGGAGGGAAGATAACCAATGGTCATTAAGGGTTACAGACTGGATTCCAAGAGAAGGGAAGCGTAGCAGGGGGCGACAGAAAGTTAGGTGGGCGAATGAGATTAAGAAGTTTGCAGGGACAACATGGCCACAATAAGCACATGACCGGGATAGTTGGAGAAGTATGGGAGAGGCCTTCGCTCTGCAGTGGGCATAGCCAGGCTGATAATGATGAAGTTAAGAAGCCTGCAAATGCATTTGCCTGTTATTTTTTAATTTATTAGAATATACGTATTTCTTGATCACACATGATGAACCATGGTGGCCTGAAAAAGTATTTGAATTTGCATTTATTTTTTTGACAATACACAAGTTTGTATATATGATACAAGACCAAAAAGCAGTGAGCGCCCAGAGGTCTCTGATCTCGCCCAGTAGCAGCAGTGTAGCATACATAAGAAAAAAAGTATTGTTACAGACAATTTTGCTAAATAGACAAGGAATTGTACTTGGTGTTTCAGTCTACATACAGCAGAAATGTATCGCTTGTTAAGGTAATAGCGTGGTCATGGTTATACACAACGACGTGTAATCAACATATATGGCTTACAATATTCACAAGAAAAAAAAGACAGCGGATGTATGCAACTTTGGAGAAGACGAAAGAAATTTTCAGGGAAGCTGTTCCTTTCGAACAGCTTCAATGAAAGTTTCCATTTTTTGTAATTATATCACATAGTTTAAACAGTTGCCCCTATATGTCAGTTCCGCTTGAAACCTTGCCCACACATAGTGCTATGGAGCACTTCTTTTTGGTATTTTTTTAAACAGACAGTAATTCATTAGCGTGCATGTTACTTCATGATGCCGTGATGTACATCATGGTACATCAGGGTACTTCTTTGCTGTGATGTACTTCTTTCCTCCTTGCGTTCCCCCCCCCCCTTCCCCCCGCCCACTCAAGTTTCTCGAGCTCTGATATCGCTTGAGTTCACAGTTCTCCCAGAGCGGGTGGATCAATTCCGCTTTGTTTAGTAAAACTCACTCATAAAGCTTTGTATCACTTGCTTGCATAATTTGCTACAAATGTCAGAATTATATAGTCACCTGTCTTTAAAGTTTACTTACATGGTGTCGATAACGCGCCCTTTGATTTCACCAAATATAAGCAATGCGTTTTATTTGGTTCACCGAGGACATTGCATAAAGCAACTGGGAATGCCTTATGATGCATGAAAAAATAGGGGGCAAGAAACTACGGCTCAGTCATTACCTGCAACGCTTGTAGCTAGACCAGGAAATTAAACATCTTTATCGTACATTGAACTTACAATGACCCCCCTACCCTTTCCACTAAATATTAACCTGTTGTAATCAACAGCTATATCGGACCAGTGGGAAGCCTTACAGAAAGTGGCCACATCACATGTTCTAAAACTTGAATAGGGATTTTTTAAAGACGTTTGATCCAACCTCATATATCTTCGCACAGCGAACGACTAATTTTTGCTCACTTTTGTCTTTGTGGCAGTTATAATTCTGTCAGGGCTGTGGTTTCAATTCTGCCTCGCTTGATACACAGGCTCATAACACATTAGAGCGCTTGCATGCATAATTTATGGCAAAAGTCTCAATTACCCGTCTATATTGATCTTTGTCTGAATATCAAACATTACCTGGTCCTCCGAGTCATAAGCTATAAAAATGCTGATTCCTTTAGTTCAGTGGGGAACAGGCAACCCCATAATATTATGCATGAAAAAGTAAAAAAAAATGAAAGAAATGAGGATTCAATAATTATTCATAACACTTGTAAACAAGCCAGACCCGCCAAAACTTCGCCACACATTGTACTTAAAACGCTGACTATTCCGGCAACGCATAAAATATCTGAAAAGCAGAGTTCTCTTGGGACATTTGCAAACCTAGCTAATTAACAATGTGACACTTTTGAATACTTGCTTACAGTTTTTTTAAGCGGTATTTGATCAACACGAATTTACCATCGCACATAAACTTGGCGTATATTTCCCGCTGTGTTTGCAAAATTTCAGCTCAGTTGTAGTTGTATCTATGACGGCATAGCCGTCTATTCTGTAGGAATAGGTGAAATTAACCCACTAATTTGGAACATTGCCTACATATTGGCCATACCATGCCCCTAATTTCCCCCAGATATACACAAGATGCCTTGTTTCGGTCACCAAGGACATCCTAGAAAGAAACTACGCATCGCGTATTTATTTATTTATTTATTTATTTATTTATTTATTTATTTATTTATTTATTCTGGTACCTGACAGCCTCCAAGTGAACTATAATGTGAGTGGCGTTACAAATTTGGGTGCAAACAGAAGAATTTTGGACATTCCTAACTGAATGTCTTATGAAATAGTAAATGAATAAACTGGGAAACGGAACGAAGTAGAAATATTTCAGAACAAACTGCTACATATTTTTTACTTTGAAGTTAATGGGGTCAGAGATGTGAACAATGTCCTCTGGAAGACCATTCCAATACAAGATTGCACGTGACAATGCTGAGTTGAAGGCAGTGGCTTTTCTCGAAAGTTGTTTCAAGGTGAGGTAACTATGCAATTCGTACAATGTGCGATGCGGCATCCTAAGAGGTAGACTAAGTGCATGATGGCTATAAACAAGTGTATGGAAAAGGCATATAAGTGTGATTGTTCTGCGAGATTCTAATCAAGGGACAAGGACTAATGTTAGTTATGCCAGAATTCCGCCTGTAGTCTCGTGCATTAAAACGAGCCGCACGATTTTTTATGCATTGAAGGGAATGAATGAGGTATTGTTGATGAGATGACCAAATGGAAATTGCATGTTGAAGTTGAGGGCGAACAAATGTTTGATAGCTGAGTTGCCGAGTCGAACTGGGCACGCCTGTGAGGTGACACTTAAAAAAATCTTATGTGCGGTTAGCTTTAGCATCAACTTTTTACTATGTGGGTTGCCCATGAGAGATTAGGCAAAAAATGAACATGGGGGTACTTGCATGATGACGCGAGGCTGACTGGACTGTTATTAAGTGAACAATATATATAAAGAATTGGATCGCTTGCGGCTAAATGTCGTTAATCAGCATTTATCATTGCTAAAGGACATATGCCATGATGAGCACCAGGTAGTAATGGGGTCAAGATCTTCATGGTGATTAACAGAGCGGATTTTGCGATAAAGAACGCAGTTGTTGGTGAACAAACTGATTGTCGAGCTGATATGTAATCGTATGTCATTAATGAAGATGGGAAAGAATAATGGGCCGATTACACTGCTTTCGGGCACGCCATATGATGCATCATTACGGGAAGATAATTATTTATAAACTGAAGTGAACTGTTTACGAAAAGATGAGAAGCTTCTAATCCAAGAAATTGTTAAGGAATCAAGGTACAAAGAAGATAGTTTTGATATTAGACAACAATGGGGAATGCGATCAAAGGCTTTGGCAAGGTTGAGGAATAAACAGTCGTTTTGAATACTTTCGTGCATTCCAAGAAATAGTTCGTGAGTAAACTCAAGTATTTTTTCCTCGAATAATCCTCTCTTTCTAAACCTATGCTGCTTTGAAAAAAATAAATCGCTGCTTTCTAAATGTAGTGACATGTTAGATGCAATAATATGTTCGACAAGTTTGCCAGATATGGTTGTCAGTGATAATGGGCGATAGCAACGTAAGTTCGGTCACCGTATTCAAAAATTGGAATGGCTTTTCGAGTTTTCCACTTGTATGTAGAAAGAGATTCTCAAAAAATATGACTGAGTATGATGCTTGAATGAACCATGGCATGTTTCAGAATTTTTGAGTTAATGCCATCGACCACACATGAAGTAGTAACTTTTAAATTATTAATCAATGATGGAATAGATGTCACTGTAACGTCCATAGGGCTCATGTACGCAAGGTCATAATTGGGTGCCCATTGAAGATTGGAACAGTCTTCCTTCATGAACATATTGGTGAAAAAGTTGTTAAAAGTATGACAGCATTCATCTTGGGCGATAGAATCACCAGTCTCATCAACCAGCAAAAATATAGACAGTTGAGCAGCTAAAATTGTTTTCCAAAATTTTTTGGGATTGTGTTTAAGGAGGGTTCCTTAAGGTTCATTAAGGTTTAAGATAGATTAAACTACGAAGGTTCCTGTGGTTGCACGGTTTAGATGAGCTAGCAAGAAGTCTTATGCAACGTATGTAAGTGTTCCTCAGCTGAGTGAATTCCTTTTTACACTGACTCCAGACTTCATTCAATATCTTTGCAATATCCTCTGCGCACTTGACAATTCGCAGGTTATCTTTTCTATCTTGCTGTGTCTCTTCCCTTGATAGTCCTTACACTAAAGCTGCATCGTCCCAGTATACGTTGATTCTTAGTTTCTTTATATCTGGTCTGAATAGCAGAAAGTCGTACGTCACCCCCGTTATCACCAGTATTTCACTCTCTATTTCATGACCTTGGAACTCGATGTATACTGAAGCCCACCGATTATGCATTGTCACTTTTCCATCGTACCCTTGCACCCGTAGTACTCTTCCAATATACAGGTGACTTGAATCTACCAGCTTGGCATTTATTATAGACACAGAAGCACCGCTGTCAACCAAAGCCATCATAGGTCTATTTCCCACTTTGACAGGAATGTGAAGTAGTCTAGAGAAAGTTAAATAAACAGTCTCAGTTGTGGTCATCGGGTCGGACTGATCACCCTTCTTTATTAGTTTTTGTCGTCGGAGACTCTTGAGCGTCTGAAAGTAGGGGGACAGGGTCGTTGCCGACATTGTCGACTCGACCTCTGGGAGCACGCCAACCCAACTTCTCTGTACTGCCTGCAAGGCGGCTATGTTCTCGCGGATTACAGCTTGACCAATCCACGCTGGTCCGTCTGAAGTGACTGCTTGAGCCAGCGGCTATGTTTTCTTCTGAAGTGGATGGCATGTCTTGAAGGCACTCCAGGAGCCCGTCTATAGTTTTAGGTGATCACGCTTGCACTAGCTTCAGGACTTCCGCGGGCAATTCGTGCATTATTAGTGCTACTATGGCAGAAGGAGGAAGCATAGGCTCGGCCAGCTTTAAAAGGCGGCATTTTTCAAAGAAATACTCGACAGGGAGCCCTGCTTGAATTTGAAATTAAGCGCGGCGTCCCATTTTTGCACTGGGTTGCTTCGGAATGTCGTCAAGAATTTTTCCTTCCACTGGTTCCAAGAGTTGCCAACATCTTCAATAATGTGCAGATCGTACCACTTCCGTGCAACACCTCTTAAATAACTACGCATGTTGGTAATCTTGTCCTCATTAGAGTGCCATTTGTTCTTCCCAGCGGCATATTCATAGAATTCGAGCCAACTTTCTGGGCTTGAAGACATGCCATTGAACACATCGGGTTCTACAAGATTAGTCGCCGGCTTCTCGGCGTTTAGAGAGCTTATGTGTGACGTCGCCAGTTGGTTTTGTTGCGCCATCTGTTCTTGTAGCTGAAGAGCTTTCAAAACGAGGCTCACCTCTTCTGTCGAAGACCGTGATCCAGAGTCCTTTCGACGCATCGGTTGAAGAACTAACCCAAGTAACCACGGATATCCGTGGGACGTCCACCATAAGTCTCAACGTCCATCCATCCGGATATCCAACACGGACGTCCGTGGGACGTACAGGAGAAGTCCATATCCTGTTTGGATGTCCGAAGGACATCCCACCGGGATGTCCATGGGACATCCCATTTTGAACGTCCGCTGGCTGTCCATAAATAGGCATGCCCAGGATATACACTAGTGAGTTATATGTAAACTAGCATAAATATATTGCCGGAAATTTTAGTTTGTTCATATTATATTTGTTTATTTTTGTTCTCTATCGGACACAGTTCATTCTTTTTTCAAAGCAAAATAAATATATTTCCAACTTGATATCAATTCTGCCCACTTTAACATCGCAGTATTAAAATACGATTTTTTTTTTCTATCGGTGGGTCATACAAACAATTTGTAGTTTGCTTTAAAAAAAATGCTTGTGGATGACTAGCAGAATATATAAGCGCCCATTTGAAGCCACTTATTCGACCTAGAGCCAAGCACTCAAGTTATCCCTCATTATGAAAAGTTCCTGATCATAGAGTTTTGGTCCTCACCTCCGAACATGTAGGTTCAGGTTTATCATTGAAACAGGAAGTAAAACACGTTGTTGGGCTAGTTGGTGCATTGTATTAAGAAAAAACCAGCAAAAAAAAAAAGACGGACACAGGAAACATACACAAGACAGGCCTCTTCCAGCCTCTTTCCTGTCTTCTCGTATGTTTCCTGTGTGCGCCTGTTTTTGGCTGGTTTCTTAAAACAGGAAGTTGTGGTCAGTGTTCAATTGTGCATACAATAATATCATTATAGGTAACAAAAACAAATCTCAAAGGCTACGCTTTTGGTGGCTGCGTGCGTTGAAAGCGATTACGAAAGCTATAATGCGTCAGAGCCGCCATGCATTGACAGTAATCTCAAAGGCTATGTTTTTCTGGCGCCGACAGCTTTAGCAGAAACTAAAAACTCGAAAATCAGATACCGAATATTCCCAGAATAAGTAAATATTTCACTGTGTAATAATAGAATATTTTAAAAACCTATTTATGTTTGCGTAGATGCACGTGGAAGTGTTACAACCTTGGCAAAGCAGAACGCTGCAGTCATCCAACCCAATCCAAGCTCTAGCCATCGTCGCCACGCCATTTTTCATTCTGCGATCGTTTTAAGGGCAGCGGAGCAGCGTTTGTCACCTTCCGTGCCTGCCAAAGTCTCCTACTCAGCTACCAAGGTATGACAGCTACATCGATTTCTTTTTTAATTCGTTTGGGTATTGAAATGTGTTTTCTTCACAGGTGCCAGGATGCCTAGACTGCGGGAGAAGCCGCACGCGCGAAAAAGAGCGTCGCTGGAAACAAAGACGATATTCGAGGACTTCGGATCTCGCACCGGCAGCCAGCAGTCAACAGCTCGAGAATTCGCAAGTCTAGAACTGTGCAGTGGCGCGCATACCCCGCACGCATGCATTAACATGTGCGTTCGGGCTGTCCCTGCAAACATTTGTACGCCTTGTGATGCTGGTCGCTGCACCGAGGCGACATCGGAAGTTCAGGACGGTGGTTGTGGCACTACGCGCACTAAGGACAATGTGCCTTGCTTCCCTGATGGATATACTCTACGTGACGCTTCGGATGGTTCACTTCGCTGTGAGAACGGAACAGGATCCCTTAGGAGAGGTGTACGCACAAGTCAATGCGGGTTTTCTGGTAAGCAGGGCCCCGGAGTCTACATTTTCTTTAGCTACCGCGGACTCATCGGCGCCCTTTGATTCTCCTGGCAAACAGCTTCTCCTTGCTAATGCGCTCATGATCAGAGCTGTAGCCGTCAGTAGCGGCAAGATCGCCTGCTGATCTCTACGAAAATAAAAAGCTCCTTTTAAAAAAGTGAAGAATATATTAGTTCTTTTTATCTACAAGTTTGTTTAATATCGTGAGAATATGGTCACTACGGCCACGGCGGGGACATTGTAAACGAGAGTACGCATTCGATGGCCAAGTGAGTTTTAATAATTGTAAGAACGCACTACGCCACGAGAAAGAGCTATTGTTTAAAGAAAGTGAAGAATATATTGATTGTTCTTCACTAATAGTTCGTTTAGCCACGTCAGAATGTGGAGACATTGGGAACGAGAGTACGCATTTGACGGCAAGTTGACTTACGAGAACGCACTACGTCGCGAATAACATTTAAGCTGCAATACCATTAAGCATGTCCGTGTGGCACCCCGCGAATGACATTAAAGTTTAAGGCATTAGCCAGTTAATGTCATTTTTTGTGCCCGTGTCGCAGAGTGCTAGTGAAGTGATGTAGTCAAGATTAATTCCTTCATGTCATTTCTGTTGCTTTCGCTGCTTAATAATGCTAATTGATGTGTTTTTGCTCTTTCTTTTTATTCCATGCTGCAAACTCAAATGTCAAAGCAGGGTGGGCAATAAGTATTTTTGTTCTGCTGTTTTCTACCTTGTTGTTGTGCTATTGAAATTGCAAGTTTTCTTCTTTATCCGTGTATTTATTTGTTCTTTGAACAGTACGCATATATCTGCTTATTGGTCTTTTTATGTATATGTATAAGGTGACAATAAACGTTTAATTGTATTTGGAAGTTGGTGTAAGTTCATTTCTCGTTTATTTAAAACAAGAATGCATTCAAGCATTAGACCAATGTAATATATATAATGGTCCGGTGCTTGAATGTGTCCCGGCCACTATTGTCGCTTCAAGGCATGTGTATATCTGGAATATCCCCGGGAAGACACACACACACACACACACACGCACACACACACACACACACACACACACACGCACACACACACACATATATATATATATATATATATATATATATATATATATATCCTGAACGTCCCCTGAATGTCCATGCTGGATGTCCGCGTCGGACGTACTACGGATGCCAAAGCGATTACCTTTGGATTTCCCAGGGACGTCCCTCGGACGTACGTCGGACATTCATGGATATCCCACGGACATCCCGAATATCCAGAAAGGACGTCCGTCGGACGTCGCCCGGATATCCGTGGTTACTTGGGAAGTCGTCGAAGATCACCAGGCGCAAGTTCACTTTCACCGCACCCTTCCAACGTAGTTCAGCAATGTCTATGGAAGCCTTCTCTAAAACCAGGTTCACGAGTTCTGCCGAGTTGAGTTCACGAGGTAGTTCCACCGCTGGTTCGTCTTGAGCTTGGTATCTCGAAAAGATTATCTTCTTTGCGGAGGTCTCCTCGAGGAAAAATGTCACCCACATGTTGGAGTCAGTTGTCGGCTGCGCCAAAATATTGTAGCGTTCCTAGTTAAAGGACACAGTAGACGTAAAGCATTGCTGTGGAACTGGCGTCCATCTCGTCTACATTTATGTCTCACCTTCTCTCTTCACTTCCTCTGTCCCCCCTGTTCCCGCGCTTCTTCATCTTCTATTCGAAAGCTCATCCCGCTTCAATTACTAATGGTGAACATTCTTCCACAAGGCGTCTCGCTCGCAGGGAAAAAGCCAGCCTGGGGCACCTGCAAATGAACTAAGATATGGCAAAGCTCTCGTGAACGACACGCGCTATGTTTTTGATGCTAAACCTAAGTACGCGACAGAAAAGGATCAAGAACAATGTGCAATAAGTTCTGAATTTCTGTTATCAAACAACCTGCTGGTTATTCGGCATAGCAAAGTGACAGGGGAATTGGAATGTCTTTGCCACATCATGTATATGTATATCCTGTTTACTATAATTCGAAGAGTTCTGAACATTTCCTCTTCCTTCAACCATTGGCCCTAGCTTTCCACACATTGTCACCTTGACGAATACATGACCTTCGACTAATGGCTTCCGAAATCTTTGAACATGCCAATCGCTTCGAAATTGATCGGCAGGATCAGTGATGGCGTCGTGGAGGCAGCGTTTTCGACATTTGTGATGACAATCCTTATTCATGAATTTCTTTTATTTAGATCACGCTGCAGTCCGTAGTCGAAGCAGGGGTGGCATAATACAATGAAAGGTAACAAATAAATTCTAACAATACACAAAAATAGAAGCAGTGAAAACATGGTTCAGTAGTAGACACACTGTAATAACTATTTACAGGTAAAGCTCATGCAACACTGCGAAGCACTAGTCACAGACATTAATTTCACAGCCATCATAGTTTGAATCCTCAAATCATGAAGAAAAAGCTACATAATTTTCAAATTCGGGGTAATTATTTCCCAAAATGTCTTCAGATGGTTAGACTCATCAATAGTCCAAGATAAAAGGAATACATAAAATATTAGTGAACGCGAAGTGCAATTCAAGAGTGAGCATGCGTACATCTAGTTTGTCTAGAATTTCTGTTACTACTGATCTCAAAATCGTCTGGGCTTCATTTACGATACATTACCAGAAAGTTATTATAAGTGTCTTTTATGCCCTCCTTCTCCCTTATCCAACTTCATTAGCGAAATGCTCAGTGCGATTAATATGTATACTCACATTTTCCATTATCACCGCTTTATTTACTAGGCAGTTTAAGCCTTCCAAACATTAAATAGTATACTCAGATTTCAGGATCACCACCCGTGACAATAGGCTTCCTTATTTTGTCATTTTTTTTCGCAAGTGGCAGTGCAACGTCTTAGGGATACGTCTTATGCCTCAAATGATCTCGATCTAGTATTTACTACTCAGCGTAACTTCACTTGTATCATTACCTTCTTTCCACCTTTGAAGAGGAGCTGAAGAGGTTTTAGAGAGTAATTAACGAAGGAGATCGCCTGTAAAATGAGGCAGATTTTCTAAGTGAGCACTCTGACCAGATCTACAGTGAATCGCACTACACACACTTTCCTGCGGTTCAAAATGCAGAGTGACAGCACCTTGAACGCAAATGTGGAAGCAATGAAGACTACAATCGCCCATTCTGCTTAGCTTAGCTTCAGACATATCTAAATTGTTGCAAAGACTCGGCGCCAAGTAGTGATCACATCATTTATGAAGTGATCAAACACGTACATTTAGAAATTCTAAAAACACTGCTATCTTTTTTAATGCTATGTTGGGAGCCGGATACATTCCATCTGCTTGAAAAGAAGCAATTGTTATCCCCATACTTAAACAACAGGTGAACTACATCGACGAAATACGTGAGGAACATTGTTTATTTATATTTAAAATCAGATGTAGGCTATGTTTAGCAGTTCAAAGTGCGTAAAATTTTTGCACACTTTAGCAGTAATTACATTCTTCGAGGATTGTAGCAGCATTAAATGTAGAACACAGAAACGAAAGAATAGACATGAAAGCAGCCCCACAGTCAACTGATGTCTTGATTGAAATTCCCGCGTTTTCTATTAGTCACCAAATCTGGCCCCTTTTATCTACTTATGACGAGAAGGGATGAGATTTGGCGACGAAATAAAAAGCGCGAAATATCAATAAAGAAATCACTTGACGCTGAACCTATGTCCACGTCTGTTCGTTCGTTCCTGTGTCTGTGTTCTACACTTTCTACTGTTACAATCCTCGAAGAATGAACCTACTAGCTCAGTTACCCCCTCCCCCCCTTCTTTTGACAGTAATTACATATGCAGGGTATCTGAAGCATTAAACCTGTGTTTTAGAAACAGCGCTGAATGTAACATGCTACCCTGGGAGAACTGTAAACATCAAGAAGATCACATCTGTTAAAACGGATGGAATATTGTGTGTAATTTCTTCAGCAAGTACCGGAAAGCGTATATGCTGGAAGATTTCAAACAGACCAGTGAGATAGGGGCAGCGTTTTAAAGTCTGGGATTTCATTATAGGCCACTGAAATGTTTATTGCAGCTGCTGAAAAGAAACAGCTTCGCTGGAAATTGGGTTGCTATTCTGCAAGGTCACACAATTCTGCACTCTTTTGTTGTGTGTTCGTACCGTTAGCGACTGGGAACTCGTATAGGCTCAACTTTGTGTGCCGCCTAGAAAGCTGATATTCGGTATTTGTTATAATTATCCGTGTAGCAGTCGTAATTTGGCTAATGGCAATCGCGACACCATTTATGCAATTCCAATATGTTAGCCAAACGTTCCTGTATTACTTGCAATAGATTTTAAGTAACGGAATATTGTTTTGTATACTGCTGTCACTCACTTGAGTTTGTTTTGTACTAAGTGTACGGAGCCTCTGTTATGATTAACACAATTAACAAATTATTTATACCGTGCATCAGCATGGACTGCATCATTTACTTTGTGCTATATCTGCTTACTACAGCACCAACTCTTTGCAGCTCCATTTATGATCTTCCTGGAGTGAGTGACCACTGTGTTTTTCACTTCATGGTAAATGTACAGGTTGATCAAGCATCAGCGTAATCTTACTAAGCATGTAACAAACTATGGAGCTGCTGAATTTCATGATGTTAATCATAAGTTTTGTTTTCATCGATGAAACCTCTCAGGGTTTCTCAAAGCAGTAGCTAAACACTAAGTGGAAACTATATGAGTAGTAGCGTCCCTCACAAGCGCTTGCTACACTAAGTCTAGTAACATCTAATAAGCACATGCTTCGATTAAACAACCATAAAGTGTAAACGAATTCTTCGTTTTGCTAAAGTTGGCAACTCTGCATCACGTTGGGATAACTACAGCTCGTTAATTGCAGATTATAAAGAAGAGCTGAGATCACCAGAGGGTATATTGTTTAATAATACTCTCAGTTTTATGCTGACTGGCAATCCAAGACAATTTCCGAAGGTCAATTATAAAATGTGTACTTGCCATGCTACACTTCAGACACGGCCAAAAATTTATTCATAGTGAAGAAAGTGCCAGTGTCATAAACAATATGTTTTCTTCGTCGTTCTCGTATCATGACAATTCTCGTAATCCTGATTGTGGTACATTTGTGTTTCGCACGATGCATTTGATTTGTTTACCATTCGGCAGATCAGTTTTATGGAGATGTTGAATTAGCCATGAGAGAAGTGCAAACTCATTATACTATAGGCATCAGTGACTTCAATGCAAAAGTGGGGAAAAAGCAGGCTAGTCAACAACCAACTAGCGACTACGGCGTCCATTCTAGGAACACTAGAGTAGAGATGCTGGTAGAATTCGGGGACATGAATAAGCCGCGAATAATGAACATCTTATCTTAGTTCCTTAGCATGGCTACAGACAGTGGACCTGGAAAAGCCCTAGTGGTGCCCTAATGGGGAAACAAGAACAAGATTTCATACTTTCTGCCAATCCTGGAATAGTGCAGGATGTAGAAGTGTTAGGGTCATGTACAGTGATCATAGGTTAGCGACGTCTAGAACTCACCTCAATTTGAAGGGAGAAAGAGTAAAATTGGTCAGGAAGAAACAGGCCAACCGAGACACGGTAAGGGTAAAAGCAAACAGACGCAGGCTGATACTTGAAAAAAATATTGCGCCTTAGAGCTGAGACATGAATATGACATATAGGTAATGAAAGAAACCGTAACTAGGCTGGCTTCAGAAGCAGCAACTGAAGTGACAGGTAAGGCATCAAGGCAACCAGTAGGTGAGCTCTCCCAAGTAACAAAGGAGCTAATAAAGAAACGACTAAGAATTGAAGTTTCCAACTCAAGTGATCAGATAGAGTTCGCGGAACTCTCGAAACTGGTCAAGAAGTAGAAAATAAGGGATTTCCGAAATTATAACGCGAAAAACACAGAACAAACAGTAACAAATCGACGAATCATGAAATCAGTGAGAAGGAAACTTGGCATAGGAGAAACCAAGATATATGCTCTGAAAGATTAGCAGGCTAATATGAGCATTCTCAAAGGTATAATAAAGCAGCGGAAGAATTCTTTACTCACCTGTGACCTGTACAGTACCCAGAGGACTCAGAAATACTCCATTCGAAACAATAATGAACAGGATGCAGAGACTCCTCTTATAACTATAGATGAGATCAGAAGGGCCTTGCAAAATAGGAAACAGGGAAAAGTGGCAGATTAAATAATAGTCGATTTAATCAAAGATAGAGAAGACACAATGCCAGTAAAACTGGCAGCTCTCTATACGAAGTGTCTAACAGCTGCAAGGGTCTTAAAAACCTGGATGAATGCAAACATTACACTAATCCACAAAAAGGGAGATGTTAAAGAACTGAACAATTATACATCTATTAGCTTACTCGGAGTATTATATAAATATTTACCAAAATAATCTCCAAAAAGTAAAGACAACACTGGACTTAATCAACCAAGGGAACAGGCTGGCTTCAGGAAGGGATACTCTACAATGTATCACATCCATGTCATCAATCAGGTAAATGAGAAATCTACAGAGTACAACTAGCTTCTCTAACGGCCTTCATAGATTATGATATGGCATTTTATCGGCTACAGATTTCAGCAGTGAGAGGCATTACGTAATAAAGGAGTACAGGATGCCTACGCAAATGTCATGGAAAGTATCTACATACATTTCACACCTACCTTAATCTTCCACAAGCAGGAATATACCTATAAAGAAAGGGGTCAGAGAAGGAGACACAATCTCTCCAATGCTATTCACTGCATGCTTAGAAGTATTCAAGCTATTAAACTGGGAAGGCTTAGGAGTAAAGATTGACGGCGAATACCTCAACAACCTTCGGTTTGCCGATGACATTGTTCTGTTCAGCAACACTGGGGACGAGTTACAACAAATGACTGAGGACCTCAACAGAGAGGATGCAAGAGTGGTGTTGAAAATTAATATGCAGAAGACAATTATAATGATCAATAGCCGGGCAAGGGAATAAGAGTTCAGGATCGTCAGTCAGCCTCTAGTGTCTCTGAAGGAGTACGTTTAGCTAGGTCAATTACCCACAGGGGAGCCTGATCATGAGAAGGAAATTTAAAGATTAACAAAAATGAGTTGGAGCGCATGCGGCTTACCGGAAGCTTACCAATATCAATGAAAAAAAAAGGTGTACAATCAGTGCATTCTAATGGTACTAACACAGGGGGAAGAAACTTGGCGCCTGACAAAGCAGCTCGCGAAAAAGTTAATGTCCCGTTGAAGAGTGATGGAACCGGACATTAACTAGGGCTATTGTGTTCACAGACTCATTGAGTGTAGTCCATGAATATACGTAAACATAAAACACTGTCTTTAATGAACTGTATACATTGCTATGCTCAGCTTATAGTGCTAAACAAATGATCATCCTATGCTGGATACCTGGCCGCTGTGGTATAAAAGGCAACGAAGCTGCTGACGAGAAAGCTACTTCAGTAGCTTTTAGTGACACGAACATAACCATACCCATCCCAGCTACAGATCTTAAAGCATACTTGCATCACAAGCTGAAAATACACTGGCAGCAACAGTGGAATGCTCACATATCAAATAAACTGCACCGGATAAAACCCAAATTAGGATATTGGGTATCGGAGAGAACATCATGATATAACGAAGTGCTCCTTTGCCGATTAAGAATAGGACACACTTACGGCACTCACTCTTACCTCTTGACTGAGAGGTATCCTCCGACTTGTAATAAGTGTGGCAAAATCTCACAGTCCTGCACGTTCTTATTCAATACCCTGCAATAGAAGCACAGAGAAAAAAGTATTTCATTTCTGCGTATCGCGAAAATATTCCTCTTCAACCGAAATTTTTTCTTGGCAATGAACCGCTTTTTAATCCGAAACTAGTCTTAGAGTTTTTAGCTGAAACAGACACTCTGGAAATCATTTGGCCAGGGAAATTTTAGCGCACGTGTAACAGCCCCTGTACCCAAAGGCTTTTCCGAAGCTAAAGTGTCAATGTTATGTTTTATTCCATCATGTTTTTAACGAAACCCCATTACCATAGCCCACAGCACTACTTAGTCAGTGTCATTATTTTAGCAACTATATATTTTACGCCATCCACAGCGACCGCTTTTAGGCCTTCTTACAGCCGTGTCACATATACTATGAGAAATTCATTGTCTAATTCATTGTCTACACCACTCACAATGCACCGTTAACATCACCTTTGTCATTGCGCTCTTTGGCCATACCTGGCCCTTGCGCCATAAAACACCACACATCATCAAGAGTGATGGAACAAAAAATGTCAGGCATAACGTTAAGGGATATGAAAAGAGCGGTGTGAATTAGAGAGCAAACAGGTATAGCCTATATTCTAATTGACATTAAGAGAAAAAAATGGATCTGGACAGGTTAGGAGTTAGATAAGTTAGGAGTTAGGAGTTAGATAACAGGTCTACCATTAGGATTACAGCATGGTTGCCAAAGAAGGGAAGTGCAGTCAAGGATGGCAGAAGACTAGGTGGGGTGATGAAATTAGGAAATTCGCAGGTGCTAGTTGTAATTTGTTGGTGCAGGACAGGGGTGATTGGAGATCGCAAGAGGAGGCCTTCATCCTGCAGTAGACATAAATAGGCTGCTACTGCTGATGATGATGATCATTATTTTAATTGAAAACCTTAAAACATTCTGTTCAGCTGGTGCGAACAGCAACTCTATAAGGTTCTTATTAATACTAAAGTATGCAGCTCCGGAATTCTCTCTCTTGAAACTGTCTTCCGGATGATTGGAATGTGGGAAAAGCTATTCCTTTCTTTTACTAGTTTTGTGGCAAGCATTCTCGTTCATCTCATATTAAATTTTGAAGCGTATAGATTGCGAGTGAATCAAGCAGAATCATGGAAGTTCCAATTTATTGTCATACAGCTAAATCCCTAGAATATGACGCATTTTTTTAGAAGGCTTAACACTGTTCACAAAAAACATTATCGAGGGAAACGTACAGTGGCGTACCAACAATTTTTCAAATAGGGGTGTGAGGAGTTGGCAAACCACATGCGATCCGATCCTCTACTAATCCACAAAAATGGAGACGTTAAACAATTGAAAAATGTTAAGCCCATTAGCTTACTCCCATTATTATATAAAATATTTACCGACATAATCTCCAATAAAATAACGGCAACACACGACTTTAGTCAACCAAGGGAACAGGCTGGCTTCAGGAAGGGATACTCTACAATGGATCACATCCATGTCATAAATCAGATTATTGAGAAATCCCTAGATCATGATAGGCCTCTCTATACAACTTTCATAGATTACAAAAATGCATTTGATTCAGTAGAGATACAAGCAGTCATAGAGGCGTTATGTAATCAAGGAGTACAGACCGCTTATGTAAACATCTTGGAAAATACCTACAGAGATTCCACAACTACCTTAATTCTACACAAGAAAAGCAGGGAGATAAAGAAAGGGGTCAGACAGGGAGCCAATCCCTCCAATGCTGTTCACTTGGGAGAAGTATTCAAGCTATTATACTGGGAAGGCTCAGGAGTAAGGATCGGCGGTGAATATCTAAGCAACCTTCGGTTTGCCAATGACACTGTTCTATTCAGCAACACTGTAGACGAATTACAACAATTGATTGAGGACCTTAAGAGAGAGAGTGTAAAAGTGGGGCTGAAGATTAATCTTCAGAAGACAAAGATAATGATGAGTAGCCGGGCAAGAGAACAAGAATTCGGGATCGCCAGTCAGCCTCTAGAGTCTGTAAAGGAGTACGTTTAACTAGGTCAACTATTCACAGGGAAGCCCGACCATGAGAAGGAAATTCACAGAAGAATAAAAATGGGTTGGATCGCATACGGCAGACATCGTGAGCTCCTGACTGGCAGCTTACCGTTAACATTGAAAAGGAAGGTATACAAACAGTGCATTTTACCTGCGATGACAAATGGGGCAGGGACTTGGAGACTGACAAAGAAGCTTGAGAATAAGTTAAGGACTGTGCAAAGAGCGTGGAACGAAGAACGCTAGGCATAATTTTAATAGACAGAAAGAGAGCGATTTGGATCAGAGAGCAAATGGGTATAGACGATATTCTAATTGACATGATAAGAAAAATATGGCGCGGGGCAGGTGATGTAATCATAGAGCAGATAACCGTTGTACCGTTAGGGTGACAATATATTTGCGGGTATATATATATATATATATATATATATATATATATATATATATATATATATATATATATATATATATATATATATATATATATATATATATATATAATCAGCCTATTTTATGTCCACTGCAGGACGAAGGCTTCTCCCCGTGATCTCGAATTACCCATCCTGCGCCAGCCAATTCCAACTAGCACCCGCTAATTTACTCATTTCGTCACACCACCTAGTCTTCTGTCGTCCTCTACTCCGCTTTCCTTCTCTTGGTGTGTGTGTGTATATATATAGATATATATATATATATACAGTGTTTCAGGTAACTTCAGCCAAAGATTAAACATATGCAAATTTCACGTTGCAGGACGGAAGCAAGGTAATGTTGTCTGCCGTCACTAGGAGATAGATTATTTTTGCGCTCGGCCTAACTACATAGTCTAAATAATTATTCAACTTCTCAAACATTATAATTCGATGAAGAGTGTCAATGATTATTGTACAGCAACGTTGAAAACTCCAGATACAGCTTAGTGTTGCTCAATATGTGCTACTTAAAGGTAAATCAGGTGATAGAGATCAATCAGGTGATAGAAATCAATCAGTAGGTAAATCAGGTGATAGAAATCAATCAGGTGATAGAGAAATGTGCGGAATATAACCAACCCTTATATATAGCCATCATTGATTACGAAAAAGCATTTGATTCAGTCGAAACCTCAGCAGTCATGAAGGCACTACGGAATCAGGGTGTAGATGAGCCATATGTAATGTTACTGGAAGATATCTATAGCGGTTCCACAGCCACCGTAGTCCTGCACAAAGAATGCAACAAAATCCCAATAAAGAAAGGCGTCAGACAGAGAGATGCGATCTCGCCAATGCTATTCACAGCAAATTTACAGGAGGGATTCAGAGACCTGGAGTGGGAAGAATTGGGGATAAAAGTAGATGGAGAATACCTTAGCAACTTGCGATTCGCTGATGATATTGCCTTGCTTAGTAACTCAGGAGACCAATTGCAATGCATGCTCACTGACCTGGAGAGGCAAAGCAGAAGGGTGGGTCTGAAAATTAATCTACAGAAAACTAAAGTAATGTTTAACAGCCTCGGAAGAGAACAGCAGTTTACGATAGGAGGGCGAGGCACTGGAAGTGGTAAGGGAATACATCTACCTAGGGCAGGTAGTGACCACGAATCCGGATCATGAGACTGAAATAACCAGAAGAATAAGAATGGGCTGGGGTGCGTTTGGCAGGCATTCTCAAATCATGAACACCAGGTTGCCACTATCCCTCCAGAGGAAAGTGTATAACAGCTGTGTGTTACCAGTACTCACGTATGGGGCAGAAACCTGGAGGCTTACGAAAAGGGTTCTGCTGAAATTGAGGACGACGCAACGAGTTATGGAAAGAAGAATGACAGGTGTAACGTTAAGGGATAAGAAAAGAGCAAATTGGGTGAGGGAACAAACGCGGGTAAATGACACCTTTGTTGAAATCAATAAAAAGAAATGGGCATGGGCCGGACATTTAATGAGGAGGGAAGATAACCTATGGTCATTAAGGGTTACGGACTGGATTCCAAGGGAAGGGAAGCGTAGTAGAAGGCGGCAGAAAGTTAGGTGGGCAGATGACATTAAGACGTTTGCAGGGACAACATGGCCACAATTAGTACGACTGGGGTAGTTGAAGTTTGGGAGAGGCCTTTGCCCTGCAGTGGGCGTAACTAGGTTGATGATGATGATGATGATGAAAGGTGCTTTCCCGAGCGAGAAAGAAGCCTGCGAATGCTCGCAAAGCGCCTCGAGCAGGCAGACGCATGGCATTTTGCTTGTATTAACGGGCTTCTTTCACACTCGGCAAACCACTTTTCCGTAGCATGTATTGAGCCAAGATGCTGTACCGGGAGTTTCTCATGTCGCTCTACAATTTTCTTATTACCACTTTTAATCTAATTATATTTGAGAAGTTGAGTAAATATGTAAGATTACTCTAATTAGACGGCATAGAAAAAATAACCGCAAGCGGGATAGCAGAAAATGGACGTGGAGTAGCCCGAATGGCGAGACTAGAAATGAGATAGACTTCATACTCTGCGCTAACCCTCGCATCATACAAGATGTGGACGTGCTTGGCAAGGTGCATTGCCGTGACCATACGATGGTAAGAACTCGAATTAGCCTAGACTTGAGGAGAAAACGGAAGAAACGGGTACATAAGAAGCCAATCAATGAGTTAGCGGCAAGAGGGAAAGTAGGAGAATTCCGGATCAAGCTACAGAACAGGTATTGCGCCTTAACTCAGGAAGAGGACCTTAGAGCTGAAACAATGAACGACAATCTTATGGGCATTGTTAAGGAGTGTGCAATAGAGGTCGGTGGTAATTCCGTTAGACAGGATACCAGTAAGCTATCGCAGGAGACGAAAGATTTGCTCAAGAATCGCCAATGTATGAAAGCCTCTAACCCTACAGCTAGAATAGAACTGGCAGAACTTTCCAACTTAAACAAGCGTTAGACAGCTGATATCAGGAAGTATAATATGGATAGAATTGAACCTGCTCTCAGGAACGGAGGAAGCCTAAAAGCAGTGAAGAAGAAACTAGGAATAGGCAATAATCAGATGTTTGCGTTAAGAGACAAAGCTGGCAATATCATTACTAATATGGATGAAATAGTTCAATTGGCTGAGGAGTTCTATATAGATTTATACAATGCCAGTGGCTCCCACAACAATAATGGAAAAGAGAATAGGCGAGAGGAATTTGAAATCCCACAAGTAACGCCTGAAGAAGTAAACAAAGCCGTGGGAGCTATGCAAAGGGGGAAGGCAGCTGGGGAGGATCAGGTAACAGATTTGTTGAAAGATGGCGGGCAGATTGTCCTAGGAAAAGTGGCCACTCTGTATGGGCAATGCCTCATGACCTCCAGCGTACGGAATCTTGGAAGAACGCCAACATAACCTTAATCCATAAGAAAGAGGATGGCAATGACTTGAAAAATTATAGACCGATCAGCTTACTGTCTGTTGCCTACAAAGTATTTACTAAGGTAATCGCAAATAGAATCAGGAACACCTTAAACTTCTGTCAACCAAAGGACCAGGCACGATTCCGTAAAGGCTACTCAACAATAGACCATATTCACACTATCAATCAAGTGATAGAAAAATGTGCAGAATATAACCAACCCTTATATATAGCTTTCATTAATTACAAGAAAGCGTTTGATTCAGTCGAAACCTCAGCAGTCATGGAGGCATCACGGAATCAGGGTGTAGACGAGCCGTATGTAAAAATACTGAAAGATATCTATAGCGGCTCCTCAGCCACCGTAGTCCTCCATAAAGAAACCAATAAAGAAGCTCGTCAGGCAGGGAGATACGATTTCTCCAATGCTATTCACAGCGTGTTTACAGGAGATATTCAGTGACCTGGATTGGGAATAATTGGGGATACGAGTTAATAGAGAATACCATAGTAACTTGTGATTCGCTGATATTGCATTGCTTAGTAACTCAGGGGACCAATTGCAAGGCATGCTCACTGACCTGGAGAGGCAAACCAGAAGGGTAGGTCTAAATATTAATCTTTAGAAAACTAAAGTAATGTTTAACAGTCTCGGAAGAGAACAGCAGTTTACGATAGAAAGCAAGGCACTGGAAGTGGTAAGGGAATACATCTACTTAGGGCAGGTAGTGACCGCGGATTCAGATCATGAGACTGAAATAATAAGAAGAATGGGCTGGGGTGCATTTGGCAGGTATTCTCAGATCATGAACAGCAGATTGCCATTATCCCCCAAAAGAAAAGTGTATAACAGCCATGTGTCACCACTGCTCACCTACGGGGCAGTAACCTGGAGGCTTACGAAAAGTGTTCTACGTAAATTGAGGACGACACAACGAGCTATGGAAAGAAGAATGATGGGTGTAACGTTAAGGGGTAAGAGCAGGTTGGGTCAGGGAACAAACGCGAGTTAATGACAGCTTTGTTGAAATTGAGAAAAAGAAATGGACATGGTCAGGATATGTAATGAGGAGGGAAGATAACCGATGATCATTAATGGTTACGGACTCGATTCCACGAGAAGGAAAGCGTAGCAGGGGGCGACAGAAAGTTAGGTGGGCGAATGAGATTACGAAGTTTGCAGGGACAACATGGCCACAATTAGCACATGACCGGGGTAGTTGGAGAAGCCTTTGCTCTGCAGTGGGCATAGCCAGGCTGATAACGATGAAGTTAAAAAGCCTGCAAATGCATTTGCCTGTTATTTTATAATTTATTAGAAAAAATATACGTATTTCTTGATCACACATGATGAGCCATGGAGGCCTGAAAAAGTATTTGAATTTGCATTTATTTTTTTGACAGTACACAAGTTTGTATATATGATACAGGGCCAAAAAGCAGTGAGTGCCCAGAGGTCTCTGATCTCGCCCAGTAGTAGCACTGTAGCGTACATAAGGAAAAAGGTATTGTTATAGACAATTTTTCTAAATAGACAAGGAAATGTACTTGGTGTTTCAGTCTGCATACAGCAGAAATGTATCGCTTGTTAAGGTAATAGTGTGGTCGTGGTTATACAAAACAACATATAATCAACATATATGGCTTGCAATATTCACAAGAAAAAAAAAAGGCGGCAGATGTATGCGAGCTTGGAGAATAAGAACGAAATTTTCAGGGGAGCTGTTCCTTTCGAACAGCTTCAATGAAAGTTTCCGTTTCTTGTAATTATATCACATAGTTTGAAATGTTGCCCCTATATGTCAGTTCCGCTTGAAACCTTGCCCACACGTAGTGCTATGGAGCACTTCTTTTTGGTATTTTCTTAAACAGACAGTAATTCATTAGCGTGCATGTTACTTCATGATGACGTGATGTACATCATGGTACATCATGGTACTTCTTTGCCGAAGTACAATGAAGTACCGTGATGTACTTCTTTCCACCTTGCCCCCCCCCCCCCCACTTCCCCCGGCCCACTCAAGTTTCTTGAGCTCTGATATCGTTTCGAGTTCACAGTTCTGCCAGAGCGGGAGGATAAATTCTGCTTTGTTAAGTAAAACTCACTCATAAAGCTTTGGATCACCTGCTTGCATAATTTGCTACAAATGTCAGAATTATATAGTCTCTTGTCTTTATAAAGTTTACTTACATAGTGTCGATAACGCGCCCTTTGATTTCGCCAAATATAAGCAATGAGTCTTATTTGGTTCACCGAAGACATTGCATAAAGCATCATGGGAATGCCTTATGACGCATGAAAAAATAAGGGGCAAGAAACTACGGCTCAGTCATTCTCTGCAACGCTTGTAGCTAGACCAGGAAATTAAACATCTTTATCTTACATTGAACTTACAATGACCCCTCTACCCTTTCCACTAAATATTAACCTGTTGTAACCAACAGCTATGTCGGACCAGTGGGAAGCCTAACAGATAGTGGCCATATCACACATTCTAAAACTTGAATAGGGATATTTTTAAAGACGTTTGATCCAACCTCATATATCTTCGCACAGCGAACGACTAATTTTTGCTCACTTTTGTCTTTTTGGCTGTTATAATTCTGTCAGGGCTGTGGTTTCAATTCTGCCTCGCATGGTACAAAGGCTCATAACACATTAGAGTGCTTGCATGCATAATTTACGGCAAAAGTCTCAATTACCCATCTATATTGATCTTTGTGTGTATATCAAACATTACCTGGTCCTCAGTCACAAGCTGTAAAAATGCTGCTTCCTTTAGTCCAGTGGGGAACAGGCGACCCCATAACATTACGCATTAAAAAGTAAAAAAAATGATCGAAAGAAATGAGGATTCAATAATTATTCGTAATACTTGTAAATAAGCCAGACCTGCCAAAACTTCGCCACACATTGTACTTAAAACGCTGACTATACCGGCAAAATGCTGCCTATTCCGTAAAAGCATAAAATATCTGAAACGTAGAGTTCCCTCGGGACATTGGAAAACCTAGCTAATTACAACAATGTGATACTTTCGAATACTTGCTTCTAGTTTTTTAATAGCTGTATTTGATCAACACGCATTTACCATTGAACATAAACTTGGCGTATATTTCCCGCTGTGTTCGCAAAATTTCAGCTCGGTTGTAGTTGTAACTATGACGGCATAGCCGTCTATTCTGCAGGAATAGGTGAAATTAACCCACTAATTTGGAACATTGCCTACATATTGGCCATGCCATGCCCCTAATTTCCCCAAGATATACACAAGATGCCTTGTTTCGGTCACCAAGAACATCCTAGAAAGAAACTACGCATCGCGTATTTATTTATTTATTTATTTATTTATTTATTTATTTATTCTGGTACCTCACACCCTCCAAGTGAACTATAATGTGAATGGCGTTACAAATTTGGGTGCGAACAGAAGCAGTTTGGACATTCTTAACTGAACGTCTTTTGAAATAGTAAATAAATATAGTGGGAAATGGAACGGAACAGTAACATTTCAGGACATAATGCTGCATTTTTTTTTTATCGGGGTCAGCTAGAGATGTGAACAATGTCGTCGGGAAGACCAATCCAATACATGATTGCACATGACAATGGTGATGAGTTTAATGCGGTGGTTTTTCCTGAAAGTGTTTCAAGGTGAGGTAACTATGCAATTGGTATGGTGTGCGATTTGGCTGCCAAAGAATTACATTTAGTGTATAATGGCTATAAGCAAGTGTATGGAAAAGGCATATAAGTGTGATTGTTCTGCGAGATCCTAATCACGGAAGGGACAAGGACTAATGTTAAGTTATGCCAGAATTCCGCCTGTAGTCTCGTGCATTAAAACGAGCTGCACGATTTTTTATGCATTGAAGGGAATGAATGAGGTATTGTTGATGAGGTGACCAAATAGAAATCGCATTTTGAAGTTTAGGGCGAACAAATGTTTGATAGGTTAGTTGCCGAGTCGAACTGGGAACGCCTGTGTGGCGGCGCTTTAAATACCCTAATTTGCTGTTAGCTTTAGCATCGACTTTTTTCTATGTGGGTTGCCCATGAGAGATTAGCCAATAAATGAACGCCGAGATACTTATATGATGACGCGAGGGTGAATCGACTCTTATTAAGTGAACAAATATATAAAGGATTGGATCGTTTGTGGCTAAATGTCGTTAATCGGCATTTATCAGTGCTAAGGAACATTTGCCATGATGAGCACCAGGTAGTAATGCAGTCAAGATGTTCATGATAGTTAAGAGAGCGGATTTTGCGATAGATAACGCAGTCATTACTGAACAATCCGATTCTCGAGCTCATGTGTAATCGTATGTCATTAATGAAGATGGGAAACAATAATGGGCCTATTACACTGCTTCGGTGTACCCCAGATGATGCATCATTATGGGAAGATGAGTAATTATCAACTGAAGTGAACTGTTTACGTAATGATAAGAAGCTTCTTATCCAAGAAATTGTTAAGGAATCAAGGTCCAAAGAAGATAGTTCTCATATTAGACGACAATGTAGAACGTGATAGAAGGCTTTAGCAATATCGAGGAATAAACAGTTATTTTAAATACTTTCGTTCATTCTAAGAAGGACTTCGTGAGTAAACTCAAGTATTTGTGTCTCACATAATTGCCTCTTCTTAAACAAATGCTGTTTTGAGAAAAACAAGCCGTTGCTTTCTAAATGTAGTGCCACGTTAGATGCAAAATCATGTTTGAGAAGTTTGCAAGATATGCATGTCAGTCATAATGTGCAATAGCTAGCAACGTTAGTTCAATCAACAGATTTAAAAATTAGGATTTTTCCAGTTTTCCACTCGTATGGTATCTCACCTGCAGAAAGAGATTGTCGAAAAATATGACTATGACGTTGGAATTAACCACAGCATGTTTTACAATTTTTTAGTTAATTCCATCTACACCACATGAAGTAGTTAGTTTTACATTATTAATCTATGATGCTATGACTGTCACAGTAACGTCAATGGGGCTCATGTACTCAAAGTCATAATCAGGTGCCCACTGAATGCTGGAATAGTCTTCCTTCGTGAACATATTGGTGAAAAAGTTGTTAAAGGTCTGACGCTGTTCATCTTCGGCGATAGGGCTACCAGCCTCATCAACCAGCAAAAATATGCAGACATTTGAACAGCTAAAATTGTTTTCCAAAATTTTTTGGGATTGTGTTTAAGGAGGGTTTAAGATTTATTGAAGTATGAAGGTTCCTGTGGTACCAGGGTTTAGATGCGCTACCAAGAAAACATGCGAGGTATGTAAGTGTTCATCAACTGATTCAATTCCTCTTTAAAATGTCTCCGGATTTCATTAACATATTGCTGGGAAAAGGATTGCCGAAAATTATTGCAGAAGTTCCTTTAAACCAAGGTTAATTGCATAGTAGTTTGCCCTGTTCTAAACGAAGATGTGTTTGCGCATTACACTGCCTTGGCTAGAGGGCATTTTTATGGTGAAATGAAGTAGTTTGTGATCACTGAAACCGTCTGTGAAGGTGATCGGGCTTACATTGTAGGGAGCCGACGTGAAAACAAGATCTTATACGTTAAGACAATGCATAGGTTCGTGATTTGGTTGAGTTAAGAAAAAGTCTAAGGATAGTTCAACAAAATTAATCGAGTCACGAACCTGTGCAGTTAAGCAACTCCAGTTAATATCTCGTTAACTGAAATCAGCAAATATAACAATTCAGCCTTTGGGAAGTTTACCCAGATATCTCTGAGGTTGGCATGCAGATCGGTCATGAAAGTGTCTGAACTAGCGGGTGTTCGGTGACAGATTCCAAGAACGATGAAGACCCATAAAATGTCTTGGGGTGATATACTGTTAACACAAAAAGAGGAACTATACTTTTTATGGCTATCATTGCCCCACCACAACTTTTGTTTGGTTTCTCACTCCGATAAACAACAAAATCCCAGGAATCAGGTGAAATTCCATCATCTGTTATACCTGCATGCAGCCACGTTTCAGTCGACGTTGGGATGTCCGCACTAGTTACTATCTTGTATATATGAACACAGTTCGGTATGCTTGGGAAAAATGTTGTGTACATTGGCGAATGATAAGAAAAGCCGATGATGCGTAGTACCACCACAGTAAGGCTTGGGATGGCTGTCCGACTTGTGTGGAACTGCTCTGCGATTTCTGGTATGGGGAACATTGTGAGTGTGTCCGAAACAGGTTCATACGTGTGTACAGTATCGTTCATGCACAGGTTATTGACGCGAAGCTTGAGGAACCCGCCCTATTTTCCGTATTCTTTAATGTATCTTAACTTGAAACCCTTGCTTGACTTGACTGATGCCTCTCATGAACCGACCGAAAGAAATGCAATGAGCGTCATAGAAACAAGTCAGGCATGGACTTCAAGTAAAGATGCATTTCTGTATATGGGGGTTAGTCTTTGCAAAGACTAGAAGCTTTTTTTCTAGCCAGACGTGTTTGAAAGAAAAACTCTTTAAACTTTGCAAACTTTACGATTATCGGCCTACATTTCTCAGATTTCTAGTAACCAGATAAATGGGCTCTTTCAATTTGTGTTGTTTCAAGCAAGGTAGTTCCGGTTGGCTATCATGTACAGAGGGAAGGGAAATAAAAAGAGAGAGACGAGCATAAACACACCACGTGCACTTTATCGCGGTAGGGAGCGCTGTTCTCAAAGTATATCAAGAAGCCCCGTAGACCCCAGGATACTTAGTAGCAGAAACAAAGCTTTCTGCACGGAGGTTCTTTGGGAGCACTGGCTTAGAGCTTTTAGTTCTGATAGTGGACGATTGTTCAGTGTGTCCAACATTGCTTACCTCTTGGCATTGCAGCGCGGGCAAGTGCTCAACAGCCTTTTATGGCAATTTGACACTAGGCTTCTCAATGTGCCTACGGGAACTATATTTTACACAAAGTTCGTATTCTGCGAAAATAAGGAGAGCGGTGTGAGTCATGCTTGGGTGAAATTCAATGTTTCAGGGATCATTACGACCTGCACAATAAATTATGCATGCAAGCGCTCGTAAGCGTACATAGTCGAGTTTCTTGAGCGGCGCAAAATGTAGCAGGCAGCCGTGGCATAACTACAAATGTAACCGAGGTCAAATTTAGCAAGAATGGATGGACATTTGTCGCCAACCTTTGTGGAAATTTAAATGCGTGTAGATCAGATACTGCTCTGGCAGAAAAAGACTTGCTAATCAATTGTTTGGAAGTGTCATACTGTACTACCGTTATCCGTGATATTTCCCAGAATACTTAAGCAACTATGGAAGACATCAACTTAGAATAAAACAATGATATGGGTAATTTTATGTTTCATCTGTGGCGAAACTGTCAGATTTTTGGCCTAATTAGAACCCCTCAAATAATTATTGAACATCTGTCTTTCAAATATTTGTGCGTGATATGGGGCTGGCAGTTTCTATATCCTCGGTGAAAAAAATACCACCACAAAACAAGAAAATAAACGATCATCAGTGAAATTAGGCACCTTGTTTATAATAGTCGAACATATATGTAGCGTTATGAGTAAAACGTAGGCAAAGTTAATAGTTTGAGTTAATTGGGACCATTTGAATAGAATCCATAACAATAGGTGCGGAGCCTTATGAGTGAAATTTTAGTGGCACTAAGTTGAGCCCACTGCCCTGGCAAAAATGCAAGCACCACAAAGATCAAACTCAGCAGAGTGGGGCGGAACAATATGGCAAATGGGTGTGGGTCAAATACAGCTTTTGCGAACAATTTCCTAAACTAGTGTTAGAAAGTGTCACGCCTTTATGTTGCCAAGTTTTTTTTTTTAACAGTAATTGGTTATATTCGCTTCTCACGTGACGTCATACCGGCTCCACTTGGCGGTCAGCTAGGAGTTTGGGCAACTGCGGAGGTGAAAGCTGACACCGTGGGATAGAGGCAGAGAGACATTTATTAGGATAGGAACGCATTGTGAAAGGAAAATGGAATATAAAAGAGAGGCAGAGAGAAGTGTTGACTATGAGGGCAGAAATGGTGGTGAATAAAATTGAACCAAGTTGGACATAAGTGTTCTCTGCTTGAACAGCGTAGAGCGCAATCTTATGTCCAGATCGCTGTCGGCCAAGAATTTGATTAGCCTTTTGCACGATACTGCAACGCAGCCTGCATGGCGGGACATCACTACAAATTTGGTTTAAAATGTTATAAATGATTGCATAATAAAAGTTTTCTCGCATATACCTCACTAGAATATACAGGCCTTTATTGCCCATTTGTTTAGCCAGTAATCTGTAATTATTGCAAATCCATTTTTGCTTTCTGTAACGTCGCATTTCACTGCCTCCACTTTGGAGGCCAGATAGTAGTAGTGAGGCGAGTCTAGCACTGCTACTATATTGGAGGAATAAGTGCAGTAAATGGGATATAATAGGAGTGAAGTTAGGAGGCCAAAGGAAGCATATACAGTGCTAAAAAGCGGGCACGTCCTGTGCTACCGGGGCTTAGCGGAGAGAAGAGAACTAGGAGTCGGATTCCTGATTAATAAGCATATAGCTGGTAACATACAGGAATTATACAGCATTAACGAGAGGGTGGCAGGTCTTGTTGTGAAACTTAATAAGAGGTACAAAATGAAGGTTGTACAGGCCTATGCCCCTACATCCAGTCATGATTACCAGGAAGTCGAAAGCTTTTATGAAGACGTGGAATTGGTGATGGGTAGAGCGAAAACTAAATACACTATACTAATGGGCGACTTCAATGCCAAGGTAGGCAAGAAGCAGGCTGGAGACAAGGCTGTGGGGGAATATGGCACAGGCACTAGGAATAGCAGGGGAGAGTTATTAATAGAGTTTGCGGAACAGAATAATATGCGAATAATTAATACCTTATTCCTCAAGTGGGATAGCCGAAAGTGGACGTGGAGGAGCCTGAACGGCGAGACAAGGAATGAAATAGACTTCATACTCTGCGCTAACTCTGGCATCATACAAGATGTGGACGTGCTTGGCAAGGCGCACTGCAGTGACCACAGGATGGTAAGAACTCAAATTAGCCTAGACCTGAGGAGGGAACGGAAGAAACTGGTACATAAGAAGCCGATCAATGAGTTAGCGGTAAGAGGGAAAATAGAGGAATTCCAGATCAAGCTACAGAACAGGTATTCCGCTTTAACTCAGGAAGAGGACCTTAGTGTTGAAGCAATGAACAACAATCTTGTGGGCATCATTAAGGAGTGCACAATGGAAGTCGGTGGTAACTCCGTTAGACAGGATACCAGTAAGCTATCGCAGGAGACGAAAGATGTGATTAAGAAACGCCAATGTATGAAAGCCTCTAACCGTACAGCTAGAATAGAACTGGCAGAACTTTAGAATAGAACTGGCAGAACTTTAGAAGTTAAACAAGCGTAAGACAGCTGACATAAGGAAGTATAATATGGATAGAATTGAACATGCTCTCAGGAACGGAAGAAGCCTAAAAACAGTGAAGAAGAAACTAGGAATTGGCATGAATCAGATGTATGCGTCAAGAGACAAAGCCAGTAATATCATTACTAATATGGATGAGATAGTTCAAGTGGCTGAGGAGTTCTAGAGATTTATACAGTACCAGTGGCACCCATGACGATAATGGAAGAGAAAATAGTCTAGAGGAATTCGAAATCCCACAGGTAACGCCGGAAGAAGTAAAGAAAGCCTTGGGAGATATGCAAAGGGGGAAGGCAGCTGGGGAGGATCAGGTAACAGCGGATTTGTTGAAGGATGGTGGGCAGATTGTTCTAGAGAAACTGGCCACCCTGTATACGCAATGTCTCATGACCTCGAGCGTACCAGAATCTTGGAAGAACGCTAACATAATCCTAATCCATAAGAAAGGGGACGCCAAAGACTTGAAAAGTTATAGCCCAATCAGCTTTCTGTCCATTGCCTACAAACTATTTACTAAGGTAATCGCAAATAGAATCAGGAACACCTTAGACTTCTGTCAAGCAAAGGACCAGGCAGGATTCCGTTAAGGCTACTCAACCATAGACCATATTCACACTATCAATCAGGTGATAGAGAAATGTTCAGAATATAACCAACCCTTATATATAGCTTTCATTGATTACGAGAAAGCGTTTGATTCTGTCGAAACCGCAGCAGTCATGGAGGCATTACGGAATCAGGGTGTAGACGAGCCGTAGGTAA
This sequence comes from Dermacentor albipictus, assembly GCF_038994185.2. Classification (NCBI taxonomy): domain Eukaryota; kingdom Metazoa; phylum Arthropoda; class Arachnida; order Ixodida; family Ixodidae; genus Dermacentor; species Dermacentor albipictus. The sequence goes on from NC_091829.1 coordinate 18,220,769, forward strand.
AAATACTGAAAGAAATCTATAGTGGCTCCACAGCCACCGTAGTCCTCCATAAAGAAAGCAACAAAATCCCAATAAAGAAAGGTGCCAGACAGGCAGATATGATCTCTCCAATGCTATTCACAGCGTGTTTACATGAAGTATTCAGAGACCTGGATTGGGAAGAATTGGGGATAACTATTAATGGAGAATGCCTTAGTAACTTGCAATTCGCTGATGAAATTGCCTTGCTTAGTAACTCAGGGGAACAATTGCAATGCATGCTCACTGACCTGGAGAGGCAAAGCAGAAGAGTGGGTCTAGAAATTTATCTGCAGAAAACTAATGTTTAACAGGCTCGGAAGAGAACAGCAATTTACAATAGGTAGCGAGGCACTCGAAGTGGTAAGGGAATACATCTACTTAGGGCAGGTAGTGACGGCGGATCCGGATCATGAGACGGAAACAATCAGAAGAATGGGCTGGGGTGCATTTGGCAGGCATTCTCAGATCGTGAACAGCAGGTTGCAATTATCCCTCAAGAGAAAAGTCTATAATAGCTGTGTCTTACCAGTACTCACCTATGGGGCAGAAACCTGGAGGCTTACGAAAAGGGTTCTACTCAAATTGAGGACGACGCAACGAGCTATGGAAAGAAGAATGGTAGGTGTAATGTTAAAGGATAAGAAAAGAGCAGATTGGGTGAGGGAACAAACACGACTTAAAGACATCTTAGTTGAAATCAAGAAAAAGAAATGGGCATGAGCAGGACATGTAATGAGGAGGGAAGATAACCGATGGTCATTAAGGGTTAGGGACTGGATTCCAAGGGAAGGGAAGCGTAGCAGGGGATCGCAGAAAGATAGGTGAGCGGATGAGATTAAGAAGTTTGCAGGGACAGCATGGCCACAATTAGTACGTGACTGGGGTTGTTGGAGAAATATGAGAGAGGCCTTTGCCCTGCAGTGGGCGTAACCAGGCTGATGATGATGATGATAGTTTGTACGGCTGCGTTGGTGAAAGCTGATCTTGTTGTCCAGCAGCACAACTCTTGATTCTAACTATCTTGTTCAAGCTCTTCACAGGAAACCAATTGTTGACTGCATTTTTCTTAACTTTGCTAAAGCTTTTCATGCTGTTGAACTTACTCTTACTTAGATTAGGCGCTCTTAATATTTACTCGAACAAGCTTGGCTGGATTGAATGCTTCTTATGTCACCGCTCACAATATGTCTCCTAACGGCTTTGTTCCCCGACAACTTCAGTAACCTCTGGTGTACCGCAGGGCTCTGTCTTAGGTCCACTGCTGCTTCTTATTTATATTAACCCTTTACGCTTTTTCGCCAATGACTGCATTTTGTACCAAGTAATTTCTAACAATAACGATGTTATTACAATCCAACCCAATCTTGACAAAATTCCAAAGTGGTGTCAAACATGGTCATAAACGCTTCCAAATGCAAGTTGATAATGATGACAAAACATTACGCAAATTAGGGCAACTATAGGTATTCTTTCAGTAACATAAATGTAACATTAGTCGATTCATAAAAGTGTCTCGTAATTTAATGTACTTCTTTACGTGGAACGAGCATGTTAACTTTATCAAACAATGCTAACCGCACACTAGGCTATCTGCACAACAATTTTTGGACTGTTGCAACTACTCTGAAACGTACACTTTATAAAGCTCTTGTTCAACGTAAACTTGAATATGCATGCGTAATCTGGAATCCTCACAACGAGTTACTAAGGCAGGCTCTATAAGCTATCCAAAATCGTGCTACTCATTTTAGCTTGTCTCATTAATCTCGTTACTCAAGCATTTCAGCGATGCAACGTTCCCTCAGTTTACCTCACTTCTCTTTTTGCCGCAAGTGCCTTAGACTGTATCTTTTCTATGAAAGCTTCCACAACAATACCAGTATGACACAATTATTCCTTCCTGCATCATACATTTCATACCATGGCGATCACTTTTTTAAAGTAGGTGCTCTCTCATGTCGTACTGATATGCACTCCAATTCATTGTTGCCGCACACAAGTAATGATTAGAACCACCTTCATGCCTCCATCGCTGCCGTCACTAATAACATCGCCTTCAAAAAAGCTGTCACCGATTTTTTTTTTTTGTTAACAATTTGTTCTGTTCACCTACACCTGACTATAACGGCTTTAGGCCTTGACTGTATGTAAGTAAGTAAGTAAGTAAATAAATAAATAAATAAATAAATAAATGCTGGCTGTATGGGAGCCCTGAAGCTGCCGTAGATGACCAGGCTGTCGGTGCCCAATAGTCATAAAAAGTGCCAACAAACAAACAGACGCTTAGTACTTTCGAGGAGTGTGCGAAGTCGCTTAGTCAGTTTCGCTGTCTTCGAGGTATGTCGCTCAGTTTCGCATACGTCAGCGCAAGATTTTCTGACCCGAAATGTCTTTCGGTTCGGTAAGCAGAAGGGGTCGCTCTCCAAAACCACATGTAAACAAAACATCTAATACTATTACCGCTTATATCTTTGACACCGTGCTATCCACACGTCTTAAATTATTAGCGTCGTGTAGAGGAAAAAGGCCATTACTCGATTCTGCACGGGTCGCGAGCACAGATGGCGCCGTTGTAGTGTGGTGCATGAGCCGATCGAAGCCAATTTTATTATCATCATTATTATCATCATCGCCATCATTTATTATTACCTTAAAAGGTCCCTCCTTGGGGTACAACATAAGGGGCAGGCGGGGGAAGTAAGTTTACAAAGTACACTAAAATTGGTCATAAATATTAAGTGGGGAAAAATGTGAGAAGCCATTTATTGAATCAAAAGCAGTAAAAAAATAACGAGATACACATGGTCAAACAGGCATCACTAAGAGATACGAGAAAACAATATTACGCAGCATACACATGGCAGAGGGAAAGACAACTCAAGAACACGTGATACAGCGAAGCTAAATTGAAGAACAAAGCATGATTTAAGCAAACAAAAATAAAGGTGAACTGCAGTTAATACAAGGATTCCATAGGCTATGCGGATAATAAATGACGCAATTTTGCACAATCATGTTTGAGGACGACCAATTGGGGCAGTTGATTTCATTCCGCTACAGTAATAGGCAAGAACGAGTTAAAGGCGTTAGTATAGCCATGAAGATGCTGAACCCTCAATGAATTCAAAAGATGGTGAGATGTACAGATCAGCAGGAGAGGCAGCGTTATATGTGAATGCGTAAATGTATGTTCTGTAAAATAAATCCAGTAGGGCAATTAGACGTCAATATGCTAAGGAAGACTGAGGGAGTTTTTTATTTTACTAATGCTGTGCTTGTAGTTATAATTAGAACACATAAATTGTGCGGCGCGTTGTTGGACTGATTAAAAGGTGTTAATGAAGCAAATTTGATGGGGGTTCCAAGTACACGCATCATATTCAAGCTTTATGCGTACATATGTTTCGTAGGGCCAGCTGCCTAACAGAGGGTGGTGACAAAGATACGTTCGTTCTGATGAATCCCAGGGACCTCGATGCGTCTACTGGCAACATTTATTATGCGTTCTGCCCAAGCTAGTTTTGTAGTAATTAAGACGCCAAGGCACAGGTATTCTTGTACTTGCAATACCAGTTTTGAGTGCAACGAGTATGTATAAATGCAGTAAAACCGTTTCCGAAACACGCGCATAAGTTTACATTTCAACATCTGCTTTGAGCACCTGTTTTAAATTTGGTTTAAGTCGTTCTGCTGATGCATGTGATCTTTGTGGTTATTGATCCGGCGGTAACGTACGCAGTCATCTGCGAATCGACGGATAGTAGATGAACTTCAGTTAGGTATGTCGTTGACAAATATTAAGAAAAGCAGCTGGTCAAGAACCGAGCCTTGGGGGACACCGGATGTTACTTTTGTTGCTGAAGGATGCTGAACTCCTATCACAGTAAACTGCACTTGGTTTGTTAAGAAGCAGTTTATCCATGAGAAGATTAACCGGTTGAGGCTGAGTGCCGCGAGTTTAGTGATAATTCGTTTGTGAGCGACACGATCAAATGCCTTCGAGAAATTGGTGTATATGATGTCAATTTGAAACAAAGAATCTAAGTTGAGATGAAGGTCAATATTAATTCAAAAAGCTGTGTTTCACAGGATAACCCATGACGAAAACCATGTTGTTTAGGATTTAAAAAAAGATGAGTTATCATCGAGGTGTCGCGCTATGTGTCAATATATGATGTGCTGCAGAAGCTTGCAGGCTTTGCTAGTTAGTCAAATGGGGCGGTAGTTAAAAGGGTAGTATGACTTCCAGTCTTGAATACTGGTACGATCTTAGCAGTGACCTAGTTCATTAGAACAGAACGCTCAGAGATAGACTGCATAAATATTACCTGTCTAATGGACTAGAAACACAATCAGTAGCCTTTAGAATTTTGGCAGGAATATTGTCAGGTCCTGGGCACACAACAATTTAAGTTTCTCAATTAGATTAGATATACCAGTGGAAGTAACAGTGACAGTGACAATGACAGTAAGTGACAGTGACAGTAACAGTGACAACGTTTCAGTAGTCCTTGTTGCACGAGAAGACTAGAGATATGTTGAATAAAACAATCCTGTGGTCACTAGTGCTGTCGACATAAGACAATGAATGAACCAGCTCTGGCTTTGAAACAAAGACGAGGTCAAGTGTATTATTACCGCAAGTCTGTGTGTTAACAGACTGGTTAAAATTGAACAGTTATTGAATTGAATTTATTTTCATCAGTAGGTACTAACAGTAGTACAAACAGGTCAAGTATAATTGCACAATCGGAGGTCCCAAAGTAAAAACTGTCGGAGGGACTTCCTAAACAGGAAACAAATGGGGGTTAGTACAATTGTGGCAACAGTAGCAGGCTACATCATACAAAGGTTGTGTTTGTCAGGAAAAAACTGGATAAAAAAGAAGGAAACAAAAAACAGAGCTTAATTTGAATGCAAAAGTGGGGTTGTAGTGTGTTGAACATGCAACGCGGAAAAGTCATCAGGAAGAAAAAAAACAAAAAAAGAACAGCATATAGGCTACCCAAGCACCGCGAGCGGCGCCACTGTTCCTGACGGGTAGCGCCATCTGTGGCAGAAAAAGTCGAAACTGGGAATATCTACTGCGCATTTCTGCTGCACCGCGCTGCAGCCGCTCGCATTTTGTGCACGTGCAGGGCCCTCTCCTCGCTTTGCACGTGCGGCGCGTCACAATGTATCGCCTTCAGTGCGGCTTCAAAAAGATCGGCCAGCTATTTTAGGAAAGCCAACTTGTAAAAAGGAGAAAAGCTCGTCAGTCACGTAAACTCTGTGGAGCAGACAATCAACAGCAACGATGCACAGCTCAAAGCAAAATGTATTTCCCAAGTGAGCGACAACATCGTGTATGACGTGTGCCTTGAGATGAGTGTCATTCTGTGATATGTTAAAAATACTGATTGTCTATACACACTGCGAAATGAAGTCGCATACTCTCGATGTTCTTCCTTGTCGAATATGAAGCATATGTTTTAGTTGTTTTGATATGGCAGCCTTACAGTTGTTGTCGTCTACTGTCGGGGACGAACGTTTGCGGCGTGCGAAAAAAAATTTTACGGCCATGGCATCCCACTGAAAAGCCTGCGAAAATACACTTTTGCTTCGCCCGTTGGAGCATCACCCACTGACTTGGCGGCGAGGCAGCTAAAATTTAAGCACTGGGAAGCCGGTTGAACTGATCACCTCGTTGATTTCGGCGGTCGCGTCATGCCTGCACTCGAGTTTTGGGAAAGTATCGGCTTTACAGGTGCATAAAACCTGCTGCGCGAAGGCGGTTCAGTTTGAGTGGTGCAGAATTAAAGGCGTGATATGGTATCGTGCGCGTGATGCGCTCGCGTAATTAGCACGCTAGTGAACGCATACTCGAAACAGTGTGCTAGTGTTTATATTAGTAAACGTGAGCATATTATGTTGCCTTTATTTTCGCTTTATAGGGCAGCCTGGAGTATTGTGGCAGAGCTGCAAACTTGGAGTTAGCTTTGGAAATGCGCACCATGCCATGTTGCTGAATATTTGTAGAGGCAAGTTTGGAAGGCAGCTGCATTTGAAAAGTAGTGACAAATGGCTTCACTGTCTCGCGCTTATATTTTTTCTTTCATAGCTGCAGTGGTCGTGCCATGAAAAGCGGAATTCTTGCGTTCGAGAAGGCAGATGCACCTGCAAAGCTGGCATTACGGCTCAGTGCAAGCACACAGATGCGGTGTGCATTCACGTCAACAATAAAGAAGTAAATTCATGCACCAGCCAGCCCTAGAAATGGGCAAGCCAAGCGGAAAGCCAAAGAGACGCTTAGAACAAGATGTCTCGGACCTCTTCCCAAATGAGTTAGAAAAACATTTATGCTGTAGAATGCACTGCTTCAGTGAAGTAACTGCACTAGTACTGAAGGTACGAGAATTAGGGGCTCGTTACTACACAGCAGCCCACGACACCGCAATACTTCGGACCGCGCTTTTCCCTTCGGCGGGGCCGCTTTTGCCATAGTGGAAACTCAACTTCGCGCAAGAAGCCTTTTGACAACATTCCCAGCTGGCGACGCGACGCCCCATTGCCTTGGCTCGACTGAATAGCACGGGCGCGCACGTGCAGTGGCCGCCTGCAAACTGGTTGCGCCTGGCTGCGCGGGCTCCATCTATCCCCAGTTTTGCACGGCTCGCTCGCTAGAGCAGCAGTGAGCGCTGTCGTCGCGTGCCCAAACTTGAGCTTGGGTTCCCTATTAATACAAAACTTGATGGTGGCAGCATGGGGAACAAGCAATGCTGTATAGTATTAACAGGGACAGAAGAAAATAAGAAATATATATAAAAAGAAAATTAGGAACAGTACAGTACAAATATATTTATTAATGTTTACATCGCACAATAAAAATACTACGACTTCGGTAGCGAGTTAATATAATGTGCCTTAGCTTTGTGCTTGAAGGCTTCAAATGCACATTATTTGATATCAGATGGAATTGAATTCCACAGTGATATCACTGAAAACATGACAGTAAATTTCCCATAGTTAGTTCAAATTTTAGGAAGGAGCAAATTGTGACGTGCGGAAAACCTTGTGTTATCATTATTAGTGAGGTCAGTACGGGTAAAAATTTCAATACCTAGCTCCGTATTTATGAGGCGGAACATTATTAGCAACAGCTAATGATTGAATAACACGCGCAAGGGGAGAAGGTTTAGGGAACGAAAAATGGGAGCACAGTGAGACGTAAAAGGCTGAAATGTCATCAATCGTACTGCTTGCTTTTGTAAAGCTTCTAGTTGGTGGAGATGGAGTGAATTTTGTGTTGCCCCATGATGTGAGGCAATATGAAAGATGACTGTAAATATACGCGTAATACAAAGACAGGAGAATACTTGGCTCAAGAAAAAGAGCGCGATTTGAAATTGACCTGAATGCCAAAATAAATTTTTTGAACAAGAGATTGGGCATGGCGGGCGTTAAAGAACACCAGGTGGTCGCAGTTTCGGAGCCCTCCACTACGGCGTGCCTCATAATCAGAGAGTGGCTTTGGCACGTAAAACCCCATAATTTAATTTTTTGGGCATGGCGGTTGAACTTTAAGTGCTCATCTACGATAACGCCTGGAACTTTGGTTGACCCAGATCTTGTGATTATGTGTGGGTAAGTGATACGACTAAGGAATCTAGGAATGTTTGTGAGGAATGAAATACCATACATGTTGTCTTCGGTGGATTGATATATAATGTGTTTTTCAGGCACCATGCATGAACATTAGGGAGATCATTATTTAATTTGTTTACTAATGCGACGGAATTTTTGTCCTATACAAAAATGGTTGTGTCATCATCATAGAGAAGGCAGTAGGCATGCGTTAATATTTGTGGCAAATCATTAATGAACAATAAAAATAACAATGGCCCAAGTATTGATCCCTCAGGTACGCCTCTATTAATAATTTTAGGTGAATAGAAGCAACTATTCGCTTGGACTACTTGTGGTCGGTCTGTTAGGTAGTCACGAATTAACTTCAAAAACGGACCAGAAATGCCATAAGACTCTACTTTGTGTAGGAGGACGAGGTGTTTAATTCAATCAAACGCTTTGGTGAAATCAGTAAAGAGAGCACCGACTAATAGGCCTTAGTCTATGGCTATTTTAACTTTGTCAGTAAACATAATCACTTGACAAATTCTCTAAACCTCTACCCCGCAACATGGACCCCGAGTTCCATCAGGGCCGTCGGCAGGCCCGTAGTGAAGCCATTTGGCGACGCTACGGCTCGCAAGATGGAATGGTCAACACAGACGCAGCCAGACACCCTTGCGGCGACCTCATGACCACGGTGGTAGCGGATCACAATGGAGGATCGATAGAACATACAACAATCATGGCTGGCCGAGTGGTGGAAGCGGAGGAAACCGCGATTGCTATGGCCATGCTTGCGGAAGCGAATACCATCATCAGCGACAGCAAGCAGGCCATCGGTAATGTCATCCGTGGTAGAATTTCCAAACAGGCGTACCATGTCCTCACACGATGCCCCCTAAGCGGCTTGAAAACCCTCGTGTGGACCCCCGCTCACGCGGTTGTGCCCGGCAACGTGTCGGCTCACAGTTTGGCTCGATTTCTCGCGCGCCGAGCCTCGTCCGCGGATGCGGACGGCGTGAATGAGGAGGAGAGACGCGAGGAACCCTGCGAGATTTATGAAATAGCCCATCGGTATCGCATGAGGCGTCGCGCGCTCCCACCACCGGCCAAGCAACTCGACAAAACGCAAGTGGTCGCGTTTCGGCGACTTCAAACACATACCCACACCCAAAACACATTAACAAAATCACAGGGGGCAAGGAAAGCGACCAATGTAGGCTCTGTTCAGAAACAGGAACACTCACACACATAATGTGGGAATGCACCTCGCTCCCGTTCTCTCATCCCACCAGCACCAGCGAGACTGACGTCCCCGGAACTGAGCCTGGCTCACTTCGGGGGACGTCGACCAACAGCTTGAACTGGTGGACTGGGCGGAAAAGGCCAAGGAGGCCCAGGGCCTTACTTGAGCCCAAACCCTCAGCCACGTCCCCCTTTACCCTTCCCCCTTTCAATAAAGTTTATCGCCACCACCTAAAACCAAATTGATACGGAGATAATAGCTTAAATTCGGATAAGTAATTTGTTAAACGTTTGAGAATAAGTTTTCCAATTATTTCCAATTAGCGTTCTTTATCTCATCGGCTGCGCTTGGCCAGCAGCATGCATTTTTTCCCGGAAGCCAACCTTGTTCACCGAACGCACGCTTGAGAGCAGCACGATACCACTGCGCAAGCGCTCCGTCACGTGACTTTTTTCTTATTTCACGGGCTTTTTCTGCAACGCGGAAAAAAGGACTACACGAAACGTATCACAAAGAAAATAACTCGAATGGTCGTTTCTGAAGGTGCTCTACCACTCTGCAGGTCATACTTGGGGTCATCAGCCAGTAATTAGCAAGTTGGGTAATTAAATTTATTCATTAGCGAGTTACGAGGAAAACAACAACCTTGTCCGAGTTACTATAGCCTATTGCAAACAGTATGCGTCCGGTTCGATTTGCTTCCGATGTACCTTTCATTTTTAAGTTCTGGGCTCGAGTTATGTGGGACATCCTGTATACATACATACTCACATACACATGCATGCAGGCGCGCACGCATGCACGTCCATACGTACGCACACACATGCACGCACACATACATACATACATACATTACCTTGCTATGGTTTTTGCTGTGCAATGAACCACAGTTGCGGGCACATCGTTTTTTGTACGACGCTGGCACATATTTTACCGCTTTTATTATTGATGCAGCTGAAAAGTTTATCCCACTAATGGTGTTTCACATGAAAGGCATGTTCCCTGGTGGAACGAAGGCTGAATGCAAGTGCAAAAGAGACAGAATCAAGCATGGGGCATACTATGTAGATGGCCAAATGTGGGAAATCTCATAGCATTTCAGCACATCAAATCACAGTGAAGGCGGACATGTTGTCACGGAAAGAGAGAAAGCTGGGTTAGGCTCCTCTCGAGTATAAATTCAACCTCACAAGAGTTGAAAGTGTGGAATGGCCTAAGAAAGCTAAACGGGCCAGGATCCCTTCCGCACCCACTAGTGATCGACCAAACGAAAACCTTAGAAGAGCAGGCAGACTCTCTTGCGGAGCACATTGAACATGTGTCAAGCTCAATTCACCACTCACAATCCTTCCTGAAGTGCAAACAAATAAAAGAATCAGAGATTTGTCCGTAAATCCCAACAAAACGAGCCATATAACTGTCCTTTTAGTATTGCTGAGTTGAGGGCTGTCTTGATTGCATGCAAGGGCTCCGCACGGGGACCTGAGAGATCCATGTACGACACGATTAAAAACTTACGCACTGACACACAAGAAACACTACTCGCACTTTTCAACACTGTTTGGGCTGTTGGATACCTTCCATGCGCATGGAAAGAAATGATTGTGGTTCCTCTTTGGAGCAGGATAAGGACTCTTCCTCGGCGGCAAGTTAACGCCCTACAGCTCCCACAAGTTGCCCTTGTAAGGTAGATTAAAATATGATTAATCGGCGACTCATACATTTCTTTGAACTGAACGTAGCGCTTGATTCTTATCAGTGTGGCTTCAGAGAAGGGCGGTCCACAACTGATCATCTTGCAATCATCGAAAGAAGTATCCATGACACATTTCTACATAAACAGTTTTTCTCATTGATATTCCTCTATATGGAAGAGGCGTACGACACAGCGTGGCGTTACGCAATCTAGAGGCGGGACTTGCAGGGAATGGGCATCTGTGCCAATGTAGAAAACCCAATAGAAAACTACCTGTGTAATCGTACTTCCGCATTAAAATCGACAATGTATTGTCACGTTCAACTATACGAAAAACTGTAGTACCTAGGGGAGGCGTACTGAGTTGCACTCTTTATCATTAAGATGAATACACTGCGGGCTTCATTAACACCAGCTATATTTTATTATATGTAGAGGACATACAAGTAGGTTTCAAATCCTGTAACCTTGCAGTATGCGAGAGACAAGTACAGCAGGGCCTGAACAGTCTCTATGTGGGCAGACAAAAACGGGTTTAAAGTTAACCCCCACAAAAATTCTTGTGCTTTTTTTACATGAAAGAGAGACCTAGTTCCCGATCCTAGTGTAGAACTGTATGGACAACGGATACCTGTGAAGAAAGAACACGAGATTTTAGGCATCATTCTTGACTCTAAGTTTACTTGCATTCCACACCCAAAATATATAAAAATGAAATGAATGAAAACAATGAACCTAATGATCTCACACAACATGGGGCAGCGACAGGAAGTCTTTAATGAACATTTACAAGTGCCGAATTCGATCGCGACTGGAATATGGTGCTATAGTATATCATTCTGCCTCCACAATCGCGCTAAAAGCGCTAGTTTCCATTCACCATCTAGGTATCCGCCTGGCCACCAGAGCATTAAGAACAAGCCCTATTGAAAGCTTATACGTAGAATCGAAAGAGTGGTCACTCCCTCTGCAGAGGTCATACATCAGCTTCACATATTTTCTGAAAGTACACTCCAACCATGAACATCTGTGTTCTAAAGCCGTTAAAGATTTTTCCATAATCGACTCTCTGGGAGACAGCATTTTTCACTCCTTGCAAGGGAGCTTAGCATGGAAATGGATGTCCTACTCCTTGAACATCACTTAATGTGTGAAGCTAAGCTGCTACCGCCTTGTCAGTGGCAGCTGACAGAAGGTGATATGCCTTTTATAAAAGTTACAAAGTACACACACCAAATCTCGAAATTCGAATGTATTTAGATGAATGCCAATCAAAATACGCTTGCTCTGAATTCTACATTGATGAATCAAATGCGCATGCCGGCGTATCTTACATGGCTGTTGGTCCCCGTTTCTTCAAATCAGACCCATTGAACCATTAAACAAGTGTCTTTACTGCAGGAGTCCTTGCAGTAGTGTCCGCAGTTAAGCACACAAAGAAATTAAAACTAGTGAAAGCAATCATACTCAGAGACTCCTTAAGTGTCGTAAAAGCACCTATGTCCTTAAGGAAACACAAAAATCCTGTTCTCATTGAGCTTTACTCATACTTGTATAACATTTATTCATCTTGTAGACATGTGACAATATGCTGGGTGCTTTTACATAGATGTATTGAGGGTAATTTGCTAGCAGATCAAATGGCCACATCAACTGCATGGCAAGCCATTAACCCTACTACTGCTATTCCTGCCAGAAATCTCAAGCCTTTTTCGCAAAAGAAACTGTGGAGCCACTGGCAACGCCTGTGCGACGACGAATCAAATAAGAAGCTTCACTTGATTAAGCCACGGTTACGTTTCTGGCCCTCCGTTACGAAAACATGAGGAACTGATGTCCTATTCTGTCATCTCAGAATAAGACACACATATGGCACTCACAATTTTCTATTGACTGGTAATGAACCGCCAACTTGTGGTAGATGTCGTGAGAGGCTCACCATCCTCCACGTCCTCGTGGAGTGTCGGGAAGCTGAAAGAGAGACAAAGAAACATATTCCTCTAGCATACTGCTATTGTGTACCTCTCCATAAGGCTATGTCTCTTGGCGAAGAACCGCTTTTTAACTCCAAAGCTGTCCTAGATTTCTTGAACAATGTGGTCTTGCATCTTACTAGCGCAATAATTTCATAGAGCGTGCTCTCTCCAGAAAATGCCGCTGTGATAGTAGCCTTTGTGTAGCACAAGCCTTCAAGTGCTTGCGTTTTAAGGGCTCAGATAAGGCAGTAGTGCTTTTTGAAAATTTTGCATCTTACATATTCTAGTATATCGTAATTCTTCCACAATGCATCTTTCATGTCCACAGGACACTTCACAGCTATTGCCATATTTTTATTACCTATAGATTTTACGCACTTTACCGCAACCATTTTAGACCCTTTTACAGCCACAACATATCTACCTCTCCTAACATATCACTTCACTGCAAACGCATTAACACTTGCCTGGCGCTCTTTGGTCATACTTGGCCCTTACGACACAAAACAACACATTCATGATTGAGGGGTTCCGCATGACTAATTTGCCATATTCATTGTCCCTGTTATACTCTGGTGGTACAGGCAAGGCCTTTCTTTATTATTCTTTTAATACCCTCATTATACTTTCTGTCCCTTTGCATCGAGTTGTCCATTAATTCACTCTCGTGCTGCGATCTGCCAGCCCTGGTTAACTCCCTGGTTCGAATCCCGGACCAGGATGCGTTTTTCCTCAGCTGTAACACTTTCTTTCTGAGAAACCCGTATGGGTTTCCTATGTAGCATTTTGTCGCCCCGAGTGGGCCGCAGTTCACTTTGCTCGATGTTGCAGAGACAGTGAGACGACGTAATCGCTGGCAGTCTTTGCTGGTCGATGCTTCAGTGCCATGCCTGGAGTGTCATTGGTATAGTGCATGGGCATGGAACACGCAGTGCTACGTTCAGGTGAATGACAATGTTCACTTTCATGATACTTCGGGATTCTGCAGAACTGACTTTCCGTATTCAGTATTAGAGAACCTTCATGACAATGGTCTTATATAATAGGGAAACTTTGAGATTTTCATGTTTGTGAGTCGCCTTCATTGCAAAATTTGTAAATATTGTGAGAAACAACTTTGCACGACGCAGCTGCAACAAATTCATGTGGTGTGCTGGCATCGAACACATCACTCCTTTGCGCTCGTGTAGTACTGCATCTGCATTATTTACAACCTTCTTCAAAGGGTGCTCCATGTGCCTCCTTCTCGCGAGCATAATTCTCATCAACACCTGCAATGCTTAGAGAAAACTGAAAGCTGTCAAGACGGGTAGAGGAGTCAACCACAATCTTGTTGTGTTATCAGCGAGCCCGAGGGCGCCGATGCATTTGGCGTTGCTAAAAATGCTGACGCACTCGCCACATTCGATGTATTCTTGCGCAGCTCTTGTCTGCTAACTGCCGACCATAGCCAATAATGTGCGGACTCCGGACTAAGAAACTGAGGCTGTTCTCGGTTGAGGTGATCTGTGAGCTCTATGTGCTTCAGCAGGGAATTCCTCCATTATGCATTTCTGTTGCGCATCTTCGATGAGAAATGACTCCATTCTGCAGCCATTATATTGCTTAATAGCTTGCATTACGATACCAATGCGATGATGGTCTTCAGCGTCTTCTGAATAACTGAGAGAACAGATGGGGCGTCCGTTTGATCATTTGACCTTGCATACTTTCACAGCCAGCCAAAAAACGACTCGATTGGGTCATAAGGTATCTGCCCCTTGAAAATAAAATGAAAGCACATCTCGTCAAGAATACATTGAAAACACGCAACATCTGAACGGGTGGTCATCACCAGGCCTTCGTAAGTCTCCTTTGTTCTGAAGTTGTTCGCCAGCCGCTCTGTGCACCCCTTGCATAAAAAAATGGACCCACTACTAATACTGAGCAAGAAAGCATGAGTACAAAATTAGACTGCAAGACCACCATTAGTTGTAACATAAACGGTGGACATGTTAGTTTTCTAATGTGTGAATAAATGTAACTTCTGCATATGGTTATGTCATTTCTATGCCGTAATGCCCATGAAGCTTCAGCACACTGAGACGTTTCATGTACACGACTGCGGCTGCGGCCCCGATACAACGTACCCGTGGCCTAACCAATTTCTTTTTGTTTCGCCTATTTCTTGGAACATTCGCAAGCATTTATCATCTTCAAAGTGCACTCTCAGAAACACAAAGTACTTTTGCCACTTTCAAGCTTTTTTCAAAACTGTTCTGAAACTTGCGAACTCGTCACTCGTAGTGCTTCCGTTGTTTTCTTTTTTTAGCTTCTTGACATTTGAAAACGCTTACTTCCAAGCTTTTGTGTTAGTCTTGTGTTTGTCTTTTGTGTTTGTCTTTTGTCTTTTGTGTTAGTTGTGTTTGTGTTTTGTGTTAGAGGTAAGATGCAAGGAGTGGCTAGGGTGAGGTAAAAGTAGCTTTGTCATCACGTCATTCTTAAAGTACAACTACCTGGGGTTTCAATTTAAGTCTGAGTTATCACAGGACTACCCTATTAACACAACGTTGCTTCCGCTATCCGTCCTCCTCTCGGCTGTCTTTAAACTTTAGACAAGCGCCCATTCACCTTCGCAAACTTACTTAAGCCAAGTTAATCCTAAGTTAAATTGAATATGCTTCTTCTTTCTGGGATCCTTATACACACCGCATTATTAATGTCATCAAAGCCGTTACAAACCACGCTGTTCGCTTCATGAACTCTGAATATTGACCTTTCGCTAGATTCACTGGTTTAAAGAGTCGTACTCTATAGCAGCTTCACTGGTTTAAATAGTCGCAATTGCAAGAGCTCTTGCTTATCAATTCCTCCGTAAACTTTATCATCACCCATCCATCCATGGCGACCTTTTCCTGCAACCAGCACCTATCTTTTCTCGCCGGGACCATTCTGACGAAGTCAAACAGGTAGGTTGCGGCTCAGAACAGTACACTGAATATTTCATACCGCGCAAAATAAAGGTTTGAAAGCAGTTGCCATCACACTTCGCAACAGAAACTAGAAGCAGCAAATTTGAACACCGCATTCGTCATAACGTACAGGCACCTACCACTGAATTAAAGGGAGGAAAACTCTTAACAAAAATTTATTTCAAAATCCGTCGTACCGAGCCCAAACTTTAAGGGTGAGATGGCGTGAGGTATAGCAGTGCTTATATGCGTATAGCAGTGCTTATAGTACTGGAGCTGTAATGGCTCCAGGACTTACATTTGGAAATGCGGTTACCGTATTTGCTTGAAATCAGGGATACAATCAGGACTCGACAACCAAAGGTCAGTGGGACGTCTCGCATTGGGCGCTCACATGAAGACTATAAATGAAGTTGTGCAGGGTGATATGGGCGGGACAAGTTTTGAAACGAGGGAAGCTCACAGTACAATGGATTATGAAGAATGACTTAGGAATATGGAAGTAAATGGGCTGGGAAAGTGCTCAAGTATTTGTATAGGAAGAACATTGATTCACAGTGGAGCAAAAGAGCTAGGACGCCTACCGGCAAGTATGCGACCGGTATATTGAGCAACATTGCAACAAAGAACGCCAAGCGGAAAATCAGAGAGATGGAGATAATCTAATGGGTGGTGGCAATGGAAAACAAACATGCTATGAGTAGATATTTAAAAAAAACGAAATCAAGAAAAAAACAGTTTACGATAATTGAAAAGGAAGGTTTTTACTTTTCGAAGCGAGATCAGGATGCCTTAGAATAAGTACTTATAAATCGAGAAACAACAAAGAAAAATAAACATGTGCTTGCTGCAGCAACGCTAGGGAAACAATAAAGCATTTTTTATTAGAATGTGAAGATATCTGCCCAGCGGTCCAATTAGGTCTCCTTGAAGCCGTTTGGGTTCAGCGAGATTAGGGGGCAAGAAAACATGTCCACAATAGAGATTAGTAAGAGGCGATTGGAAGACTGGTAGAAAAAAAGTAGGAAAAGCAAAAGCACAAACAACGGAGGCGTACAAGAACACAAGTTCACAATAGGGGTTCTGAAAGCTTAGTTATAGGAATTCATTGTAGATTTTTTCCCTTTCGTTATTTTTAACATACGTAGGACATTAAGCAATATAACCAGATCTTGGTGGCGAAACGCACCTGCTCATAGCAGCCGTCCATACATCCAACGTCATAGTCGTTTAGGCGGCCTTATAATAATAATAATAATGCCTTAAACGCTCTCTATGTAGTACTTACTGCTCAACATAACTTCACTTCTATCATTAACTTTCTTTCACCTTTGAAGAGCAGCTGAAGAGGTTTTAGAAAGTAAATACTGAAAGAGACGGCCTGAAAAACTAGGCAGATTTTCTAGATGAGCACTCTGACCAAATCCACAGTGCATCACACTGCACACACACTTTTCTGAGGTTCAAAGAAAACGCAAAAAGTGACAGCACCTCTAACACAAATGTGGAAGAAATGAAAGTACAATCGCCCATTCAGCTTAACTTCAGACATCTCTGGATTGTTTCAAAGTCTTGGCGCCAGTTAGTTATTGCATCATTTATGAAGTGATCAAACACGTACATTCAGAAATTCTAAAAAGGCTTCTATCTCTTTTAAATGCTATGTGGGCAGCTAGATACATTCCATCTGCTTGAAAAGAAGCTATTGTTATCCTTACTTAAACAAGGGGCGAACTACATCGACAAACTACTTAAAGCACATTGTTTACATTTATTTAAAATCAGATGTAGGCTATGGGTAACAGATCAAAGTGCGTAAAACTTTTGCACGCTTTAGCAATAACTGGGTTGTTTGAGGATTGTAGCAGCAGAAATTGTAGAACACACAGAGAAAGAAAAGAACAGACGTGAAAGTAGCTGTACTGTCAACTGATTTCTTGATTGAAATTCCCGCGCTTTCTATTTATTGCCAAATTTGGCCCCTTTTAGCTGCTTGTGGTTAAAAGGGACAAGATTTGGTGATGAAATGAAAAGTGTGAGAATTTCAATAAAAATTCACTTAACACGGCGGCTACGTCCACGTGTGTTTGTTCGTTTCTGTGAATGTGTTCCACAAGTTCTGCTGCTACAATCATCGAAGAATGAACCAACTAGCTCAGTTAAACCCCCTTTTGACAGTAATCACATGTGCAGGGTATCTGGAGTGTTACAACTGTGTTTTAGAAACAGCACCAAATTTACCATGCTACCCCACCTTGGAAAACTGTAAACATCAAGAAGATCACATATATTGAAACGAGGGGGAATATTATGGGTAATTTCTTTAGCAGGTCCTGCAAATGATATATTCTGAAAGGTTTCAAACATACCAGTCAGATAGGGGCAATGTTTTAAAGTGTGGGATTTAATTATAGTCTATTGAAATGCTCATTGCAGTTGCTGAAAAAAAAAAATCTTCGCAGGAAATTGGGTTGCTGTTGTGCAAGGTTACACAATTCTGCACTCTTTTGTTGTGTGTTCGTACCGGTGACTGGGAACTCGTATAGGCTCATCTTTGTGTACCATTTAGAAAACTGATATTTGGTATTTGTTATCGTTATTCGTGTTGCAGTAGTAATTTGGCTAATGACCCTCGTGACACCATTTATGCAATTCCTATATGTTAGCCAAAGGCATAAGTATTACTTGCAGGTGATATTAAGTACCGGGATATTGTTTCCCATGCTGCTGTCACTCAATTGAGTTTGTTTTGTACTAAGTGTACGAAGTCTGTTATGATTTACATAATGAACAAATTGTTCATACAGCACATAACACGAACTGCATCATTTACTTCGTGATATATCTGCTTACTGCAGTAGCAGCTCTTTGTAGTTTCATCTATTATCTGCTTGGAGTGAGTGACCACTGTGTTTTTCACTTCATGGTAAATGTACCAGTTCATCAAGCATCAGCGTAATCACCCTAAGCATGTAACAAATTGTGTAGCTGTTGAATTTGATGATCTTAATCATAAGTTACGTGTTGTCATGGACGAAATCTGGCAGCTTTTCTCAAAGCAGTATGTGAACGCCAACTGGACAAATATTTCAATAGCTGCATCCCTCGCAAGCGCTTACTACACTAAGATTGGTAACGTCTAATAAGCACGTGCTTGGTTTAATCAACGATCGAGTGTAAACGAATGCTTTGTTTGGCTGAAGTTATCAAATCCGCATCACTTTGGTATAAGTATACAGCTCGTTAACTGCAGACCACAAAAAAGAGTGTGAACCACCAGAGGATATATTCTTTAATAATACTCTTAGTTTTATGTTGACTCGCAGTCTGAGACAATTTCCGAAGGTTACTTATAAAATGTGTACTTTCCAATGTACACTTCAGACACAGGGCCGAACATTTATCCATAGCGAAGAAAATGCCAGTGTCATAAGCGCTATGTTTTGTTTGTCGTCCTCGTATGACGACAGTTTTGGTAATCCTGATTATGGTACATTTGTGTTTCGCCCGATGCATTTGATTTGTTTTTTTATTCGACAGATACATCAGTTCTATGGAGATGTTGAATTAGCCATGACCAAAGTGCAAACTCAGTATAATGTAGGCATGGGTGACTTCAATGCAAAAGTGGGGGAAATGCAGGCTAGTCAGGATAGGCTAGTCAGGATAGGATAGTGCAGGATGTAGAAGTGTTAGGGTAAAGTGCAGTGATCGTAGGTTAGTGAGGTCTAGTATTCACCTCAATTTGAAGAGGGAAAGAGTAAAATAGGTCAAGAAGAAACAGGACAACTGAGACACAGTAAGCGTAAAAGCAAACTAACGAGGGCTGGTACTTGCAAACAAATATTCAACCTTAGAACAGAGAGATGATGATGACATAGAGCAGCGATTGAAGTGGGTGGTAACGCACCAATACAAACAGCGGTTAATCCCTCCCAAGTAAGAAAGGACCTAATAAAGAAATGACATACAATGAAAGTATCCAACTGAAGAGGTCAGATAGAACTCGCAGAGCTTTCCAAACTCATCAACAAAAAGATAATAAGGAATAGTTGAAATTATAACGTGAGAAAGACTGAGAAAGCAGTAAAAATAGACGCAGCATGAAATCGGTGAGAATTAAACTTCACATAAGACAAACCAAGATGTATGCACTTAAATATAAGCAGCACAATATCATCAGCAGTATTGAAGATATAGTAAAAGCAGAGGAAGAATTCTGTACTGGCTTGTGCAGTACCCAGAGTAGTCACAGTACCTCCATTTGAAGTAGTAATGAACAGATCACAAAGGCTCCTTCTACAAGTCGAAATGAAATTGGAAGGGCTTTGCAAGACATCAAACAGGGAAAAGTGGCAGGAGAAGATGGAATAACAGTCGCTTTAATTGAAGATGACGGAGACAAAATCCTTGAAAATCTGGTGGCTCTCTCGACTTCAAGGGTCCCAGAAAACTGGAAGAACGCAATCATTATACTAATCCACAAAAAGGGAGATGTTAAAGAATTGAAAAATTATAGGCCTATTAGCTTGCACCCGGTATTACACAAAGTATTCACCAAAATAATTTGCAATAGAATAAGGGCAACACTGGAGTTTAGTCAACCAAAGAAGTAGGCTTGCTTCAGCAGGGGATACTCTGCAATGGATCACATCCATGTCATTTAGTCAGGTAATTGAGAAACCTACAGAGTACTGTCATCGTGTCTATATGGCTTTCATAGATTACGAAAAGGCATTTGATTCAGTAGAGGTACCAGCAGTCATAGAGGAATTGCATAGCAAGGAGTATAAGCCACTTACGTGAATATCTTCGAAGATATCCACGGGTACCTTAATTCTGCACAAGAAAAGCAGGATGATACCTATGAAGAAAGAGGTCAGACAAGGATACACGATCTCTCCAATGCGATTCACTGCATGCTTGGAAGAAGTATTCAAGCCATTAAACTGGGAAGGCGTAGGAGTAAGGATGAACAGCGAACATCTTAGCAACCTTCGATTTGCAGACGACATTGTTGTGTCCAGCAACACTGGGGACGAGTTACAACAAATGATTGAGTGTCTTAACAGAGAGAGTGCAAGAGTGGAGTTGAAGATTAATATGCAGAGGACAAAGATAATGATCAGTAGCCGGGCAAGGGAATAAGAGTTCAGGACTGCAACTCAGCCTCTACTGTCTATGAACGAGTATGTTTAGCTAGGTCAGTTACTCACAGGGGACCCTGGTCATAAGAAGGAAATTTACACAATAAAAACGAGTTGAAGCGCATTCGGTAGGCATTGTCAGATAGTGACTGGTAGCTTACCATAATCAATAAAAAGAAAGATGTACAATCAGTGCATTCTACCGGTGCTGACATACGGGGAGAAACTTGGAGAGTGACAAAGCAACTCCAAAGCAAGCTAAGGACCATGCAAAGAGCGATGGAATGAAGAATGTTATTGGTAATGTTAATATGCCTGTAATCTGTAATATTAACAGACAGGAAGAGAACGGGGCGGATCAGAAAGCAAAACAGGGTATCTGATATCCTAATTGACATTAGGAGAAAAAAAAAAACGGAGCTGGGCAGGTCACGCAATGCATAGATTAAATAACCGGTCGCTCATTAGGTTCACAGAATGGGTGCCAAGGGAAGGGATTCACAGTCGAGGACGGGAGAAGACTAGGTGGGACGACGAAATTGGGAAATTCGCGGGCGCTAGTTGCAGTCAGTTGGCATAGGAGATGAGTAATTTCAGACCGCAGGGAGGGGCCTTCGCCCTGCAGTAGACATAAAATAGGCTGATGGTGATGATGATGATGGTTATAATAATTGAACACCTTAAAACATTCTCATCAGCTGGTGTGCACAACAATTCTAAGGTTCTTAATAATACTTCAAGTACGCAATTCCAGAATTTTCTCTCTTGAAACTGACCTGTATTCCTGATGATCAGAATGCGGGAAAAAGTATTCCTGTGTTTTTCTATTTCGGCGACAAACATTCTCATTATTCTCGTATTAATTATCGACCAGTATAGGTAGCCAGTGTATCATGCAGAATCATATAACATGCCATTTGCTCTCATAGAACTAATTTCCTGCAAGATAATCCATTTCTTTAGAAGGCTTAACACAGTTTGCGATAAACATAGTGTGAAACGTGCTGTGGGGCACCGTTTTTTTTGGGGGGGGGGGGGGGGGACGAGAAGGCAAATCACGAGAAATCTGACTCTCTCTCTCTCTCTCTCTCTGTGTGTGTGTGTGTGTGTGTGTGTAAACGAGAAGAAAGGTGGTTCAAAATTGTTTTTTCATCCACTTT
Organism: Dermacentor albipictus; assembly: GCF_038994185.2. NCBI lineage: Eukaryota > Metazoa > Arthropoda > Arachnida > Ixodida > Ixodidae > Dermacentor > Dermacentor albipictus. Next base: position 18,242,574 of record NC_091829.1, read on the forward strand.
CATTTCCATTAATATATCATTTCTTTATTTCATTTATAAAGCACAAGTAATTTCCCCTACGTGGTCCTTGGTGTCAGTGTTTGTTGACTTCATCATCGTCATCATCATCAGCCCGGTTACGCCCACTGCAGGGCAAAGGCCTCTCCCATACTTCTCCAACTATGTACCCCGGTCATGTGCTAATTGCAGCCATGTTGTCCTTGCAAACTTCTTAATCTCATCTGCCCACCCAACTTTCTGCCGCCCCTGCTACGCTTCCCTTCTCTTGGAATCCAGTCCGTAACCCTTAATGATCATCGGTTATCTTCCCTCCTCATTACATGCCCTACCCATGCCCATTTCTTTTTCTTGATTTCAACTAAGATGTCATTAACTCGCGTTTGTTCCCTCACCCAATCTGCTCTTTTCTTATCCCTTAATGTTACACCCGTCATTCTTCTTTCCATAGCTCGTTGCGTCGTCCTCCATTTAAGTAGAACCCTTTTCGTAAGCCTTCAGGTTTCTGCCCCATACATGAGTACTGGTAAGACACAGCTGTTATACACTTTTCTCTTAAGGGATAATGGCAACCTGCTGTTCATGATGAGAATGAGGAGAATGCCTGCCAAACGCACCCCAGCCCATTCTTATTCTTCTTATTATTTCAGTCTCATCATCTGGATCCACAGTCACTACCTGCCCTAAGTAGATGTATTCCCTTACCACTTCGAGTGCCTTGCTACCTATCATAAACTGCTGTTATCTTCCAAGACTGTTAAATATTACTTTAGTTTTCTGCAGATTAATTTTTAGACCCACCCTTCTGCTTTGCCTATCCAGGTCAGTGAGCATGTATTGCAATTGGTCCCCTGAGTTACTAAGCAAGGCAATATCATCAGCGAATTGCAAGTTACTAAGGTATTCCAAATAACTCTTATCCCCAATTCTTCCCAATCCATGTCTCTAAATACCTCCTGTAAACACGCTGTGAATAGCATTGGAAAGATCGTATCTCCCTGCCTGACACCTTTCTTTATTGGGATTTTTTTGCTTTCTTTATGGAGGACTACGGTGGTCCCTCGGTTAACCCCCTTTCTTCTCGTTTATTACATAACAAGGGTCTCTTAGCCGGCAACATTGATGCCTTCAGGTAGCGTGACTGGGGTTTATTTACGGGTTGCCTACACCCAAAAAGATCACGTTCTCATGATGCCTGCAGCAGAAAGGATGTTCCACGTCTGCCGCCAAGGTCTATGAGTGGTGGCACTAGCTAACACTCCCAATGTTCTACTAGAAAACATAAATACCCAAGGAAGTGTATGCGGAAGCATGCCGCGGTAGCTCAATTGGTAGAGCATCGCACGCAAAATGCGAAGGTTGTTGGATCGTTCCCCAGCTGCGGCGAGTTGTTTTTTCAACCACTTTCATTTCGATAATTTATCGTTTCTTTATTTCATTTATTAAGCCCAAGTAATTTCCTCTATCTGGTCCTTCGTGTCAGCGTTTGTCGGCTTCCTATGATATAGATATATATAAAGTGCCTTGAGCGGCCAGACGCATGAAAATTTGGGTGTATACGCAGGCTTCTCATGCTCGGAGGAAAAACACTTTTACGTAGCATTTATTGAGCAACAGAAAGCTGCATCGGGAGTTTCTCATGTCACTCTACAATTTTCTCACTGACACTTTTCATCTAAATATAATATTTGAAAAGTTGATTAAATATTTTAAGGCTAATTACCTAATTAGACTGAATGCAAAAAAATAATCCGAGTATCTCCGAGTGACGGCAAGGTAGAATGCCTTGGTTCTGTGTAGCTACGTTGCATTTGCATATTTTAAAATTTTGGTTCATGATAGTATGTATGTGCGTGTGTGTGTGTGTGTCATTGACGAAGACTGGCTTACCAGCCGAAATATTTGACAGTAAAAACAATGTGTTATCCATTATATTGTGTTTATCAAGTTGTTATATATATATATATATATATATATATATATATATATATATATATATATATATAAAAATAAAATCAGACATCCACCCGCTCGTAGCAATTGCTACAAAAAGGAACCCATACGGGCTCCTCGAAAGGAAAGCCTCACAGTTGAAGAAAAACTCGTCCTGGTCCGGGACTCGTACCCAGCACCACCGCCTTTCCGGGCCGCCGCTCTACCATCTGAGTTAACCAGGCGGCTAGCAGATGGTAGGGCGAAGTCGAATTTGTCAACAACTCGAAGCAAAGACAAGAGTTTGACGTAATAGTTCTGCGGCAACCCGCAAGGTGGAGAGAAGGAATTAATAAAGGGAAAATCAGACGTCCACCCATTCGTAGCAATTGCTACAAAGGAAACCAGGGACCACTGCCTTTCCAGTGAAGTTGTGTGTGTGTGTGTGTGTGTGTGTGTGTGTGTGTGTGTGTGTGTGTGTGTGTGTGTGTGTGTGTGTGTGTGTGTGTGTGTGTGTGTGTGTGTGTGTGTGTGTGTGTGTGTGTGTGTGTGTGTGTGTGTGTGTGTGTGTGTGTGTGTGTGTGTGTGTGTGTGTGTGTGTGTGTGTGTGTGTGTGTGTGTGTGTGTGTGTGTGTGTGTGTGTGTGTGTGTGTGTGTGTGTGTGTGTGTGTGTGTGTGTGTGTGTGTGTGTGTGTGTGTGTGTGTGTGTGTGTGTGTGTGTGTGTGTGTGTGTGTGTGTGTGTGTGTGTGTGTGTGTGTGTGTGTGTGTGTGTGTGTGTGTGTGTGTGTGTGCGCGCGCGCGCGCGCGCGCGCGCGCGCTGAGTTACTATTACAAGCAGTGAAAAACCCTGTAAGTTCGTTTCCCTAATATATTTAAATTTAGCAGAAGACATATAAGCATTTATCGATCACACATGGTGAACCTCGGGGGCCAGAAAAATTATTTGAATTTGCATTTCTTTTCTTGACACTATACAAAATTGTATATAAATGTGAATTTGCATTTCTTTTCTTGACACTATACAAAATTGTATATAAATGTGGTTGGACTGCACCAATTCATTCATTCATTCACAAAACTTTATTAGTGTCCTGAAGCCCGGTCTTTTCAGACCGAGGCGGGCCGCATCCACGTCGGCACCGCCAGGCCGAGCCTTATGGCGTTATCGTGGACCCTCTGGACAGCCCGTAGCTGATCTTTGTATGAAGAGCTTGTTATGATCTTGTGCCAGTAAAGCCATATTTCTTCGGGATCGGCGAGAATCGCGGGACAGCCCGCCAGCATGTCTCTGATGTCAATGATGCCATCGCACACGTTACATTCTTTCCTAATTTCTCTTTCGAGGTGAATTTTATTTATGAAATATGGAGTGGGGTACGTCCCGGTTTGCAGTAAACGTAACGTGACTGCCTGAGCCCTTTTCAATTTTACGTGTGGCAGTGGGAATTGCCTATGCCCCAAGTAGTAATATTTAGTGATGTCGTTGTAAGTTAGTAAGTGATCTTTATGCTCCCCAGAATGGTAGTGAGCGTCGGTTCGGTTCTGGCCAGCACGGCAAGCAAGTCCTCGTGCCAGGTCGTTCGTCACCTCGTTGAGGTTGGGCCGAGTCTCGTCCACTTGTCCCATATGTGCAGGAAACCATCGGATTTCAGTTTTGATAGTTTCGACCTTGTCGATAATTTTAGCCACAGTCCCAGCTACATAGCTTTGTCTAAGCTCTTATATGCTGCTTTCAAATCACTATAGATGAAAGACCATTTACGGTTCCTGATGGCTAGAGGAAGATGGTGATGGCATCTCGTATCTCGCCCCGGCTGTCGACCACCACGGCGGTGTAGGCCTCTTTGCCTTGGACCCAGGCAGCGTCTACAAGGACCGCCTGTTGTCCTAGCTGTTCAATTTCTTTCAACAAAGCTTTCGCTCTCGCTTTTCTCCTGCTAACATTGTGTTCCGGGTGCATATTTCTCGGGAGGGGGGTGGTTCTGATCGCGTCTCTAAGGTTCGCGCTCAATTCTACCTCGGATTCTTTCGGGATCATCAATCTATTGGGGTCTGTCCCTATCGCTTTGAGTATAAGCCTGCCCGCTCACATTTTCGTCAGTCTTTCCTGCTGCGCCATCTGTTGCGCTTCCGCCATCTCTTCTATCGTATTGTGCACGCCTAGGTTCATGAGCTTCACGTTCGAGGTGCTGATGGGTATTGGCGGCGAGGAGTTACGGAGTCGCCATCTATCGGAAGCGCCTCGCTGGCGTAGTATGAGGGATCACGTGGCGCGCTCCTCATAGGTTTTGCTGTCAGCGCTCACTGAAAACACCACGCGCGAGCTCTCACGGACATTTCTGTAAGTACTTTCGAAACGAGAGAAGTTTCTTACTGTCTAAAGAATAATTTTGGGCAAACTGAAAGCACACAATCGTTTACAGACGCTATCTCTTTACCGAATACGTACAGCGAACGCCACTGCGCGCGGTCGCCGCGGTGGAGTCTCCCGAACCGGCTTCTTGCATGAAAGGTAGGTAAACGCTGGGAGCAAACTATGTGAAATATGTTCTTATAGTGTTTGTATAACTAAATGGAGTGTAATAGAACGAAGCCTCAATGCAGCGATTGCGCAGATTCGCAGCGACCGACTGCGTGTCTGCAGGCTTGTCCGCGCATTGTGTCGCTCTCACCGCGCGCGCGTTTTCGCACCATGCCATGAGCTTTAGGCCGCAGAATATGAGCATTTGACAGTATACAAGCAACCATTGTTGCGTGGGCAGTATCAGAGCTGTTCAAATATAATTTCATTGTAGAGAGTTCGACGCCTACGGGGGCTGTGATGTGCCGTCGCCACGATTCAATCTTTCTTTTCTTCTAAATTCTTTGACCTTTCATTATTATTTCTCGAGTTGCGTCGCACTGTATGTTTATCGGTGTTCTCAGCGTGCAATTTCCCACTGCTCCTTTTTTTGTAATCCAGTGCATTAATTCATAACACAAACATGACCATATGCAATGTTTTTTTTTAATGTGCTTCTTACCGCTGCCTTTCCACTCCACTGAACTTGCCAGTATCTATAGCATCGACAAGTTCATAGACCAAACCGTCAAGACATTAGTCGGGCAGCGGACTCGGGCGAGCGTCTCAGTGCGCGTTTTCAGAACATCGCAGACCGGGCGCCGTAGCAGAAATCTTCCTCGCGTCTGTGCTTGCTGCATACCCGAGTTGTAGCCGATGACTGTTTGCCGGTTTTATGTTTCGCGAGCCAAGCTTCACGCAGCTTCTTGTCCTGCCGCTACGTGTGAATAAGCCTGACACCGGCCTCCGTTACGTGCGTCCAGCCCTGCGGCACCGAGCAGTAGCCTACCATGTTGCGCGCCTTCAAAGGCAGCCACTACCTATTGTAGTGCTTTCAAGCGTTGTAAAGGAGACACTCGAAGCGGGAAAATTTCGCCACTAAATGAGGACCGCAGCGTACGAGGGAATTTAAACCCGTTTTTAGCTCGCTTCGGCGCGCCCGAAGCAGCCGACGCGGCCGCTATGTCCACGTGATCCCTCCTAGCACGTCACGCCGATGGTGGCGCCAGCTTTTCCAGTGGTTGAGCTCGAGGCCAATACCTAGGGTAGCCTTCACTAACTTTCTGATCATAGTGTTTAGCTTGTTCAGCTCGGCCTGCGGCCATTTAAATAGACCTGCCACGTAGGTGAAGTGACAGATCGTAGCACTAGCCTTAGAGCGCTGTCCTCACCCAGGCCTCTGTGTCTGTTGCTGATTCTCCTTAGTAAGCTGATGACTTGGTCCGTCTTGTTCGAAATGTGTTGAATGACATTCAGGTTGATACCTCCCGTTGCTATGTGAAAGCCTAAAACTTTAATCTTTTCCACCTGCTTGATCGCGGATCCGTCGTGACAGCGTAAGATAACCTTGGGTTCTTCCCCGGTTACGTAGCCCTTGGGTCTTCGACCCCTGCGCTGATGTTTTAGGACCAAAAGCTCCGACTTTGCTGCCGAACAGTTGAGTGCCATCTCGCCTAGCGTGCTTTTCACAGCGTGTATGCTCTCCTGCAGTCTGGTCTCCGTTTGGCCTATGTTACCATTGGCGCTCCATATGGTTATGTCATCGGCGTATATTGCGAAGTGTATACCTTCTATACTCTCCAGTTTCCTCGCGACTGTGGTCATTGCTAGATTAAATAACATGGGAGAAAGTACGGCCCCTTGCGGGGTGCCCCTATTTCCCAGGTTCATAACCTTCGATTTTAGTTCTCCTAGCATGAGGCTCGCTTGCCTACCGCCCAGAAACGCCTTGACTATGCTGTATAGCCTCTCGCCCAACCCCAGCTCGGACAGGACGTCGAGGATGGCCTTGTGCTCAATGCGATCAAAAGCTTTTTCGACGTCTAATCCCAGAATAGCTCTCGCGTGCACCGGGCTAACGTGTATGAGCTCGTGTTTGATCAGGAGCATGGCATCCTGAGTCGATAGTCCGGGGCAGAAACTGATCACGTTATACGGGAGTATGTCATTATGCTCGACGTATCTAGTGAGTCTGTTAAGAATAACATGTTCCATAGCTTTACCTATGCACAATGTAAGCGAGATGGCACTGATGTTTTGATGTGCGCACTCTCTTGCATTGCTATAATGACAACCTGTAACAAAGGTTTTCTTTCCTAACAAATGTTTGGAGACATTGCCTGTCAGCTCATCTTTTAACCTGTTCTTCATTGGATCTGTGCACTTACATCAAACATAAACTGCAAAAACATCAGTACTCAGAACCAGAAAAAGAACACACCTGTGTAGCCATTCTGCTGAGATCGCTGGAGTGGTCAGCCACAGAAGGCAGCACAGGTAGAAAGGCATCCTGAGTTAAAGAAAAGTAACAATCATTGTTACATGCAGATCAAAAATTTTATTCTGTGAGGCATTTAGCATGAGTACTAATTACCACATTTGTATGTAAAATAGTTTTGCATAATAGCTGAGCAAGGTTAATCAATGTCTCGCCATGAGACTGTCAGCCAGTGCTACTCATGGCAATGGCGCTGAATATGGCACATCCTTTCAAGTGGAACTTTTGTTGGTTACATGAATTCAAAAGAACTGACGCTCACATAATACATGACACCTGTGGTTAGAAGGATGTGTTGCATCCAGCACCAAGGCCACAAGTGGCACTGCCTAATACTTCCAGGGCCAGACTTAGTACACACACAACACAAATGTGCAACAAAGTGAACAGGAGAAGAGCTGCTGCTATAACTTAGATTGCATGCATCATGCAGATGTGAATGCAGCTCCCATAAGCAGCGAGTTGCCCTTTTGTCCATTTCACTTCCCTTCCTCTTTTCTTTTGTCTTTATTGTTTGTTGGTGCCATCTGGTAATAACGAACAAAAATCAACCACCTCAATTCCCATTCTAGTTTTACCACATGCTGCGAAGTCATCCAAATGTGCTTAAGGCTCTCCAGGATGTACTTTAACCATTCTGTTTTAACAATATTTTTCTCTCGGCTTTACTACACCTTAATGAACTGCTAATTCTAGACAATGCTTACAGAAAAAGCTATATCCACACAATAACACATTCAATTAAGACAGCACAGTCTACTGCTTCGAGATGTGCACATCAACACGTCATACACGTTTACAATGAAAATATAAGTGACCTTCATAATACGCACACTTAGCATACTGCATAAGCGTCAACTGGTTCCAAAATGCTTTTTTCTTATCATAAATAGTACGGCTACAACTATAAATTAAGTTGTGGCAGCGACTCAAGACACTGCAACCTTTATAGTGCAATCAATTAAAATTTTCGAACTTAGAGCAGTTAGGCATAAATAGCGCAAATAGTTTTACAGCGTTAAATAATGAACCATTAAGGTACGTGGCGGTACAGATAGGAATGTTAAACATTCTTTTTTTGCTTCTCTGAACTTCACCTAAGGTCCTTCTCACATTTTCCGAGCTTCTTACAGACACCTTCTAGGGTTTACAGGCAGCTTGAGTACATTGTGCCAGATTGTGGAGGAGCTGAAGAGGTCGTAGTGACTATAGTGGTGTATGGTAAATGCAAGTTTCTTGCATGATGCATTATGCTTAGTGCCAGTTAGATTAAGTTAACATTTATTTTAGCAAAATCTTTGTTTTCCAGATATGTGTAATTTAATGTGTGTCCAAGTTCCTGCACTTCCTAATAGAGTTGCTCATTCTCTAAGTCCACTGTTTGGTGTTGTGAAATGCATGTACATTGGGCAGCATGGTGTTTGGCCTTCAGCTGAAGGTAGCAGTGCTTATTTGCATGCACATAAAGTAGAAATGGGGAAAGACAAGTGAAAACACGATAGAGCCATGTAGGGAAATTTACACATAAGGAAATTGTTTGATGCCATCCCTAGGAAAGTAAGCAAAAATACAAGAATGTGCTTATGTGATAAACAGTACCTATGTTTCAGGCATATGGCCTTTTACGTGAATATCTTGAAAAATATCTACGGATATTGCACGGCTACCTTAATTCTCCACAAGAAAAGTAGGATGATACCTATGAAGAAAGGGGTCAGACAAGGACACACAATCTCTCCAATGCTATTCACTGCGTGCTTGGAAGAAGTATTCAAGCTATTAAATTGGGAAAATAGGCGTAAAAATCCACGGCGAATATATATGCAACCTTCGATTTGCAGATGACACTGTCCTGTCCAGCAACACTGAGGACGAGTTACAACAAATCATTCAGTGCCTTAACAGAGAGAGTGTAAGAGTGGGGTTGAAGATTAATATGCAGAGGACAAAGATAATGATCAGTAACCGGGCAAGGGAATAAGAGTTCAGGACTGCAAGTCAGCCTGTAGTGTCTACGAATTAGTATGTTTAGCTAGGTCACGTACTCACAGGGAAACCTGATCATGAGAAGGTAATTTACAGAATAATAACGAGTTGAAACACATTCCGTAGACATTGTCAGATCGTGACTGGTAGCTTACCATTATCATTAAAAAGAAAGGTGTACCATCAATGCATTCTACCGGCGCTGACTTACGGTGTCCCGTCAGCAATATATCCCGTTTACTATCATTAGAGGAGTGCTGAATAATTCTTCCTGTCTTCAACGATTGGCCCTTGCTTTCCACACATTGTCGCCTTGACGAAAACATGACTTCCGACTAATGCTAAGGCTTCCAAAATCTTTGGAGATGCCTGTCGCTTCGAAATTGATCGGCAGGATTGGGGATGGCGTCGTGGAGCAAGCGTTTTCGACATTTCCAATTGACAATCCTTCTTCACACATATTTTAATTTTTTTATTTAGATCACGCTGCAGTCCGTAGACCAAGCATGGGTGGCATAATACAATGAAAGATAACAAATAAATTCATACAATACACAAAACATGGTTCAGTAGTAGACACAATGTAGTAACTATATACAGGTAAAGGCCATGCAACACTGCGAAGCACTAGTCATGGACATACATTTCACAGCGATCATAGTTTGAATCCTGTGGTCATGAAGAAAAAAAAATTTCCAAAAAGGCTTCAGATGGTAATTGTTCCATCCAATGATAGCCTGACAAAAAAGAATACATGAAAATATTAGTCCACGCGAAGTGCAGTTCACAGGTGGGAGCATGCATAGGTCTATAGGCTTTGTCTAGAATTTCTGTTACTACTGATCTCAAGATCGTCTGGGCTTCATTTACGATACATTACCAGAAAGTTATTATAAGTGCCTTTTATGCCCTCCTTCTCCCACATCCAGCTTGATTAGTGAAGTGCACAATGCAATAAATACGTGCCCTCACATTTTCCATCATCACCGCATTATTTACTAGGAATTGTAGAACACAGACACGGTAATGAAAGAACAGACGTGAAAGTAGCCGCACTGTCAACTGATTTCTTGATTGAAATTTCCGCGCTTTCTATTTAGTCGCAAAATATGGCGCCTTTTATCTACTTGTTGCTAAAAGCGACGAGATTTGGTGACGAAAGAAAAACATGAGAATTTCAATAAAAAAAATCACTTGAAAGGGCAGCTACGTCCACTTGTGTTCGTTTCTGTGTATGTGTTCTACAATTTCTGCTGCTACAATCCTCAAAGAATGAACCAACTAGCTCAGTTAAACCCAACTTTTGAAAGTAATCACATGTGCAGGGTATCTGGAGCCTTATAACTGTGTTTTAGAAACGGCGCCAAATTTAACATGCTAACCTAGAACTGTAAAAATCAAAAAGATCACATATATTGAGACGGGTGGAATATTATGGGTAATGTATTCAGCAAGTCCCAGAACGCGGATATGCTAGAAGGTTTCAAACAGACCAGTGAGGTAGGGCCAACGTTTTAAAGTGTGGGATTTAATTATAGGCCAGTGAAATGTTTATTGCAATTGCTGAAAAGAAACAGCTTGCCTGGAAATTGGGTTGCTATTCTGCAAGGTCACACAATTATGCACTCTTTTGTTGTGTGTTCGTACCGTTAGCGACTGGGAACTCGTACAGGCTCATCTTTGTGTATACCATCTAGAAAGCTGATATTCAATATTTGTTATCTCTATTCGTGTTTGCTAATGACCCTCGCAACACCATTTATACAATTCCAATATATTAGTCTAACGTTCCTGTATTTCTTAGAGGCGATTTTGAGTACCAAAATATTGTTTGGCATGCTGCTGCTACTCAATTGAGTTTGTTTTATACAAAGTGTACGGAGCCTCTGGTACGATGGGCACTATGAACAAATTGTTTATACCGTGCATCGACGCGAACGGCATCATTTACTTCGTGCTATATCTGCTTACTGCGGTAGCAGGTCTTTGTAGTTTCATCTATAATCTACCTGGAGTGAGTGACCACTGTGTTTTTCACTTCATGGTAAATGTACCGGTTCATCAAGCATCAGCGTAATCACACTAAGCATGTAACAACTTGTGGAGCTGTTGAATTTGATGATCTTAATCATAAGTTATGTGTTTTCATGGATGAAATGCGGCAGGGTTTCTCAAAGCGATATGTGAACGCCAACTGGAAACTATTTCAATAGCCGTGTCCCTCGCAAACGCTTACTACTATATAAGACTGGTAACGTCTAATAAGCACATGCTTGGTGAAATAAAAACCAACGATCAAGCATCAAGATCGGTGGGAATCAATGATCAAGCGTAAACGAATTATTCGTTCTGTTAGTTTTTAACTCCGCATCACGTTGGGATAACTACAGCTCGTTAATTTCAGACCTTAAAGAAGAGCTGAGATCACCAGAGGGTATATTCTTTAATAATACGCTCAGTTTTATGTTGAATCGCAATCCGAGACAACTTCCCAATGTTACTTGTAACATGGAAAGTTCACATTTTATACTTCACACACAAGGCCGTACATGTATTCATAGTGAAGAAAGTGCCAGTGTCGTAAACGCTATATTTTCTTTGTCATCCTCTTATGAGGACCGTTTTGGTAATACTGATTATGGTACATTTGTGTTTCGCTCGATGCATTCAATTTATTTTTATTTGGCAGATTGATCAGTTTTACGAGATGTTAAATTAATCATGAGAAAAGTGCAAACTCAGTATACTGTAGTCAAGGGGACTTCAATGCAAAGATGGGGAAAAAAGCAGTCAAGTAAACAAGCAGCTCCCGACTACGGCGTCCATTCTAGGAACGCTAGAGGAGATGCTGGTAGCATTCACGGAAAGGAATAAGCTGCAAATAATGAACACATTCTTCGTGAAGCGTAGCAACAGAAAATGGACCTGCAAGAGCCCTAATGGTGCTGCAATGGTGAAACAAGAAATGAAATTGATTTCATAATTTCTGTCAATCTCGGTGTAGTGCAGGATGTAGAAGCGCTAGGTTAAAGTGCAGTGATCGTAGGTTAGCGAGGTCTAGGATTCGCCTCAATTTGACGAAAGAGTAAAATAGGTCAAGAAGAAACAGGAGAGCTTAGAAGCGGTAAGGGTAAAAGCAAACCATCGTGGGCTGGTACTTGCAAACAAATATGCAACCTTAGAACAGAAAGATGAAGGTGACATAGAGGGGAATTAATTTAAACTGTAGCTAGGCTGGCTTCAGAAGTATGGACAGCTGGGCTAGTTGGTTATGATTAGCATTGTGAAACATAGTTCCAGCGCACATTTGAACAAGGACGAGGCGAGAAAGACAACACTAACGCCGGACTTCAACTGAGTTTTATTCATTGGAAACAGGGCTTTATGTACACAGGGGGAGGGGGACTGCTACTGCGCAGGACCACTCAAAAATATTTCCTTGGTCTAGGCAAATGTCATCACAGGTGTCAAGAAAATATAAAAGGAGAAACTTTTCCCTCTTTCTTTCTCTCTTCTATTTACGTCACTCAGTACAATCTTGTTCATGTCCCGCCCTGCCTAGCTGATTCGACACATCCGTTTGCCCTGAGATAATCAATTTCTTTTGTCCCGAGTGCAACAGAAGGAGCACTGACACAGTTCTCGTTTGCATTGGAGATACAACACGCTTCAAATATTTCCCGGTGTTTCTGATCGCTATATTTGCGCAACACGCCTGTTCGTTCGAAAAATTAAGCACACCAAAGCCCTCGTTGAATGTGACGTCGGCGTTGTGTACAGTATTCCCCTCGCCTGTGGGAAATGCTATATCGGCCAAACCGGGCGCTGTCTGAATGAACGCTTGCTAGAGCATCGCAGGAATGCAACATCACTAAGTGGCGCTGCTCATTTAGCCGACCACATACGCCGTTGCTCGCACAAGCCAGCATGCGAGGCTTTTTTCGAACGAACACGCGTGTTGCGCAAATATAGCGATCAGAAACACCGGGAAATATTTGAAGCGTGTTGTATCTCCAATGCAAACGAGAACTGTGTCAGTGCTCCTTCTGTTGCACTCGGGACAAAAGAAATTGATTATCTCAGGGCAAACGGATGTGTCGAATCAGCTAGGCAGGGCGGGACATGAACAAGATTGTACTGAGTGACGTAAATAGAAGAGAGAAAGAAAGAGGGAAAAGTTTCTCCTTTTATATTTTCTTGACACCTGTGATGACATTTGCCTAGACCAACGAAATATTTTTGAGTGGTCCTGCGCAGTAGCAGTCCCCCTCCCCCTGTGTACATAAAGCCCTGTTTCCAATGAAAAAAACTCAGTTGAAGTCCGGCGTTAGTGTTGTGTTTCTCGCCTCGTCCTTGTTCAAATGTGCGCTGGAACTATGTTTCACAATGCTGGCTTCAGAAGCAGCGATTGAAGTGGGTGGTAATGTACTAAGGCAAACAGAAGGTGATCTCTCCCAAGTAAAAAAGGACTTAATAAAGAAACAACAAACACTAAAAGTATGCAACATAAGAGGTCAGATAGAATTCACAGAGCTGTCAGAACTCATCAACAAGTAGATAATAAGGAATAGTTGAAATTATAACGTGAGAAAGACTGGCGAAGCAGTAAAATATGGACGCAGCATGAAATCAGTAAGGATGAAACTTGGCGTAGGACAAACCAAGATGTATGCACTTAAATATAAGCAGGGCAATATCATAAGCAGTATCGAAGATATAGTAAAAGCAGGGGAAGAATTCTGTACTGGCTTGTGCAGTACCCAGAGTAGTCACGGTACCTCCATTTGAGGTAGTAATGAACAGATCACAAAGGTTCTTTCTACAAGTAGAAATGAAATTGGAAGGGCCATGGTAGACATCAAATGGGGAAAAGTGGCAGGAGAAGATGGAATAGCAGTCGATTTAATTAAGGATGAAGGAGACATAATCCTTGAAAAAGTGGCGGCTTTCTATACAAAGTGTCTTTAGACTTCAAGGGTCCCAGAAAACTGGAAGAATGCAAACTTTATACTAATCCACAAAAGGGGAGATGTTAAAGAATTCAAAAGTTATAGCCCTATTAGCTACTCTATTATATAAAGTATTCACCAAAATAATTTGCAATAGAATAAAGGCGACACTGCACTTTATTCAACCAAGCATATAGGCTTGCTTCAGCAGGAAATACTCTGCTATGGATCACTTCCATATCATTAATCAGGTAATTGAGATATCTACACAGTACTATCATAGTCTCTATATGGCTTTCATAGATTACGAGAAGGCATTTGAATCTGCAGAGATACCAGCAATCACAGAGTAATTACATAATCAAGGAGTATAGGCCGCTTACGTGAATATTTTGGAAAATATCTACGGATATTGCACGGCTACCTTAATTCTCCACAAGAAAAGTAGGATGATACCTATGACGAAAGGGGTCGGGCAAGGACACACAATCTCTTCAATGCTATTCACTGCGTTCATGGAAGAAGTGGGAAGAACTGGGAAGGCTTAGCAGTAAGGATCAATGGTGAATATCTTAGCAACTATCGATTTGCAGACGACACTGTCCTGTCCAGCAACACTGGGGACGAGTTACAACAAATGATTCAGTGCCTTAACAGAGAGAGTGTAAGAGTGGGGTTGAAGATTAATATGCAGAAGACAAAGATAATGATCAGTAACCAGGCAAGGGAATAAGAGTTTAGGATTGCAAGTCAGCCTGTAGTGTCTATGAAGGAGTATGTTTAGCTAGGTCAATTACTCACAGGGAAACCTGATCATGGGAAGATAATTTACAGAATAAAAATGAGTTGAAGTGCATTCCGCAGACATTACCAGATCATGACTGGTAGCTTACCATTATCATTAAAAAGAAAGGTGTACAATCAATGCATTCTACCGGTGCTGACATACAGGACAGAAACTTGGAGACTGACAAAGAAACTTCAAAGCAAGTTAAGGACTGTGCAAAGGGCGATGGAATGAAGAATGTTAAGCATAATATTAATACACCCGTAATCTGTAATATTTAGAGACAGCAAGAGAACGGTGCGGATCAGAAAGCAAAACAGTATATCTGATATCCTAATTGACATTAAGAGAAAAAAAATGGAGCTGGGCAGCTTATGTAATGCATAGATTAAATAACCGGTGGGTCATTAAGCTCAAAGAATAGGTGCCAAGAGAAGGGATGCGAAGTCGAGGACGGGAGAAGACTAGGTGACACGACGAAATTGGGAAATTCGCGGGCGCTAGTTGCAATCGGTTAGCGTAGGAGACAGGTAATTGCAGACCGCAGGGAGAGGCCTTCGCCCTGCAGTGGACATAAAATAGGCTGATGGTGATGATGATGATTGTTATAATAATTGAACACCTTAAAACATTCTCATCAGCTGGTGTGCACAACAATTCTAAGGTTCTTAATAATACTTCAAGTACGCAATTCCAGAATTTTCTCTCTTGATACTGACCTGTATTCCTGATGATCAGAATGTGGGAAAAAGTTTTCCTGTTTTTTTTTTTTCCTATTTCGGTGACAAACATTCTCATTATTCTCGTATTAATTATCGACCAGTATAGGTAGCCAGTGTATCATGCAGAATCATGTAACATGCCATTTGCTCTCATAGAACTAATTTTCCTGCAAGATAATCCATTTCTTTAGAAGGCTTAACACAGTTTGCGATAAACATAGTGTGAAACGTGCTGTAGTGCATTAACTGTTTTTTGCGGGGGGACGAGAAGGCAAACCATGAGTAATCCGACTCTCTCTCTCTGTATATATAAAACGAGAAGAAAGGTGGTTAAAAGTTGTTTTTTCATCCACTTTCATTTCCATTAATTTATAGTTCCTTTATTTCATTTATTAAGCACAAGTAATTTCCCCTATGTGGTCCTTGGTGTCAGTGTTTATTGGCTTTATCATAATCATCATTATCATCATCATTATTATCAGCCTGGTTACGCCCACTGCAGGGCAAAGGCCTCTCCCACACTTCTCCAACTACCCCGGTGATGTGCTAATTGTGGCCATGTTGTCCTTGCAAACTTCTTTATCTCATCTGCCCACCCAACTTTCTGCTGCCCCTGCTACGCTTCCCTTCTCTTGGAATCCAGTCTGTAACCCTTAATGACCATCGGTTATCTTCCCTCCTCATTACATGCCCTGCCCATCCCCATTTCTCTTTCTTGATTTCAACTAAGATGTCATTAACTCGCGTTTGTTCCCTCACCCAATCTGCTCTTTTCTTATCCCTTAACGTTACACCCATCATTCTTCTTTTCATAGCTCGTTGCGTCGTCCTCAATTTAAGTAGAACCCTTTTTGTAAGCCTCCAGGTTTCTGCCCCGATGTGAGTACTGGTAAGACATAGCCGTTATACACTTTTCTCTTGAGGGATAATGGCAACCTCCTGTTCTTGATCTGAGAATTCCTGCCAAACACACCCCAGCCCATTCTCATTCTTCTCATTATTTCAGTCTCATGATCTGGATCCGCAGTCATTACCTGTCCTAAGTGGATGCATTCCCTTACCACTTCCAGTGCTTCGCTACCTATCGTAAACTTCTGTTTTCTTCCGAGGTTGCTAAACATTAGTTTAGTTTTCTGCGGATTAAACATTTAGACCCACCCTTCTGCTTTGCATCTCCAAGTCAGTGAGCATGCATTCCAACTGGTTCCCTGAGTTACTAAGCAAGGCAATATCATCAGCGAACCACAAGTTACTAAGGTATTCTCCATTAACTCTTATCCCCAATTCTTCCCAATCCAGGTGTTTGAATACCTCCTGTAAACACACTGTGAATAGCATTGAAGAGATGAAGAGAAGGTATCTCCCTTCCTGACACCTTTCTTTATTGGGGTTTTGTTGCTTTCTTCATGGAGGACTATGGTGGCCCCTTGGTTAACCCCCTTTCTTCTCGTTTATTACATAACATGGGTCTCTAATCCGGCAACATTGATGCCTTCAGGTAGCGTGTGTGGATTTATTTACCAGTTGCCTTCATCCAAAAAGGTCTCGTTCTCGTGATGACTGCAGCAGGAAGGATGTTCCACGTCCACCGCCAAGGGCTGTGAGTGGTGGCGCTGGCTCACATTCCCAATTTTCTGCCAGGAAACATAAATAACCAAGAAAGTTTATGGGGAAACGGCGCCGTGGTAGCTCAACTGGTAGAGCATCGCACGCGAGATGCGAAGGCTGTTGGATGGTTCCCCAGCTGCAGCAAGTGGTTTTTCATCCACTTTCATTTCTATTAATTCATCGTTGCTTTATTTCATTTATTAAGCCCAACTAATTTCCCCTATCTGGTCCTTGGTGTCAGCGTTTGTCGGCTTCCTATGATATATATATATGTATGTATAAATGAAGTACCTTGAGCGGCCATACGCATGGAAATTTGGGTGTATGCGCAGATTTCTTTCACGCTCGGAGGAAAAACACTTTCACGTAGCATTTATTGAGCAACAGAAAGCTGCATCGGGAGTTTCTCATGTCACTCTACAATTTTCTCACTGACACTTTTCATCTAATTATAATATTTGAAAGGTTGATTAAATATGTAAGGCTAACTATCTAATTAGACGGAATGCAAAAAATCTGTATATATCCGAGCGACGGCAAGCAACAGTGCCTTGGTTCTGTCCAGCTACGTTGCATTTGCAAATTTTAAAATTTTGGTTCATGATAGTATATGTGTATGTGTGTGTGTGTGTGTGTGTGTGTGTGTGTGTGTGTGTGTGTGTGTGTGTGTGCGTGTGTGTGTGTGTGTGTGTGTAATGAGTTACTATTACAAGCAGTGAAAAAGCCTGTAAATTCGTTTGTCTAACATATTTAAATTTAGCAGAAGCAGAAGTATTTACCGATCACATATGGTGAACCTTTGGGGCCCGAAAAATTATTTGAATTTGCATTTCTTGGCACTATACGAAACTGTATACAAATGTGGTAGACTGCACCAGTGTACATGGAAATTTTTTTAGTCCTTGCTTACTGGCACACTATGTCTGCATTGGCTTCGAGGAGACATTGTGGTGCCCATCTGCTGTAATCTTTCTGTGGCGTAGAAAACAATATTGTGTGATAGCAGCTATGAATTGTTAATCGGTTTTATCAGCGGTTTAATCACAGCAGTAGTTCAATCACAGTTACTTTCAAGTGTTTGCATGTTTTAAGCATTGCATGAGGGCGTCTTGGTTACAAAGCAACCTACATCCTAGTCTGGTGTCTAGGGCAACAAAGGCTTTTATTGGAGCAACTTGATGCTTCTATATTGGTTATTCAGTTGGCATGATCTTTCACAAAAAAGCTATAGGCAACTTTGCTGCAATAACTACTGTTTTCCCAGCATGCGTCGTGGGGAGTGTGGCTTTTTTCATTCATTCATTTAGTTATGCTGTCAGCTCACATCGGGCTATTACAGGAGTGGAGAATAAAAACAACAAAAAGAAACATAGAATGCGACCGAGTTACAAGCTTTGACTCACAAAGCTTGTCTTAGATTGAAAAATACATATAAAATACAACATACAAGGAAAAGTCATAACGAAACCATTCATAATTTGGCACCGCATCATCATAGACACAATAAGAGTCACACATGTAAAAGTAAATTCATACATATAGGGTAATTCACTGTTTTTACAAAAAACTGTGCTTTTAAGACTTTCCAAAAAGGTAGTTAAGGACATCGAGGTTACAAGAGAGTCGGGTAACAAATTCCAGTCTCTTGTAAAACTCTTGCTTGGGCTAGTTGGTTCATGCTTGAAGTAGGTAAAGGCAAGGCGCAGAAGACCAGGACGTTTGTGTTCTTCTTCCTAAGTCCTGGTCTTGTGCGCCTTGCCTTTACCTACTTCCAGTCTCTTATCGCCCTAGAAAAGAAACTGAACTTGAAGCAATCATTGCGGGCGAGTGGAGGAGGAATGTACATACTGTGACAATGCCTCGTTGATGCATTCATAGGAAGCTCAAAATAATCATCTGGTTTAATATCTACTTGATTGTGAATAACTTCGAAGAGGAATTTTAATCTGTCGTATTTAGATCTGAGCTCAAGTGGAGCTAGATCAGCCAATTGACATAACTCTGTTGGAGAATGGATGCGACAATATTTATTAAATATAAACGTGGCACCTAGCCTGTGTATACAGTCAAGTTTAGAAGAGTTAGTTATGGTGTGTGGGTCCCGAACGATTTTAGCATATTGAATAAGTGGTCTAACTAGAGTTTTCTAAGCAAGACATGTAATTTCAGGAGTTGCCCGATTGAGGTTTCGCCTAAAAGACCACAGGGCTCTAAGCGATTTCATGCACACATTTTCTGTGTGTGTATGCCAGCGTAAATCTGATGTAAAAGTTAAACCCAAGTATTTATGTTTTTCAACATTCTCGAGTTTGTTTTCATCAGTGTAGTATGAGCAACTAAGGGTAAGCTTTTTACGTGAAATAGACAGAGACAGTGATTTTTGAGGGTTTATGGCCATTTGCCAATCGTCACACCATTTCTTAATTTTTTGTAGATTTAAGTTCTTCTTGGTCTTGTCTCGATTGAATTTTGTTATAAATGACACAGTCGTTGGCAAACAAGCGCAAGGGTACAGTGCCTCTTTTGTCAGAGTTATAGCTGAACGTTGATTTACTATCGGTTCATTGTACGCGGAACTTCAACAGCCTATATTTTTGTCTCCTCAATCCACACTTTTGCCAGCACCTCCGCACAGGGTGTTTTAACCCTTTGACGGTTTTCGCCGTACATGTACGGCAGCGGTTTTCTGTCCCGCAAGGTCTTTGCCGTACGGGTACGGTTTCGACCCTCCGTTTGAAATTTCGCGCCATAATGACGATTCACGCTTACTGGGAGGTGCTGCCACCTCTTAGGTCTTACAAGAAGCGTTTGAAATTTGTGCTACCTTCTTGGGGAGATAAAGAGATCTGACTTCTAGCTTCAGCGCGTCGCGCAGACTGCGGCCACACCCCTTTTGCGGTTTCGGTTTCGCCGCGTGATCGCAACGGAGGCGCGCGAAACGTCATTTTTCTCTTTGTCGGCACTCTCTTGCAAATGTTGTGGAAGTTGATTTCTATCTTGATTGGCGCTGCTCTTAGCTTGTTTATAACCGCCGCTCGCGAGGTATTCTTGCTCTCAGCGGCAACGCGCTTTCGCGGCTTCGGTTCCGCCGCAACGGAGGCGCGCGAAACGTGATTTTTATCTTTGTCGGCACGCTATTGCAGAGGCGGCGGAAGTTGATTTCTATCTTGATTGGCACGGCTCTTAGCTCGTTTATCACCGCCGCTCATGAGGTATTCTCGCTCTCTGCGGCTGCGCGGAGACTCGTGTTTCAAGGAGTACCACACTCTAAAATGCTATTGAACATATTGCAGTTCTGAGTGATGCCGACACCAAAATACTGTTCCCTAATTTTTTTTACTATTTATTCCCGACTTTATACATCTTGTACATTCAATATCCGCAATAAAATAATTTGACCACCCGGGAAAGTTCTTTTCAAAATAATTCGACCCTCAAAGGGTTAACTGCTGTCATAGCAAGTGAGCACTATACAAGCCCTGTGTGCAATGCTTGCATGACTTTTTTGATGACCACATTATTTCATTTTGAGTAACTTCATCAACCATTCGGCTAGCGGCCCGTTGAATTTGGGGTACGCATGAGAACTCACACCAAGTTTGGTCCAATACATTGCCACTGCAGCACTGAGCAGTTAACCATGTTGCAAGAGTTGACTACTAAATTGCTGCCTTGTGTTGTGATTGAAACATTATTTACAACCTTACATTCAAGATTTCAATTGCCCAGCCAGCGAACTGCAGAAAAAGATGTCATGTGATGACACATTCTATGTCATAGCGATAGCAGTCAATCTCTCCAGTGATGGCCCTCATGGCCAACAGGCATCCATTTTCTGTGTGTGTGCTTGTGTAGGATCAGGCATATGGGGCCAGTTTGTGCTTCAGCATTAACGCTATGTTCACACTGCATCAGGAACACATTTTCTTACTCAGTATAATAGCCCTTGAACCCACATAGTTACCACAATGAGCCGTTTGTCCACCAACCTTTCCTTTGCCATGTGTTTCGCTTGTGCTTTGATGTCATGGAGGCACTCCAGCTAGCTGAAGCAATGATGGTGTTTGAGTACCCACACAGCCTTGCAGTTTTCCGACCTGAGCATTGCTTCATTAAAGGCTGACATGATTTGGTCTTAGCAGACAGTCATGAGTTAAAAAGAACCCTCATAAACTTCTTTCGAAGTCGTTCTAACTTTGTCAAATATCCCGTGCCTTTCGATGTGCCCGTTCAGCAGGAGCCAAGGCCAGTTGGCTCTTAATAAATAAAAATAGGAATTTTGCAAGGCCAGCTACTATGCTACCACTGTCTCTTCAGCTGGCCTAAAGCGTCTCGCAGCCAGCAAGGCAGGAGTGCAAAAACGAAAAAACGGTAGTGTGGCAGACAAAACGTTGTTCATGGAAATCCCCTACATTTATGGACTATTACACTGACTGAGAAAGATAGTGGCTTCCCAATACAGTCTTGACGCACGTAGTTGTTTCAGTCATGAACAAAATAGCCATTTGCCCAGTCCTACACAAGCACTGTGTACAAATGCCCACAAATTAAAAGTTTGTTAAATTAAAGGCTGCAATACACTGGGCAGACTGGTTGCTATTTAAATAGTACGCCCTTAGAGATTTGCAGGGCTTTCTTCACATTTTGCTGCAGATTGTGTCAAATGCGAATGAAAACTGTCTTCCAGGACACATCAGTTGAGTTCAAAAAATGAGGTAGAGTAACCCAAGAAATAGTTTTAGCCTCCAAAAGACAAATTGTCACTCTTAAGAAATGGTCTTTCTCATAACATTTTAGTACAGTCCCTAGTTTAGTACAGGTTTTCGTATGATGTCTCGGATTCTTCTACTGTGCAATGTTGGTGCTTGTTAGGCATTGGTGTCTTGATGTGCACACTCTCTTGTGTTGCTATAATGACAACTTGTAACAAAGGTTTTCCTTCCTAACAAACTTTTGGAGACAGTGCCTGTCAGCTCATCTTTTAACCTGTTTTTCATTGGATCTGTATACTTACATCAAACATAAACTACAAAAATATTGGTGCTCAGAATCACAAAAGGACACACCTGTGTAACGATTCTGCTGAGATCGGGAGTGGTCAGCCACAGAAGGCAGCACAGGTAGAGAGGCATCCTGAGTCAAAGCAAAGTAACAATCATTGTTACATGCAGATCAAAAATGTTATTCTGTGAGGCTTTTAGCATGAATACTAATTACCACATTTGTATCTAAAATAGCATAATAGCTGAGCAAGATTAATTAATGTCTCGCCCTGTAACTGTCAGCCAGTGCTACTCATGGCAATGGCGGCGAATACTGGCACATCCTTTCAAGTGGAACTTTTGTTGGATACATGAATTCAAAAGAACTGAGGTTCACATAATACATGACACCTGTGCTTAGAAGGATGTGTTGCATCCAGCACCAAGGCCACTGCCTAACACTTCCAGGGCCAGACTTAGTACACATACAACACAAATGTGCAACAAATGAACAAGAGGAGAGCTGCTCCTATAACTTAAAGATTGCATGCATCATGCCGATGTGAATGCAGCTCCCATAAGCAGCGAGTTGCCCTATGGCCATTTCACTTCCCTTACTCTTTTCTTTTGTCTTCATTGTTTGTTGGTGCCATCTGGTAATAACGAACAAAAATCAACCACCTCAGTTCTCATTCTTGTTTTACTAAATGCTGTAAAGTCATCCATATGTGCTTAAGGTTCTCCAGGATGTACTTTAACAATATTTTATCTCGGCTTCACTACACCTTAACGTACTGCTAATTCTAGACTATGCTTACAGAAAAACCCATATCCAGAAAATTATACCTGTGATTAAGACTGCACAGTCTATGGCTTCAAGATGTGCACACACACTATACACGTTCACAATGAAAATTTAAGTGACTGTTCTAATATGCACACATAGCATATAGCACACATATAGCACACTTAGTCGCCTGGTTCTAAAATGCTTTTTTGGCATCGCACATACCACGGCTACAACTATAAATTTAATTCTGGCAGCAACTCAAGACACTGTGACAACCTTCAAATTCCAATCTATGAAAATTTTCTAATTCAGAGCAGTTAGACATAAATAAGGCAAATAGTTTTACAGTGTTAAATAATGAACTGTTAAGGTACATGGCGGTAAAAGACCATATGCCTGAAACATGGGTACTGTTTATCACCTAAGCACATTCTTGTATTTTTGCCTACTTTCCTAGGGATGGCATCAAAAAATTTGCTTATGTGTGAATTCACTACATGGCTGTATCGTGTTTTCACTTGTCTTCTCACATTTGTCTTAATGCTACTTTATGTGCATGCAAATGGGCCAATACTACCTTCAGCCAAACACAGCATAGGCCAAACACTATGCTGTCCAACATAAATGCATTTCACAACACCGAACAGTGGACTTAGAGAATGAGTAACTCTTTTAAAAAGTGCAGTAACTTGGACACACATTAAATTACACATATCTGGAAAACAAACATTTTGCTATAATGATAACTTAATCTAACTGGTACTAAGCATAATGCATCATGCAAGAAATTAGCATTTACCGGACACCACTATAGACACTACGAACCTCTTCAGCTCCTTCACAATCTGGCACAATGTACGCTGGCTGCCTGTAAACCCTAGAAGGTGTCTATGATACCTTTTTAAACAGCTCGGCAAACGTGAGAAGGACCTCAAGTGAAACTCGGAGAAGCAAGAAAAAATTTTTAACGTTCCTCTCTGTTCCTGTGGATGTGAAGGTGCAAGCAAATGCTGTATTTTAACTGTGTTTTTAATCGTGCAATACTAGAGATCACATTTTTGCAATAATAATGCGATGAAGAACGATGTCAATAATGTTACAGAAACCAACCTAATGAATATTTTTCTGAACTTGCACGAGGTTTTCATCATTATGCTTATGCACACACCTGCACACCTCTACTGTGCACAGTCTTGTTGTTTCGGATTTTTTATTCTTTTACCACATAGTAATTTACATGATACGCGTCCTGAAATATATCGTGTTGGGCTCCTTCAGTATTTTAATTTTCTTACTGGTACACACATGCCTATACAGGGCACATGTATACAGGGCAAGCCCTCAAATACACGGAAAATTGCCGCGAGACCGGCCACTCGAGCCACTTCCCGGGTGTTCTCGGGCTTTTTTCATGCTTGAAAAAACACATTATGTAGCACATATTGAGCCACAGAAAGCTGTACCGGGAATTTTTCATGTTGCCCTACAATTTTCTAATTGACAGTTTTCATCTAATTATAATAGTTGAGAAGTTGATTAATTACTGTAAGCCTGTAGGAAGCCAGGACCTCTCAAGCTGTCTATACAGCTTTTTCCCTGGCTGTCCTCGCAACACCAGTTGCGGAAATAAACCTTCAACCTAATTGTGTAATTACACAAAATGCAAAAAAATCCAAGTTGCTCCAATCGACAGCAAACAATCTTACCTAGGTTCTGTGCAGCTAGGTGGCATTCGCATATTTTTAATGTTTGCTAACATTGCGTGGGAAAACCTGTATACGTTGTCCCATGGAACAGGTGTAACATCAATCACTTTAAGTGAAGCCGCTGAACTAGCCATTGCACCTAAAACATACAGGGAAAAAAATTAACACTAGGTTAAGAGCATGCCAAGGCCTCTGTTGCTGAGAAGGGAAACTGCTGGAAGGTGCCTCATGTCCGGCTGTGAAGCTGCTTCTTCCTCACAGCCGGCAATGAAAAGGCCGCAGTCCTGAAAGAAAGGGGGAAAATTAGACATTACAATGATTACACAGAACACAGAAAAGGTGGTCGCAAGTTTATCTTTGATTACTTCTGCTGCTACATTGAGTTTTGTATGTTGTTCAGCTTAGATTATTGTTAAAGTAAGCTTGCGAAATTTTTTTATCTTAATGGCATTGCTTTTTACAAACTAAAGCCTTTGCCCATCTCGTGCACTTAAGCTATGAAATGTTTGCTGATCCCCTACAATGAATGGCTTCTAAGACAAATTATTGGACACAAAAGGATGCAGAATTAATGGGTGTTACTGACACTGAATACCGAGGTAGTATATCTCTGTTTACAACAGACAATGGCGGACCGAAAGGAATTTCTTTTTTTCAGATATGGGTTGATCGGGCAGTCTTTTCCTTTTTTTTTTTGTGACCAGCAGCAGAAATTTTGTTATTAATACTCGTGCAACGTGTGTGTGTGTGTGTGTGATAAAGCTGTGAAGTGTGATATGATCTTGAGTTTTTCTGAAAAGCGCAGCTTTTTTGTGGGAATTGGGCATCTAGAAATCAAAAATGAATATTTGTACTCAATGGCATATCAGCCAAGTAATAAGCAATAAACAAGTCGAGGCATCACTGGCACTCGCTTGCTCAGGCCGCCGATAATCAAGGGATGGCGTATCCCAAACAGGACACCTGTTGCCGCCAGGCAATACGCTAACTATGAAGAGTTTCTTCAAGCCGTAACACAACCATCTCAATTACTCTGATCGGCAGCTCGAGCGGCGTTGACCCGTAGTGCCGTTGGAAGCTCACCACACGCTTTTATTCACAAAAGCGCCGCCGATATTTCTCGCCCGCAGACTAAAGTCGACGGGCGCAGACTCTCCAAGCTACGCGCGCCAATCGCGCACTGCCTGCACAATCAGCAGCGTCGGCGCGAAGAGAGACAGACGATAGCACGGAGCATACCGGCAAATCTGCAGAGTGCGCGCTTAGTAATTAGCGTCCTACTGCACACAATCGCAAGAGCCAGGGGATTAGCGCCACGTTCGCGGCAGCTAGTAGATACCGCACACAAAGAAGCGCCGCCGGTTCTCGCTCAAGTGATCGCTGTACGAACACGCACATATGCGCACCACAGTAAACCTCAGCGAGTCCACACATTTTCAGGCCGCGCTTAGGCAGCGAAACAATTAGCTCACTTCGCACTGCACGTAACTATTCTGGTGGTGGCTTTCGCTTCGGGGAACATATGCCGAACGCTCGGAGCCATCCAAGATGCGGCAATGTCCCTCATCATCTAAAATCCTGATTAAGCACTCTCGCTTCACTCCGAGCACTCAAGTCGCCTCGAATACGACAAAGCTCGAACAAACACAGTGGTCGTGCAAAATGGTTCTGGACGGCCAACTGTTGCGCCATGTTGCATTGAGGCATCCAATAAGTCATATCACCGCGTATCCTCACTTAGAACACATACACACTCATAGAACGTGCAATGGACGTTCAAAGTCACTTACCGTGGAGTCTTGAGGTATCAAAACTGTGAGACATCAACAACGTTAGAAGAATGCGCCGTCGCTAGTAATGGCTGCTCTTTCGTCGCTTCTCACGCGCGCGCGCGCTCCGAAGACGTGTGCTCCTCCGCGCGTACTTTCCACGGCGTCCTCTGCAGCGCCAAGGCGCGGCTACTCCGAACAGAAAAACAGCGCGGAAACGCATTGCGCGCGATATTTCGAATCCGACTGCAGAAATAATTCTACTGAAATTGTCGATGGGGCTGACAGCCTTGTTGGTCACGGCTGACTTATTCCTTTCTCTATGTGACTCGTGTCAGGTATGGGCGTATTTAAACACTCGCAATTTACCGTATGTCACCGTTTCTTTTAACACCCCAATTTTACAATAGCAATGCCCCTTAAAATGAGGTGGGGGTGAAATAATGGTTCTAGCTTATTTTACTTCTTCTCGTGGAAGTACTCATGTTAAGCTGGGGGGGGGGGGGGGGAGGCGGATGGCATGTCCGCTGTTATAAAACGCCTATATGAACTATTTTGTGTTTATACTGCGGGAACTGCGAGTGAAAATTGGCAAGGCTGTTATTAATTTTCTTCGCGACTTCGGTTCTAGCCATTATCTCTACCTTTCTTTCTATCTAGCTTCGCTCTGGACGTGCACGGTAATAGAAAAGTAAGCGCTGCAAACCCGCCGTGGTTGCTCAGTGGCTATGGTGTTGGGCTGCTGAGCACGAGGTCGCGGGATCGAATCCCGGCCACGGCGGCCGCATTTCGATGGGGGCGAAATGCGAAAACACCCGTGTGCTTAGATTTAGGTGCACGTTAAAGAACCCCAGGTGGTCAAAATTTCCGGAGTCCTCCACTACGGCGTGCCTCATAATCAGAAAGTGGTTTTGGCACGTAAAACCCCAAATATTATTAAGCGCTGCAATTTCTACAATGCTTTTGTGGGCGATCAGGGATAATTACAGCTGTCAAGAGGCTCACATAGCGACACGCAGGTAGCAGAGGGCATTGTGCACATTCGGCGTGGTGCAAAGGTCCAAACGAGTTTCTCGCGTCATCTTTCCTATCTTTCCTATATAGTATATAAGAAGGCAAGTTAGATTTTATATAATTCTGCTAGAGGCAACAGGCAGTTCAGAGCAAATAATTTTGTTATTACAATTAAACGTGAGTATATAAGAAGGCAAGTTAGATTCTATGAATAGCAACACACCAATACCTCTGTGCCCCCTCCTGTGAAGTTTGTAGGGCGTAAAAAGATATTTATCATGCAGAATTTCGTCAGCAATTTACAGAGTAAGCCGTGATTCAGTTATCACGGCTATGTCAGCGCTTGTGTCATTGAGGAAGCCTTCAACAATGTCTTTTTTTGGCAGATAGCTCTGGGTATTTGTTTGCATGCAATACATGGCGTGATAACGCAGTGAAATAACCTGGGTGGGCATTGACAAGGAAGGCAGGGAGCGTGGTAGTGCTAGAACATGTCGTAATAGCTACGCCTTCAATTCAGTCACTAAGTCAGTGTCGGAATTGTAGTTAAACTGCTTGTTATCGAGAAGGAGCCTATCAAAACGGATTTTGAAGGGAACCTTCTTCTGTTGAGCATAAAAGTTTGCTTCTTGCCTGCCGCACACGAGCGGAGTAGTCTTCCCGTATTTAAAACGAGAAACCCTGAAGTTTCGATCCTGCAACGATACTTTTTCCTA
This sequence comes from Dermacentor albipictus, assembly GCF_038994185.2. NCBI lineage: Eukaryota > Metazoa > Arthropoda > Arachnida > Ixodida > Ixodidae > Dermacentor > Dermacentor albipictus. The sequence goes on from NC_091829.1 coordinate 18,270,371, forward strand.
TTTATCTTCAAAATTCGCAAGCTTAACAATTGTAAAACGATTTTTACCGCTGTAGAAGCGGGCAAGCCTGTGCGCTCTTTCGACAGCCTTGGGTTCCAGTGAAACATCAAGATTTTCCTTGCAAAAATTAAGTATGTGTGACTCGGACTGAGACCACATATCACCTTTCGCGTCTTGTACCCTAAAGAAACAAAAGGTTGCATACGCGGAGACGGTTCTCGGCGTCTTCACGTTTTTCCGTTAGCGCTTTAATTTCACGTGAAAGTTTGGAAATCAGACTCAGCGTGAGAAGCAGGTTCTCGCTCCCTGTTAGCCTCTACAGTTTTCTCCAGTACATCAGCGCAATTGGAAAGGCGGTCAACGAGATTCTCTATAAAAGACTAAGCTGCACGAATGAGGCTCCGCTCTGTCAACTAAGTATTTTAGCATGTTTCCAGACCTCACAGTGTGTTGGCAATTTACTCAAGCGTGGGTGCCGGGTTAACTTCATTGTCTCCCGATAGCATCAGCAGGAGGGAGGTACCATAAGCATTGATGCAAAATGCAACCGATTGATACAAACAGAAACCGACGCCATGAGTCAAGAAGTTGAGGGGACACGACACTGCCACTACACAAGGGTTACTAGAATGGTAACTACACGTGTGCGGTAAATAACTAACTTGCGTTAGAAAGGGCGTATTCGAGACCATGGTAGAAGCGGTGGCGTGCCTGAACTAGAATCGCAACTTTACTGACTTTTGTAGTTGCGATCTTGTATTCCGTAAAATTTTGTGGTTGACTGTACCTTTTTTGTAAACAGCTACATAACTGTTGCATCATTGCTGTTATGGCTGTCAATTTTCTTTCTTTTCTAATGCAGCTTTTGATTTTTCGAATTTATTAGCATGATTAGCTCTCCCGTTTCTTTAACACCTTAAGGGTAAGTAAATAACGACAGCAAGGTTCAAAGCATGCGCTTCATTACATTCATTTCATTTTATTTCCTTAAAGGCCCCATTAAAGGGGCATTACACAAGGGGTGGGTATATTTTTTTTTTTATTGGCACACATGAAAAATTGAAGGACATATTTCTATTACAGGGTAAGGTAATTTGTTACGGTGTTTCCAAATGTGCTAGGACAGGTTATGACTGTGATTTCATTTGAAAGGCCGTTCCAGTCTCTTGCTGCACGAAAAAATAATGAAGACGAAAAAATGACAGTGCGTGTACGCGGGCGCGCGACTTGTTGCGGGTGACCAGTGCGGCTGGATATGCGTGCCAGGGGGAGAATGTATGGTGTCTTGCCAAGTGAGCTGTAAAAGAACTTGTGAAAAAGACAAAGACAAGCAATGCGGCGGCTAGGTGTAAGCAGTGATACGCCGGATTCTGTTTTTAAGGCCGATACACTGATGTCGTAGGAGTACATAGAATGAATAAATCTTGCAGCTTGATTTTGAAGCGATTCCAGTTGATTGATGAGATGATGGTTCCAAATGGGGGATGCATATTCTAATTTCGCCCTAACGAGAGACTGATAGGCTAGTAATTTTACACTTTTTGGGCGTGGCGCAAATCGCGTTCTCAAAACCCGAGTGTTTTGTTAGCGGATGAAATGATGTTCATATAATGTGCGTTTCCCAGGTTAAATCACTAGAAATGGTTACTCCGAGATATTTATAGGAAGGAACTAATTCAAGGTTGACGTAGGAAATTTGGTACGAGAAAACAAGTGGATTTCTGCGGCGGTGGAAGGAGACAGTCTTACATTTGTTAGGGTTTAGTTCCATTAGCCAAAGGTTACAGCGTTCCTTACACTTCGTAGGTCGTTTTGAAGGGACGTGTTATCTCAAACACTGCTAATTTTACGATAAATTACACAATCGTCTGCAAACATATGGATGTTAGAAGATACATGCATTGGTAGGTCATTAATGTAAATTAGACATAGCAGTGGACCAAGGACGGACCCTTAGGGTACACCTGAGGTTACAGGGGGAGAGTTAGATGCTTGATTGTTGACAAAGACTGATTGTGAATGGTTACTTAAGAATTATTTAATCCATGCTAAGATATCGGTATGAAGATGTAATGCGGCAAGTTTTAGTAGTAGACGCTCATGAGCAACTTTGTAAAAAGCTTTGGCGAAATCTAGGAAGATGGCGTCAGTCTGGAAGTTAGAGTCAAGGTTTACATGCAGGTCGTGAACGAACATAGCTAACTGCGTTTCGCAGGAAAAACCTCTCCTGAAGCCATGCTGCGCAGGATGAAAAAAAAAATGGTTGGCATCAAGAAATTCCATGATATGTGTGTAAGATGATATGTTCAAGGATTTTGCAGGGTACATTGGTTAATGAGATGGGGCGATAATTTAATGGAGAGTGTTTGTTGCCCGATTTATGAACCTGAACGACGTTTCCGTGTTTCCAATCTGCAGGCAGCATGCCTGTTAAATCTGACTGTGAAAACTGAAGACAGAGATATGCTGCACAAATATGTTGAGTGTTTTTTAGAAGTTTTGACATAATGTCGTCCACACCAGCTGCCGATGAAAGTTTGATATTGTCTATGAGGGATGGAATGCCGCATGGAAAAAATGTAATTGGTGGCATGGTACACTGAAAGCACGCATGGGCAATAAAAAATTACAGTTCAGTTTCTTGAGTAAAAACTGATTCAAGAATTGTGTTAAACAAGTGAGCACATCGAGCGTCGATTAGGGCCTCATCGGAATCATTTGATAGGGTAATAGTTCGCGTGTCCTGTGGGCTTAATACTTGCCAGAATTTTTCTGGTCATTCTTAAGCATGTTCGGCACACCAGAATGAAATAATGAGCGTCTGGCATGATGCATGGCTTCCAGATAGGCAGTTTCAACGGCTTTGTATTTAATCCATGCGTCAGGGGTGTTACGGAACTTAGCTGCGCAGAAGAGAACTTCTAGTTTTCTAATCGCTTCAGTGCTTTATTGAACCAGGGTTGTGGTGAATTGGAATTATTGTTAATTTGGGGAACGTATTTGCCAACTAGATTGTTTAGTTTCTCTTTGAAAATGAGCCAATTTTCACCCATGGTATGACACGTAATGGCACTAGCAAAAGTAGGGTAAAATGTCGATAGTTCATGATTATTTGCTTCATAATTGCCCTTTTCATACAAACGAATAGTCTATTCAACAGTATGGGCCAAAACGGGTTTAATTACTAAGTCAACATGAATGACTTTATGGTCGCTGATTTCAGGAAGATACGCAATGGATGACACGCCCTCGGGATTACTTGTTTAGACAAGGTCTAGAATATTTTGGCAGTTATCGGTGACACGGGTTGGTTCTGTGAGCACTTGAGATACGTTAATGCTGAGGCGTACCCCAAGGAAGTTGTTCCATTCCCTTGATGCAGCTGTTGGTGCAGGCCGGCTTGCCCAATCGATATTAGAAAAATTAAAGTCTCCAATAGAATTGACGTGGCGCGCTCTACAACCGTCTGTCCCATGCAGGTGTGTTCTAAAATTTCCTTCCACGCTAGGAAACAGTGATGACCAGTTGCTATTGCGGTTCCCTCGCCCGCAGGTCTTTTGCGACAATATTTGACTAGTATGAATAATTAACTTCTTCACTAGCCTTATTTTTGGGGCGTTGTTGAGACAAACACTGGGCCCAACAATAGATCGGATAACCTTCCAGATATCAAAACACTGCCTGAGGATGCTGCAGGGCAACTGAAGGTCACGTTTTCCCTTTATCAAAGAAATGCATATCAGCCTATTGCAAGCCCCGAAAACATCAGCTGAAAAATCCACCGATATTCAAACCATTAGAAGTAGCCAAAAAGGTATTAAATTAAAATGCCCAGATTTGAGCAAATGGATGGACGATATGGAAGAAATATGTAAACCTTATGAAACAAGGGGCGAAGATCTGGTCAGTATAAATACTGGATGTTCCAGCATACTTTTTCAAAAATTTTTAAAGGTGATCTGTGACAGATAGCACAATTCTAGTTCATAATCTGGTCAACTTGAAGAGGTGCACGTTACTTGCAAAAAAAATGAAATGCGCAATCAACTAATTAACAAAAATTAACTGCTTAGGTTTTAACTAGTTACCCATATTTCAATTTACATATTCTAGCTGCTCGCAAGACGAATCCACTTGGAAAGGATTCTCAAGAGGACACCAGTTTCAAGATAATAATTCCCAAACTTAGTGCAAAAATGCATTGATGTTCCAGTTACCTTTTTAAGAAAGCGTCATTTTATGCATTGAAGCACAAAAGTAGCTAGAACGCCAATGCATTTCTTTGCAAAATTCGGGGATTAATATCTCGAAATTGGTGTCATACTGAGAATTCGTTCCAAATGGATCTGTCTTGCGAACTAAACAGCTAGAATTTGTAAATTGCAATATGGACAATGAGGTAAATAGTTAAAAGCTTAATTAGATTATTTCTGGTAATTATTCGTCATGCATTTCAACCTTTTGTGCAAGTCTGCCTCTTCGAGGAGACCAGCTCATGAAATATAACTGTGTTATCTGCCACAGGCACCCTTTAAAATAATTTAAAAGTGTTCGCTGAAACGCCCTGTATAGCACTATCCTGGCAATGATGGGCAAAAGCACTTTTCTTTTCCTGTCTTGCATCAGCGAACGCGAAAAGCAGATGTTCACGTAACAACCCATTCATTCGCAACATTTCAGATGCTAAATAAGCATAGGAACAAATTGGGATCAAGCTTATGCCTTCCCTGAATACTACAGTTCCATATTTTTCAGCTGATTCGATTAAACGTGCTTCCTGCTTTTACCTTTTTTTCATCAGCCATATTCTAGCATATAAGTGTGGAGTTTTCAAACTCGAAAGGGAAATACAACTTATTTCACTTAGCAGTCAGCTCAAGTCATGCAATATTACTCATGGTGAATATTCTTTCACAACGCGTATCACTCGCAGGAAAAAGCCAGCTTGGATATCCTGCAATCAAACGTAGATACGACAAACTGCTTGTGAACGATGAGTGCTATGTTCTTGGTACTAAATGTAGTGCGCGAAAAAAAACGTCAAGGACAACCCGCAAGAAGTTCTGAATTTCCGTTATCGAAGTACTTGCAGGTAATTCGGCTTAGCAAAGCGAGAGGCGAAGTGGACAGTCTTTGCCACGTCATCTATTTATCCTGTTTACTATCATTAGAGGAGTGCTGAATAATTCTTCTTCCTTGTCTTCAACGATTGGCCCTTGCTTTCCACACATTGTCACCTTGACGAAAGCATGACTTTCGACTAATGCTAAGGCTTCCAAAATCTTTGGAGATGCCTATCGCTTCGAAATTGATCGGCAGGATCGGGGATGGCGTCGTGGAGGCAGCGTTTTCGACATTTCCAATTGACAATCCTTCTTTTCCAATCCTTCATATTTTTAATTGTTTTATTTAGATCACGCTGCAGTCCATAGACCAAGCATGGGTGGCATAATACAATGAAAGATAACAAAAAATTCATACATTACACAAAAATAGAAGCAGTGAAAACATGGTTCAGTAGTAGACACAATGTAGTAACTGTATACAGGTAAAGGCCATGCAACACTGCGAATCACTAATCATGGACATACATTTCACAGTGATAATAGTTTGAATCCTGTAGTCATGAAGAAAAATATTCATAATTTTCAAATTTGGGTTTAATAATTTCCAAAAAGGCTTCAGATGGTTATCGTTCCATCCATTGATAGCCTGACAAAAAAGAATACACGAAAATAGTAGTCCACGGGAAGTGCAGTTCAAAGGTGTGAGCCTATAGAGCCTATAGAGTCTATAGAGTCCGTCTATAATTTCTGTTACTACTGATCTCAAAATCATCTGGGCTTCACTTACGATAAATTACCAGAAAGTTATTATAGGTGCTCTTTATGCCCTACTTCTCCCCCATCCAGCTTGATTAGTGAGGTGCACAATGCGATCAATACGTGTCCTTACATTTCCCATCATCACCGCTTTATTTACTAGGCATTTTAAAGCTTCCAAACATAGAGCCCTCAGGCTTTAGGATCGCCGCCCGTAACAAGATGTTCCATTATTCTTTCATTTTTTTTTGCAAGTGGTAGCGCAAATGTACTGTATGTAGCTACGTCTTATGCCTCAAATGCTCTCTATCTAGTATTTACTACTCAACGTAACTTTACTTCTATCATTACCTTCTTTCCACCTATGAAGAGACGCTGAAGAGGTTGTAGAAAGTAAAAACCGAATGCCTGTAAAATGAGGCAGATTTTCTAAGTGAGCACTCTGAGTGACAGCACCTTGAACGCAAATGTGGAAGCAATGAAGCGTACAATCGCCGTTCAGCTTAGCTTAGCTTCAGACATATCTAAATTGTTGCAAAAACTCGGCGCCAGGTAGTGATCGCATCATTTATGAAGTGATCAAACACGTACATTCAGAAATTCTAAAAACTCTTCTATCTTTTTTTTTTGTATGCTATGTGGGCAGACGGATACATTCCATCTGCTGGAAAAGAAGCTATTGTTATCCCCATACTTAAACAAGAGGCGAACTACATCGAAAAAATACGTGAGACACATTGTTTATGTATATTTAAAATCACATGTAGGCAAGGGCTATGAGTTCAAAATCTGTAAAATTTTTGAACGCCTCAGCAGTAATTACGTTCTTCGATGAACGCTGCAGCAGGATTTTAGAACACACACAGAAACGAAAGAACATACGTGGAAGTAGCCGAACTGTCAACTGATTTCTTGATTGAAATTCCCGCGTTTTCTAATTGGTCGCCAAATCTGGCCCCTTTTGTTTACTTGTGACTAAAAGGGACGAGATTTGGCGACGAAATAGAAACGCACGGGAATTTTAATAAAGAAATCACTTGACAGTGAAGCTACGTCCACGTCTGTTCGTTCGTTTCTATGTATGTGTTCTACAATTTCTGCTGTTACAATCCTCGAAGAATGAACCTACTAGCTCAGTCAAACGCCCCCCCCCCCCTTTTGACAGTAATTACATAGGGGGTGTTTCTAAAACTGTGTTTTAGAAACAGCGCTGAATTTAACATGCATAATAAATGATTATTTAAATATATTGTCTAAATGGCTGTTCATCAACAAACTCCAATTGAATGTCAACAAAACCAAATATATAATATTTAAACCCATAAATAAGCCATTGCCTGTTAATATAACTCTTCTATTTCAAGCAAGAAGGCTAGAACATGTAACAACGCAAAAGTATTTGGGGGCATGGTTTCAAGAGATTTCCTCCTGGTACAATCTTGTCAATAAGCTTAGCAATGATCTTAGCAAAGTAGTAGGCTGTATGTATAAAATAGGTGATCTAATACCATTATGGCTAAAGAAAGCAATATACTACGCCCTTTTTTACTCGAAGCTAACTTATTGTGTCTTGATTTGGGGAACAACTACAGCAAAAAACTATGTGAAGTTACTAAGCTTGCAAAAATGAGTAGTCCGAATTTTCAAAACTACCATGGTAGGTCGCGTGACATATCCACACACAATCTCTTTGGCAAGCATTTACTGATCCGAGCAAATCAAGTTTTTTATCATAAATTACTCTTACATATAGAAAAAACACAGGCTCCATGTTGTCAAAATACCCACTTCTCCTCGATACCCATTACATAAACAAATAAGAACAATACCATTTACGCGTACTACGGACATCAGGATATAAGCTATCAAATAGAAAGGCTACTTAACAGCGGTGAGCAAAAAATTGATTTTTAAGTACCTCATTTTAAGCAATGCATAAAAAACCTTCTCATGCACAATCAAATATCATATACATAAAATGCTATCCGTACAAAAATGTTTATGCCCTATATATGTATGCTTCAATCTGCACGGTAATGTGAATGCACAAACAAAAATTGAAGCATAAATGTTTTTTTCCCGTAGTCATTGTATAATGTGCAAATTAACTTGTTTAGTTGTATTTTCTACATCGTACTTGGTCGTTCTTGTTATATTTGCTTTTTTCGTACATTGAATCATCATGTAAGACGAACGCGCTAAGGAGCAAGAGCCCCTGTCAGGCCATATGGCCTTTAGCTCTTGTTTCCTCTTTCTCTAATGAAGAAAGAAATAAACTTCAAACTACCCTGTGAGAACTGTAAACATCAAAAAGATTACATCTACGGGTGGAATATTATGGGTAATTTCTTCAGCAAGTCCCGAAAAGTGTATATGCTGGAAGGTTTCAAGCAGACCAGTGAGATAGGGGCAACGTTTTAAATTGTGGGATTTAATTATAGGCCACTGAAATGTTTATTGCACCTGCTGAAAAGAAACAGCATCGCTGGAAATTCGGCTGCTATTCTGCACTCTTTTGTTGTGTGTTTGTACCGTTAGCGACTGGGAACTCGTACAGGCTCATCTTTGTGTACCGTCTAGAAAGCTGATATTCGGTATTTGTTATCTTTATTCGTGCAGCAGTAGTAGTTTGGCTAATGACCCTCGCGACACCATTTATGCAATTCCTATATGTTAGACAAACGTTCCTGTATTACTTGCAGGTGATTTATCTACAGGAATATTGTTTGACATACTGCTGTCACTCAATTGGGTTTGCTTCGTACTAAGTGTACAGAGCCTCTGTTATGATTTACACTATGAACAAATTGTTTATACCATGCATTAACGCGAACTGCATCATTTACTTTGTGCTATATCTGCTTACTGCGGCAGCATCTCTTTGTAGTTTCATTTATTATCTTCCTGGAGTGAGTGACCACTGTGTTTTTTCCTTCATGGTAAATGTACCGGTTGTCAAGCATCAGCGTAATCCCACTAAGCATGTAACAAATTGTGGAGCTGCTGAATTTGATAATGTTAATCATAAGTTATGTGTTGTCATGGATGAAATCTGGCAGGGGTTCTCAAAGTGGTATGTTAACGCCAATTGGAAACTATTTCAGTAGATGCGTCCTTCACAAGCACTTGCTACACTAAGACTGGTAACGTCTAATAAGCTCGTGCTTGGCTTAATCAACGATCAAGCGTAAACTAATTCTTCGTTCTGCTAAAGTTATCAACTTCGCATCACGTTGGGATAACTACAGCTAGTTAATTTCAGACAATAAGAAAGAGATGAGATCACCAGAGGGTATCACCAGGTATATTGTTTAATAATATCCTCAGTTTTATGTTGATCCGCAATCCGAGACAATTTCCCAGTGTTACTTATAAAATGTGTACATTCCATGCTACACTTCAGACACAGGGCCATACATTTATCCATAGCGAAGGAAGGGCCAGTGTCGTAAACGCTGTCTTCTTTATCGTCCTCTTATGAGGACCATTTTGGTAATCCTGATTTTGGTACATTTGTGTTTCGCCCGATGCATTCGATTTCTTTTTGTTTGGCAGATAGGTCAGTTTTACGAGATGTTGAATTAGCCATGAGAAAAGTGCAAACTCAGTATACTGTAGGCAGTGGTGACTTCAATGGAAAAGGGGGGGGGGGAGCAGTCTAGTGAACAAACAACTGCCGACTACGGCGTCCATTCTAGGAACACTAGAGGAGAGGTGCTGGTAGCATTCGCGGAAAGGAATAAGCTGCGAATAGTGAACACATTCTTCATGAAGCGTAGCAACAGAAAATGGACCTGCAAAAGCCCTAATGGTGCTGCAATGGTGAAACAAGAAATGAAATAGACTTCGTAATTTCGGCCAATCTCGGCGTAGTGCAGGATGTAGAGGTGTTAGGGTAAATTGCAGTGATCGTAGATTACCGAGGTCTAGGATTCACCTCAACTTGAAGAAAGAGTAAAATAGGATAAGAAGAAACAGGAGAACCGACACGCGGTAATGTTAAAAAGAAACCGATGTGGCCTGGTACTTGCAAACAAATATGCAACCTTAGAACAGAAAGATGAAGATGACATAGAAGGGTATTAATTTAAACCGTAACTAGGCTGGCTTCAGAAGCAGCGATTGAAGTGGGTGGTAACGCATCAAGGCAAACAGTAGGTGATCTCTCCCAAGAAAGAAGGGACCTAATAAAGAAATGACATACAATGAAAGTATCCAACTGAAGAGGTCAGATAGAATTCACAGAGCTGTCCAAACTCATCAACAAGGAGATAATAAATAATAGTTGAAATTATAACGTCAGAAAGACTGAGGAAGCAGTAAAAATGGACGCAGTATGAAATCAGTCACAATGAAATTTGGCATAGGACAAACAAAGATGTAAGCACTTAAATATAAGCAGGGCAATATCATCAGCAATATTGAAGATATAGTAAAACCTGAGGATGAATTCTGTACTGGCTTGTGCAGCACCCAGAGTAGTCACGATATCTCAATTTGAAGTAGTAATGAACACATCACAAAGGTTCCTTCTACAAGTCGAAATGAAATTGGAAGGGCTTTGCAAGACATCAAACAGGGAAAAGTGGCAGGAGAAGATGGAATAACAGTCGCTTTAATTGAAGATGAAGGAGGCATAATCCTTGAGAAAGTGGCGGCTCTCTATACAAAGTGTTTTTAGACTTCAAGGGTCCCAGAAAACTGGAAGAATGCAAATTTTATACTAATCTACAGAAAAGGATTGAGAAATTATAGGCCTATTGCCTTACTCTCACTATTTAAAAAATCCGCCAAAATAATTTTCAGTAGAATAAGGGCAGCACTGTACTTTAGTCAACCCAAGGAATAGGCTTGCTTCAGCACAGAATGCTTTGCAATGGATCACATCCATGTCATCAAGCAGGCAATTCAGAAATCTACAGAGCACTGTCATCGTCTCTATATGGCTTTCATAGATTACGAAAAGAAATTTGATTCTGTAGAGATACCAGCAGTCATCAAGGAGTACAGGCCTCTTACGTGAATATCTTGGAAAATATCTACGGATATAGCACGGCTACCTTAATTCTCCACAAGAAAAGTAGGATGATACCTGTGAAGAAAGGGGTCAGACAAGGACACACAATCTCTCCAATGCTATTCACTGCGTGCTTGGAAGAAGTATTCAAGCTATTAAACTGGGAAAATAGGGGCAAGGATCCACGGCGAATATCTTAGCAACCTTCGATTTGCAGATTACACTGTCCTGTCCAGCAACACTGAGGACGAGTTACAACAAATTATTCAGTGCCTTAACAGAGAGGGCGTAAGAGTAGGGTTCAAGATTACTATGCAGAAGACAAAGATAAGGATCAGTAACCGGGCAAGGGAATAAGAGTTCATGATTGCAAGTCAGCCTGTAGTGTCTATGAAGGAGTATGTTTAGCTAGGTCAATTACTCACAGGGAAACCTGATCATGAGAAGATAATTCACAGAATAATAACGAGTTGAAGCACATTCCGTAGACATTGTCAGATCGTGACTGGTAGCTTAGGCTTATCATTAAAAAGAAAGGTGTACCGTCAACGCATTCTCCCGGCGCTGACTTACGGGGCAGAAACTTGGAGACTGACAAAGAAACTCCAAGGCAAGTTAAGGACTGCGCAAAGTGCGATGGAATGAAGAATGCTAGGCATAATGTTAATACGCCTCTAATATTTGGAGACAGGAAGAGAACGGTGCGGATCAGAATGCAAAACGGGATATCTGATATCCTAATTGACATTAACAGAAAAAAAATGGAGCTGGGCAGCTTATGTAATGCGTAGATTAAATAACGGTGGGTCATTAGGTTCACAGAACGGGTGCCAAGGGAAGGGATGCGCACTCGAGGACGGGAAAAGACTAGGTGACACGACGAAATTGGGAAATTCGCGGGCGCTAGTTGCAATCGGTTGGCGTAGGAGACGGGTAATTTCAGACCGCAGGGAGAGGCCTTCGCCTTGCAATGGACATAAAATAGGCTGATGGTGATGATGATGATCGTTATAATAATTGAAAACCTTAAAATATTCTCATCAGCTGGTGTGCACAACAATTCTAAGGTTCTTAGTAATACTTACAGTACGCAGCTCCACAATTTTCTCTCTTGAAACTCACCTGTATTCCTGATGATTAGAATGTGCGGAAAAGTATTCCTGTTTTTTTTAATATTTCGCTGACAAACATTTTCATAATTCTCCTATTAATTATTGAACAGTATAGGTTGTCAGTGTAACATGCAGAATCATGTAACATGCCATTTGCCGTCATACAGCCAACTTATATATATATATATATATATATATATATATATATATATATATATATATATATATATATATATATATATATATATATATATATATATATGAGAAGAAAGGGGGTTAAATGTTTGTTCATCCACTTTCATTTCCTATAATTTATCGTTTATTTCATTTATTAAGGTCAAATAATTTACCCTATGTAGTAGTTTAAGGTCAATGTTTGTTGTCTTCTTATGATATGTCTAATAAAGATCGGGCCCCTCCGTTCACCCCCTTTTTTCTCGTTTACCTCATAAGGAGGGTCCCTAATCCGGAAACATTGATGCCTTCAGGTAGCGTGTGGGGATTTATTTACCGGTTGCCTTCACCCAAAAAGATCACGTTCTCATGAGCCACATGCGCCTTCAGAACAAAGCCTATGGAGAGCCTATGCGTTGAATCTGACGAGTGGTCCCTCAAATATTTCCTCAAAGTGCAGTACAACCCGCGACATACTTGCTACACATACGTTAATGATGTGGAATGTGCTGCACTATTCCATAATCTATCCTCAGTGAGAGATTCTTTTTCAATGCGAGTCAGAATATTTAGTGATGAAATCTGTGTCCCAATCCTCGAACGTCGCCTAATGGCTCCAGTAAAGCTGTTAGCGCCATGGCAGTGGCAAATCATTGTGGATACATCATTTGTAGATGTTACAAAACACGCTCCAGATGCGTACATACATGTACACTTTCCAGAGCTCCAGTCGAAGTAGACCTTCCCAGAGTTTTACTCAGATGCGTCAAAGTCACAAGCCGGCCTCTCTTTCGCTGCTGTCGGCCCATCGTTTTCGTAATCCGACGTTCTACTTCTCGAAACCAGCATCTTCACGGCGGAGGCCTATGCAATACTGTCGGCTACTAAACACATTAAGAAAGCAAAGCTCCCAAAGGCCATCAAATTCGTAGATTCCTTGAGTATGGTGAAAACTTTACAATCGTCACGAAAACGGAAAAATCTTGTAACAAGCGACCTCTATTCACTGCTGTGCAATACGTGTGTATCTAACCAACAGGTTGCAATATGTTGGGTGCGTGGAAAGAAGTGTATAAGGGGTGACTAACTCGCAAATAAAGTAGCAACGAAACCTAGAAATCCATTCATACCCGTTTCTGCGACATACTTGAAGCCATTCCTACGTAAAAAAGGTTCAGTAACTATTGGCAACACTTGTGAGATGACCAAACACTGAATACGCTCCACGGAATTAAGCCGCAATGATCTGAAGTTATTTTGCTCCCTCAGAATAGGGTATATGCATATGGTACTCATTCATACCGTTTAGCTGGTGGTTAACCCCCCTTTGTGGCAGATGTTGTGCAGTACGGTCAGGCTAAAGTGTAGGTCAGGCTTCCACATCTCGCTGGAGTGCCGGAAAGCGGAAGCAGAGTGAATAAGCAATTTTCCTTTGGCATACAAACAACAGATCCCCTTATGTCTGGTACTGTTTCTTGGCCTAGAACCTTCACGTGAAACGAAGGAAGTGCTTAACTATTTAAGTGATGTTGTGGTGCATAATATTAGCCCCAGAGACTTTTAATGGAGCTGCGAACTTACTGTTACTAGTAGCTTACTAGTAATATACGAGTTATTGTTCTGTACGTACCTCGAGACATTTGTGCTCAAGGGTCTTAGTGAGGCAGTACTGCTAGTGAACCGATACATTTTTGTTCGTGTTATTTCATTTTAGAATATATCTTATAGTCATCGTTCACATCACTCGTGTTAACAGTGCTTTATTGCATATTTCACGTACATTACAGGCAATATTTTAGGCCTGTATACACGATTGCTACATCTGAAATTTGTCATTCACCGCATCATCGACTTCCATACACCATTTCTTGGCGCTCTTTGGCCATCAGTGGCCCTTGCACGAAAAAAGGAAATCGTACACCATCATCCTCAGGATGAAACTTAGCAACAGCATTATATGGCAAATCTCTGTGCGAAGTTAAATGCATACATCATATAGAGATAACTGCAAAGAAATTCTTAAACAAGTGTTCGTGATGTCCAGTTGTGTTTGTGCTTCGTGAAATATTAACTACCCAAGCACACGTTAACCTGTTCGCAAGTGCCTCACTCCCATGAACAGCTGCTATGTCGCGAGATGTGTCTGGTTACACAAATGGCAGGAATTTTTCGTGCAATGGGTCGCGAAAGTAAAGCGATTCTGTCTTCAGTAGGAGCTGTACAAATAATTTGCGAACCCTCCTTTCTTACAATTTCCAGGCGTTATAGAACGTTTTACCGGCGTTCTCATTGAAATCGATGAGGCACCTCGTTTATGTTTGGTGGGCCAGGCACTTGGGTGATGCGTAGGCAAACTGTAAAGTGTGTAGGTGAACTGTGGCCTTTGACAAAAATGACGTATGCAAATTCTCTGTAGCATTACCAGTGTGTTTGACGAAAATGGAAAAAATGTAGCCCTCCTACTGACCTCACAAAACGGAAAGATCAAATTTAAGGAAGATATAAAACTATTGCATGACTAGCCTGCGAAGAACACTAAATGACAGCAACAAGCAATAAAATATCAGCTTCTCATGCAGGCTTCCGCGCCAGAAACCTACAACAAGGGTTGAATAACCGTTCCATTTCACTTTCAACAATGTGCGACCGTTTAGCTGTAGGTTGTTGATAAATATTCGGTGCTTTATCAATATTCATGAATTTGCCGAGCATTTAGTGTAGAATGTTCGCGTATCCTTAATAAATTTATTCTCTTATTTAAATGCGCAGGTGCAGGGAGGTGTGCTGCTTGTGGCATCGCGGAAACTGCAAGCATGTTCCGTGTCGTCGCCACCAGGTGTCCTCCTCGCCAGTTCACCCAGGTGTGTGCAGCCTTCTCCGTCACGTATCGCGGGCGACTTGCCAGGTGCGTTTCCCTTCGCGCTAGCGAATTGAATACCGCACAGTTGGCCCCGAATGTGGCTCAATGTGCGGTACTTGAATGATCTCTAGCGCGAAGGAGCGGGGCGCATCGTGCAAGTCGTCCTGGTGGATGTGCAAGAGATAGCGATCCAGACAAAAAAAAATTGCAAAAAGCAAACATTATATTAGTCGCTGCAGCAGTATTTGCAGGAGAGCGGCCAGCATGGTTTTGTCAAAAAAATTAAGAATAATTTTGTACTGAGCTTATGCCGCGTGAGCACCTAAGCCAAACCCTTTGTATGACACTATCCCCTTTCCTGAATATGAGCCAAAATAAATTAGTTTGCTGCCTTAGAAGATAATCCCCAGGCACATCATAAAGAACTTTCTAAATAACCTTAGGAGCACTAGATACCCTGCCAGAAAAAAAAAAAAAATTCGTTTAGTGAACACTTGCCATTTCAAGAAGGAGGGACCCAATGCGCTGAAAAACAAACAGAAGTGCGTGGAGCCGTGTTCTTCACGTATCAGTCAAAGTGCGTCGCGCTCGGTAAAAAAAAAAAAAGAAATCCATATATGAACTACCGCACAGCGAGTTCTGAACATGGCCAGTAGTTGCATATGAAGGGTTATTTGTTGTGAACGAATGAATACGTTTGCGCTAGCGACATGCAACTCTTTCATGGTGGACGAATAACAGCGCGAAAAGACAGGGCGTGTGTTTGTCGCCGCCTTGTCTTTTCGCGCTGTTTTTTCGTCCACCGTGAAGGAGTTGCATGGCGCTAGCGCGAAAGCCGCGGTCGGCTCGATAAATGGAGGATGCATGAAAAAAAGAAATAAGGGCACCCTGCCCGACTTGGGTACCCCCGGGGATGCGAGAGGAGACTTTGTGCGAAAAAGCACAAAGAATCCCCTATCCCCCGCCCCGTCCGAGTGGCGGACCACGCCGAAAACCCTTCTGCTCTCCAGCTCGTCGCTGCCTGACTCCAGGATTCGAACGTGGGCCCTTGCGAGTGCGAGCTCGACACTCTATCCACTCGGCTAACGGAGCGGCACGATTATTGCTTAACGAAAGGCGACCAGGTGGGTGACGCGAACGCCGCTATCGCCCAGATCGCGCGGGTGAGGAGGTGGGCGAGGGGGCCAGCGCCGGCGCGCTACGTGTGTTCGTTCATCGCCGATGGGAACACGGCCGCGTTATCTGCGTTAAACGACGGAGGCACTCGCAGCAAGAACCGGGGCGGTTTGCGCATCTGCGAACCGCCTTTGCGTTACGTACCGCTGCGCTCTATCGGCTATACATGCACACTGACTGTCGTCCCTTATTAAAGGGAATATACGCGAGCGCGTGGCCTGCGCTCTGTGGCGGCTGCTTACAGCGCCATCAACCAACAGCTTGAGAAAGCACGTAAGCTTTCGGCGTCATCTATTGGCAAACGAAATAACGAGTTATACGCCGGCGGACAAGCGCTGAGAAATACTGAAAGATATCTTTAGCGGCTCCACCAGCCACCGTAGTCCTCCATAAAGAAAGCATCAAAATCCCAATAAAAAAAAATCGTCAGGCAGTGAGATACGGTCTCTCCAATGCTATTCACAACGCGTTTACAGGAAGTATTCAGAGACCTGGATTGGGAAGAATACCTCAGTAACTTGCGATTCGCTGATGATATTGCCTTGCTTAGTAACTCAGGGGACCAATTGCAATGCATGCTGAAGGGTGGGTCTAAAGATTTATGTGCAGAAAACTAAAGTAATGTTTAACAGTCTCAGAAAAGATCAGCAGTTTACGATTGGTAGCGAGGCACTGGAAGTAGTAAGGGAATACATCTACTTAAGGCAGGTGGTCAGCGTGGATCCGGAGACTGGAATAATCAGACGAATAAGGATGGGCTGGGGCTCCTTTGGTAGGCATTCTCAGATCATGAACAGCAGGTTGCCATTATCCCTCGAGAGAAAAGTGTATAACGGCTGTGTCTTACCAGTAGTCACGTACGTGGTAGAAATCTGGAGGCTTACGAAAAGGGTTCTACTTAAATTGAGGACGACGCAACGAGCTGTGGAAAGAAGAATGATGGGTGTAACGTTAAGGGATAAGAAAAGAGGAGATTGGGTGAGGGAACAAACGCGAGTTAATGTTTGTTCAAATCAAGAAGGAGAAATGGGCAGGACATGTAATGAGGAGGGAAGATTACGAGGGAAGGGAAGCGTAGCAGGTGGCGGCAGGAAGTTAGATGGGCGGATGAGATAAAGAAGTTTGCAGGGTCAACATGGCCACAATTAGTACATGACCGGGGTAGTTGGAGAAATATGAGAGAGGCCTTTGCCCTGCAGTGGTCGTAACCAGGCTGATGATGATGATGGACAAGCGCTGCTAGATTACGCTCTCTCCGCTCGCGCAACGGGAGATGCCTGCAGCGCGTCGCCGGCCGCAAATAAATCGAGTGTGGTGCGCGAGCACTGTCGTCATTTGGTTTGCCGATAGATGACGCCAAAAGCGGACGTGGTTTCTTTAGCTGTTGGTTGATGGCGCTGTAGGCAGCCGCCACAGAGGGCAGGCCACGCGTTCGTATGTTGGCTTACATAGGGCATATTGCCCGGGCACTTCATGTAGAAATGTTTAAATAAACCGACAAATACAAGATGCCGCAAAAAAAAAAAATGGAACAGTGGCAACTGCCATTTCGAGAACACTACCAGCATACAGGCGGATATTTAACTGCCACGCGGAGTGACCCACAGCGCTGTCCAAAATGTCTGGTGTTAACCGGTGCAGGAGTGCAGCCGTGTTCGTCACCTGTAGCGTTATTGGTACGTGCACCGTCAGTCAGAGAGTGCCGCGCTAGGTAAAATGTACAGCGATTCACGATTATGGCCGGTCGTTGTATCTGAAGGCTTATTTGTACGAACACTTTCGCGCTAGCGGCATGCAACTCTTTCATGGTGGACGAATAACAGCGCGAAAAGGCAAGGCGTGTGTTTGTCGCCGCCTTGTCTTTTCGCGCTGTTTTTTCGTCCACCGTGAAGGAGTTGCATGGCGCTAGCGCAAGAGCCGGGGTCGACACCGATAAATGGAGGATGCATGAAAAAAAAAAGAATTAAGGGCACCCTGCCCGACTTGGGTACCCCCGGGGATGCGAGAGGAGACTTTGTGCGAAAAAGCACAAAGAATCCCCTATCCCCCGCCCCGTCCGAGTGGCGGACCACGCCGAAATCCTTCTGCAGCTCGTCGCTGTCTTACGCCAGGAATCGAACGTGGGCCCTTGTGAGTGCGAGCTCGACACTCTATCCACTCGGCTAACGGAGCGGCACGATTATCGCTTTACGAAAGGCGACCAGGTGGGTGACGCGAACGCCGCTATCGCCCAGATCGCGCGACTGGTGTTCGTTCATGGAAGGTGGGAGCGTTATCTGTGTTAAACGGTGGACGCTCGTTTTGCGCCTAAACATGGGCGAATGGCGGGAATGAAAGAGAAACTGGAACCAGCACTAAAGATGTTTAGGCCTTGTAGTTGCACAGCATCAGTGCGTCGAAGATCGTTGTGTTCTATTGGAGCGTAACATGCGATAGAAGTAGTTAGCCTGCACCATTGCGTTATGTGGTCTTGTGCCGCCGAATATATGTTGATGGCGCAATTGTCTTTAAGATCGTAATGCATCGCATTTGTTATCGAACGGAACTTGTGGAAATGCGCTTGTTGGCTATATTGTGCGATGTAACTGCGCAGAATTCCTGACGGATTTCCTGCCTTCGCTCCAGACAGCCGGCTTGAAGCAGAGGGCGTGGTGACGGAACCAGAGTCCACGACGGCCCCGCAATGTGGCACTTCAGCTGTCCGTGGATAATTGCAAATACCCTCCAATGTGCTTCACCGAGCGCCGGCTGCGTATGCTAGGGGATGTAGTGTCTCTTTAACTGCCACTGTGGCGACTGTCTGTTTAGTCCCTCTCCCTTTAACTGCCACTGTAGTGACAGTGTCTCTTTAGTCTCTCTTCAATAGTGTCTCTTTAACTGCCACTGTAGTCTCTCTTCAATAGTGTCTCTTTAACTGTCACTGTAGTGACAGTGTCTCTTTAGTCTCTCTTCAATAGTGTCTCTTTAACTGCCACTGTAGTGACAGTGTCTCTTTAGTCTCTCTTTAACTGCCACTGTAGTGACAGTCTCTCTTCAATAGTGTCTCTTTAACTGCCACTGTAGTGACAGTGTCTCTTTAGTCTCTCTTCAACTGCCACTGTAGTCTCTCTTCAATAGTGTCTCTTTAACTGCCACTGTAGTCTCTCTTCAATAGTCTCTCTTTAACTGCCACTGTAGTGACAGTGTCTCTTTAGTCTCTCTTCAACTGCCACTGTAGTCTCTCTTCAATAGTGTCTCTTTAACTGCCACTGTAGTGACAGTCTCTCTTTAGTCTCTCTTCAACTGCCACTGTAGTCTCTCTTCAATAGTGTCTCTTTAACTGCCACTGTAGTCTCTCTTCAATAGTCTCTCTTTAACTGCCACTGTAGTCTCTCTTCAATAGTGTCTCTTTAACTGCCACTGTAGCCTCTCTTCAATAGTCTCTCTTTAACTGCCACTGTAGTGACAGTCTCTCTTCAATAGTGTCTCTTTAACTGCCACTGTAGTGACAGTGTCTCTTTAGTCTCTCTTCAACTGCCACTGTAGTCTCTCTTTAACTGCCACTGTAGTCTCTCTTCAATAGTGTCTCTTTAACTGCCACTGTAGTCTCTCTTCAATAGTGTCTCTTTAACTGCCACTGTAGTCTCTCTTCAATAGTGTCTCTTTAACTGCCACTGTAGTCTCTCTTCAATAGTGTCTCTTTAACTGCCACTGTAGTCTCTCTTCAATAGTGTCTCTTTAACTGCCACTGTAGTCTCTCTTCAATAGTGTCTCTTTAACTGCCACTGTAGTGACAGTGTCTCTTTAGTCTCTCTTTAACTGCCACTGTAGTGACAGTGTCTCTTTAGTCTCTCTTTAACTGCCACTGTAGTCTCTCTTCAATAGTGTCTCTTTAACTGCCACTGTAGTGACAGTGTCTCTTTAGTCTCTCTTTAACTGCCACTGTAGTCTCTCTTCAATAGTGTCTCTTTAACTGCCACTGTAGTGACAGTGTCTCTTTAGTCTCTCTTTAACTGCCACTGTAGTCTCTCTTCAATAGTGTCTCTTTAACTGCCACTGTAGTGACAGTGTCTCTTTAGTCTCTCTTTAACTGCCACTGTAGTCTCTCTTCAATAGTGTCTCTTTAACTGCCACTGTAGTCTCTCTTCAATAGTGTCTCTTTAACTGCCACTGTAGTCTCTCTTCAATAGTGTCTCTTTAACTGCCACTGTAGTGACAGTGTCTCTTTAGTCTCTCTTTAACTGCCACTGTAGTCTCTCTTCAATAGTGTCTCTTTAACTGCCACTGTAGTGACAGTGTCTCTTTAGTCTCTCTTTAACTGCCACTGTAGTCTCTCTTCAATAGTGTCTCTTTAACTGCCACTGTAGTGACAGTGTCTCTTTAGTCTCTCTTTAACTGCCACTGTAGTCTCTCTTCAATAGTGTCTCTTTAACTGCCACTGTAGTGACAGTGTCTCTTTAGTCTCTCTTTAACTGCCACTGTAGTCTCTCTTCAATAGTGTCTCTTTAACTGCCACTGTAGTCTCTCTTCAATAGTGTCTCTTTAACTGCCACTGTAGTCTCTCTTCAATAGTGTCTCTTTAACTGCCACTGTAGTCTCTCTTCAATAGTGTCTCTTTAACTGCCACTGTAGTCTCTCTTCAATAGTGTCTCTTTAACTGCCACTGTAGTCTCTCTTCAATAGTGTCTCTTTAACTGCCACTGTAGTCTCTCTTCAATAGTGTCTCTTTAACTGCCACTGTAGTCTCTCTTCAATAGTGTCTCTTTAACTGCCACTGTAGTCTCTCTTCAATAGTGTCTCTTTAACTGCCACTGTAGTCTCTCTTCAATAGTGTCTCTTTAACTGCCACTGTAGTCTCTCTTCAATAGTGTCTCTTTAACTGCCACTGTAGTCTCTCTTCAATAGTGTCTCTTTAACTGCCACTGTAGTCTCTCTTCAATAGTGTCTCTTTAACTGCCACTGTAGTCTCTCTTCAATAGTGTCTCTTTAACTGCCACTGTAGTCTCTCTTCAATAGTGTCTCTTTAACTGCCACTGTAGTCTCTCTTCAATAGTGTCTCTTTAACTGCCACTGTAGTCTCTCTTCAATAGTGTCTCTTTAACTGCCACTGTAGTCTCTCTTCAATAGTGTCTCTTTAACTGCCACTGTAGTCTCTCTTCAATAGTGTCTCTTTAACTGCCACTGTAGTCTCTCTTCAATAGTGTCTCTTTAACTGCCACTGTAGTCTCTCTTCAATAGTGTCTCTTTAACTGCCACTGTAGTCTCTCTTCAATAGTGTCTCTTTAACTGCCACTGTAGTCTCTCTTCAATAGTGTCTCTTTAACTGCCACTGTAGTCTCTCTTCAATAGTGTCTCTTTAACTGCCACTGTAGTCTCTCTTCAATAGTGTCTCTTTAACTGCCACTGTAGTCTCTCTTCAATAGTGTCTCTTTAACTGCCACTGTAGTCTCTCTTCAATAGTGTCTCTTTAACTGCCACTGTAGTCTCTCTTCAATAGTGTCTCTTTAACTGCCACTGTAGTCTCTCTTCAATAGTGTCTCTTTAACTGCCACTGTAGTCTCTCTTCAATAGTGTCTCTTTAACTGCCACTGTAGTCTCTCTTCAATAGTGTCTCTTTAACTGCCACTGTAGTCTCTCTTCAATAGTGTCTCTTTAACTGCCACTGTAGTCTCTCTTCAATAGTGTCTCTTTAACTGCCACTGTAGTCTCTCTTCAATAGTGTCTCTTTAACTGCCACTGTAGTCTCTCTTCAATAGTGTCTCTTTAACTGCCACTGTAGTCTCTCTTCAATAGTGTCTCTTTAACTGCCACTGTAGTCTCTCTTCAATAGTGTCTCTTTAACTGCCACTGTAGTCTCTCTTCAATAGTGTCTCTTTAACTGCCACTGTAGTCTCTCTTCAATAGTGTCTCTTTAACTGCCACTGTAGTCTCTCTTCAATAGTGTCTCTTTAACTGCCACTGTAGTCTCTCTTCAATAGTGTCTCTTTAACTGCCACTGTAGTCTCTCTTCAATAGTGTCTCTTTAACTGCCACTGTAGTCTCTCTTCAATAGTGTCTCTTTAACTGCCACTGTAGTCTCTCTTCAATAGTGTCTCTTTAACTGCCACTGTAGTCTCTCTTCAATAGTGTCTCTTTAACTGCCACTGTAGTCTCTCTTCAATAGTGTCTCTTTAACTGCCACTGTAGTCTCTCTTCAATAGTGTCTCTTTAACTGCCACTGTAGTCTCTCTTCAATAGTGTCTCTTTAACTGCCACTGTAGTCTCTCTTCAATAGTGTCTCTTTAACTGCCACTGTAGTCTCTCTTCAATAGTGTCTCTTTAACTGCCACTGTAGTCTCTCTTCAATAGTGTCTCTTTAACTGCCACTGTAGTCTCTCTTCAATAGTGTCTCTTTAACTGCCACTGTAGTCTCTCTTCAATAGTGTCTCTTTAACTGCCACTGTAGTCTCTCTTCAATAGTGTCTCTTTAACTGCCACTGTAGTCTCTCTTCAATAGTGTCTCTTTAACTGCCACTGTAGTCTCTCTTCAATAGTGTCTCTTTAACTGCCACTGTAGTCTCTCTTCAATAGTGTCTCTTTAACTGCCACTGTAGTCTCTCTTCAATAGTGTCTCTTTAACTGCCACTGTAGTCTCTCTTCAATAGTGTCTCTTTAACTGCCACTGTAGTCTCTCTTCAATAGTGTCTCTTTAACTGCCACTGTAGTCTCTCTTCAATAGTGTCTCTTTAACTGCCACTGTAGTCTCTCTTCAATAGTGTCTCTTTAACTGCCACTGTAGTCTCTCTTCAATAGTGTCTCTTTAACTGCCACTGTAGTCTCTCTTCAATAGTGTCTCTTTAACTGCCACTGTAGTCTCTCTTCAATAGTGTCTCTTTAACTGCCACTGTAGTCTCTCTTCAATAGTGTCTCTTTAACTGCCACTGTAGTCTCTCTTCAATAGTGTCTCTTTAACTGCCACTGTAGTCTCTCTTCAATAGTGTCTCTTTAACTGCCACTGTAGTCTCTCTTCAATAGTGTCTCTTTAACTGCCACTGTAGTCTCTCTTCAATAGTGTCTCTTTAACTGCCACTGTAGTCTCTCTTCAATAGTGTCTCTTTAACTGCCACTGTAGTCTCTCTTCAATAGTGTCTCTTTAACTGCCACTGTAGTCTCTCTTCAATAGTGTCTCTTTAACTGCCACTGTAGTCTCTCTTCAATAGTGTCTCTTTAACTGCCACTGTAGTCTCTCTTTAACTGCCACTGTAGTCTCTCTTCAATAGTGTCTCTTTAACTGCCACTGTAGTCTCTCTTCAATAGTGTCTCTTTAACTGCCACTGTAGTCTCTCTTCAATAGTGTCTCTTTAACTGCCACTGTAGTCTCTCTTCAATAGTGTCTCTTTAACTGCCACTGTAGTCTCTCTTCAATAGTGTCTCTTTAACTGCCACTGTAGTCTCTCTTCAATAGTGTCTCTTTAACTGCCACTGTAGTCTCTCTTCAATAGTGTCTCTTTAACTGCCACTGTAGTCTCTCTTCAATAGTGTCTCTTTAACTGCCACTGTAGTCTCTCTTCAATAGTGTCTCTTTAACTGCCACTGTAGTCTCTCTTTAACTGCCACTGTAGTGACAGTGTCTCTTTAGTCTCTCTTCAATAGTGTCTCTTTAACTGCCACTGTAGTCTCTCTTCAATAGTGTCTCTTTAACTGCCACTGTAGTCTCTCTTCAATAGTGTCTCTTTAACTGCCACTGTAGTCTCTCTTCAATAGTGTCTCTTTAACTGCCACTGTAGTGACAGTGTCTCTTTAACTGCCACTGTAGTCTCTCTTCAATAGTGTCTCTTTAACTGCCACTGTAGTCTCTCTTCAATAGTGTCTCTTTAACTGCCACTGTAGTCTCTCTTCAATAGTGTCTCTTTAACTGCCACTGTAGTCTCTCTTTAACTGCCACTGTAGTCTCTCTTCAATAGTGTCTCTTTAACTGCCACTGTAGTCTCTCTTCAATAGTGTCTCTTTAACTGCCACTGTAGTCTCTCTTCAATAGTGTCTCTTTAACTGCCACTGTAGTCTCTCTTCAATAGTGTCTCTTTAACTGCCACTGTAGTCTCTCTTTAACTGCCACTGTAGTCTCTCTTTAACTGCCACTGTAGTGACAGTGTCTCTTTAGTCTCTCTTCAATAGTGTCTCTTTAACTGCCACTGTAGTCTCTCTTCAATAGTGTCTCTTTAACTGCCACTGTAGTCTCTCTTCAATAGTGTCTCTTTAACTGCCACTGTAGTGACAGTGTCTCTTTAGTCTCTCTTTAACTGCCACTGTAGTCTCTCTTTAACTGCCACTGTAGTGACAGTGTCTCTTTAGTCTCTCTTCAATAGTGTCTCTTTAACTGCCACTGTAGTCTCTCTTCAATAGTGTCTCTTTAACTGCCACTGTAGTGACAGTGTCTCTTTAACTGCCACTGTAGTCTCTCTTCAATAGTGTCTCTTTAACTGCCACTGTAGTCTCTCTTCAATAGTGTCTCTTTAACTGCCACTGTAGTCTCTCTTCAATAGTGTCTCTTTAACTGCCACTGTAGTCTCTCTTTAACTGCCACTGTAGTCTCTCTTCAATAGTGTCTCTTTAACTGCCACTGTAGTCTCTCTTCAATAGTGTCTCTTTAACTGCCACTGTAGTCTCTCTTCAATAGTGTCTCTTTAACTGCCACTGTAGTCTCTCTTTAACTGCCACTGTAGTGACAGTGTCTCTTTAGTCTCTCTTCAATAGTGTCTCTTTAACTGCCACTGTAGTCTCTCTTCAATAGTGTCTCTTTAACTGCCACTGTAGTCTCTCTTCAATAGTGTCTCTTTAACTGCCACTGTAGTGACAGTGTCTCTTTAGTCTCTCTTTAACTGCCACTGTAGTCTCTCTTTAACTGCCACTGTAGTGACAGTGTCTCTTTAGTCTCTCTTCAATAGTGTCTCTTTAACTGCCACTGTAGTCTCTCTTCAATAGTGTCTCTTTAACTGCCACTGTAGTCTCTCTTCAATAGTGTCTCTTTAACTGCCACTGTAGTCTCTCTTCAATAGTGTCTCTTTAACTGCCACTGTAGTGACAGTGTCTCTTTAACTGCCACTGTAGTCTCTCTTCAATAGTGTCTCTTTAACTGCCACTGTAGTCTCTCTTCAATAGTGTCTCTTTAACTGCCACTGTAGTCTCTCTTCAATAGTGTCTCTTTAACTGCCACTGTAGTCTCTCTTCAATAGTGTCTCTTTAACTGCCACTGTAGTCTCTCTTCAATAGTGTCTCTTTAACTGCCACTGTAGTCTCTCTTCAATAGTGTCTCTTTAACTGCCACTGTAGTCTCTCTTCAATAGTGTCTCTTTAACTGCCACTGTAGTCTCTCTTCAATAGTGTCTCTTTAACTGCCACTGTAGTCTCTCTTCAATAGTGTCTCTTTAACTGCCACTGTAGTCTCTCTTCAATAGTGTCTCTTTAACTGCCACTGTAGTCTCTCTTCAATAGTGTCTCTTTAACTGCCACTGTAGTCTCTCTTCAATAGTGTCTCTTTAACTGCCACTGTAGTCTCTCTTCAATAGTGTCTCTTTAACTGCCACTGTAGTCTCTCTTCAATAGTGTCTCTTTAACTGCCACTGTAGTCTCTCTTTAACTGCCACTGTAGTCTCTCTTTAACTGCCACTGTAGTGACAGTGTCTCTTTAGTCTCTCTTCAATAGTGTCTCTTTAACTGCCACTGTAGTCTCTCTTCAATAGTGTCTCTTTAACTGCCACTGTAGTCTCTCTTCAATAGTGTCTCTTTAACTGCCACTGTAGTGACAGTGTCTCTTTAGTCTCTCTTTAACTGCCACTGTAGTCTCTCTTTAACTGCCACTGTAGTGACAGTGTCTCTTTAGTCTCTCTTTAACTGCCACTGTAGTGACAGTGTCTCTTTAACTGCCACTGTAGTCTCTCTTCAATAGTGTCTCTTTAACTGCCACTGTAGTCTCTCTTCAATAGTGTCTCTTTAACTGCCACTGTAGTCTCTCTTCAATAGTGTCTCTTTAACTGCCACTGTAGTCTCTCTTTAACTGCCACTGTAGTCTCTCTTTAACTGCCACTGTAGTGACAGTGTCTCTTTAGTCTCTCTTCAATAGTGTCTCTTTAACTGCCACTGTAGTCTCTCTTCAATAGTGTCTCTTTAACTGCCACTGTAGTCTCTCTTCAATAGTGTCTCTTTAACTGCCACTGTAGTGACAGTGTCTCTTTAGTCTCTCTTTAACTGCCACTGTAGTCTCTCTTTAACTGCCACTGTAGTGACAGTGTCTCTTTAGTCTCTCTTCAATAGTGTCTCTTTAACTGCCACTGTAGTCTCTCTTCAATAGTGTCTCTTTAACTGCCACTGTAGTCTCTCTTCAATAGTGTCTCTTTAACTGCCACTGTAGTCTCTCTTCAATAGTGTCTCTTTAACTGCCACTGTAGTCTCTCTTCAATAGTGTCTCTTTAACTGCCACTGTAGTCTCTCTTCAATAGTGTCTCTTTAACTGCCACTGTAGTCTCTCTTCAATAGTGTCTCTTTAACTGCCACTGTAGTCTCTCTTCAATAGTGTCTCTTTAACTGCCACTGTAGTCTCTCTTCAATAGTGTCTCTTTAACTGCCACTGTAGTCTCTCTTCAATAGTGTCTCTTTAACTGCCACTGTAGTCTCTCTTCAATAGTGTCTCTTTAACTGCCACTGTAGTCTCTCTTCAATAGTGTCTCTTTAACTGCCACTGTAGTCTCTCTTCAATAGTGTCTCTTTAACTGCCACTGTAGTCTCTCTTCAATAGTGTCTCTTTAACTGCCACTGTAGTCTCTCTTCAATAGTGTCTCTTTAACTGCCACTGTAGTCTCTCTTCAATAGTGTCTCTTTAACTGCCACTGTAGTCTCTCTTCAATAGTGTCTCTTTAACTGCCACTGTAGTCTCTCTTCAATAGTGTCTCTTTAACTGCCACTGTAGTCTCTCTTCAATAGTGTCTCTTTAACTGCCACTGTAGTCTCTCTTCAATAGTGTCTCTTTAACTGCCACTGTAGTCTCTCTTCAATAGTGTCTCTTTAACTGCCACTGTAGTCTCTCTTCAATAGTGTCTCTTTAACTGCCACTGTAGTCTCTCTTCAATAGTGTCTCTTTAACTGCCACTGTAGTCTCTCTTCAATAGTGTCTCTTTAACTGCCACTGTAGTCTCTCTTCAATAGTGTCTCTTTAACTGCCACTGTAGTCTCTCTTCAATAGTGTCTCTTTAACTGCCACTGTAGTCTCTCTTCAATAGTGTCTCTTTAACTGCCACTGTAGTCTCTCTTCAATAGTGTCTCTTTAACTGCCACTGTAGTCTCTCTTCAATAGTGTCTCTTTAACTGCCACTGTAGTCTCTCTTCAATAGTGTCTCTTTAACTGCCACTGTAGTCTCTCTTTAACTGCCACTGTAGTCTCTCTTCAATAGTGTCTCTTTAACTGCCACTGTAGTCTCTCTTCAATAGTGTCTCTTTAACTGCCACTGTAGTCTCTCTTCAATAGTGTCTCTTTAACTGCCACTGTAGTCTCTCTTCAATAGTGTCTCTTTAACTGCCACTGTAGTCTCTCTTCAATAGTGTCTCTTTAACTGCCACTGTAGTCTCTCTTCAATAGTGTCTCTTTAACTGCCACTGTAGTCTCTCTTCAATAGTGTCTCTTTAACTGCCACTGTAGTCTCTCTTCAATAGTGTCTCTTTAACTGCCACTGTAGTCTCTCTTTAACTGCCACTGTAGTCTCTCTTTAACTGCCACTGTAGTGACAGTGTCTCTTTAGTCTCTCTTCAATAGTGTCTCTTTAACTGCCACTGTAGTCTCTCTTCAATAGTGTCTCTTTAACTGCCACTGTAGTCTCTCTTCAATAGTGTCTCTTTAACTGCCACTGTAGTGACAGTGTCTCTTTAGTCTCTCTTTAACTGCCACTGTAGTCTCTCTTTAACTGCCACTGTAGTGACAGTGTCTCTTTAGTCTCTCTTTAACTGCCACTGTAGTGACAGTGTCTCTTTAACTGCCACTGTAGTCTCTCTTCAATAGTGTCTCTTTAACTGCCACTGTAGTCTCTCTTCAATAGTGTCTCTTTAACTGCCACTGTAGTCTCTCTTCAATAGTGTCTCTTTAACTGCCACTGTAGTCTCTCTTTAACTGCCACTGTAGTCTCTCTTTAACTGCCACTGTAGTGACAGTGTCTCTTTAGTCTCTCTTCAATAGTGTCTCTTTAACTGCCACTGTAGTCTCTCTTCAATAGTGTCTCTTTAACTGCCACTGTAGTCTCTCTTCAATAGTGTCTCTTTAACTGCCACTGTAGTCTCTCTTCAATAGTGTCTCTTTAACTGCCACTGTAGTGACAGTGTCTCTTTAGTCTCTCTTTAACTGCCACTGTAGTCTCTCTTCAATAGTGTCTCTTTAACTGCCACTGTAGTGACAGTGTCTCTTTAGTGTCTCTTTAACTGCCACTGTAGTCTCTCTTCAATAGTGTCTCTTTAACTGCCACTGTAGTCTCTCTTCAATAGTGTCTCTTTAACTGCCACTGTAGTGACAGTGTCTCTTTAGTCTCTCTTTAACTGCCACTGTAGTCTCTCTTCAATAGTGTCTCTTTAACTGCCACTGTAGTGACAGTGTCTCTTTAGTCTCTCTTTAACTGCCACTGTAGTCTCTCTTCAATAGTGTCTCTTTAACTGCCACTGTAGTCTCTCTTCAATAGTGTCTCTTTAACTGCCACTGTAGTCTCTCTTCAATAGTGTCTCTTTAACTGCCACTGTAGTCTCTCTTCAATAGTGTCTCTTTAACTGCCACTGTAGTCTCTCTTCAATAGTGTCTCTTTAACTGCCACTGTAGTGACAGTGTCTCTTTAGTCTCTCTTTAACTGCCACTGTAGTCTCTCTTCAATAGTGTCTCTTTAACTGCCACTGTAGTGACAGTGTCTCTTTAGTCTCTCTTTAACTGCCACTGTAGTCTCTCTAACTGCCACTGTAGTGACAGTGTCTCTTTAGTCTCTCTTTAACTGCCACTGTAGTCTCTCTTCAATAGTGTCTCTTTAACTGCCACTGTAGTCTCTCTTCAATAGTGTCTCTTTAACTGCCACTGTAGTCTCTCTTCAATAGTGTCTCTTTAACTGCCACTGTAGTCTCTCTTCAATAGTGTCTCTTTAACTGCCACTGTAGTGACAGTGTCTCTTTAGTCTCTCTTTAACTGCCACTGTAGTCTCTCTTCAATAGTGTCTCTTTAACTGCCACTGTAGTCTCTCTTCAATAGTGTCTCTTTAACTGCCACTGTAGTCTCTCTTCAATAGTGTCTCTTTAACTGCCACTGTAGTGACAGTGTCTCTTTAGTCTCTCTTTAACTGCCACTGTAGTGACAGCGTCTCTTTAGTCTCTCTTTAACTGCCACTGTAGTCTCTCTTCAATAGTGTCTCTTTAACTGCCACTGTAGTCTCTCTTCAATAGTGTCTCTTTAACTGCCACTGTAGTGACAGTGTCTCTTTAGTCTCTCTTTAACTGCCACTGTAGTCTCTCTTCAATAGTGTCTCTTTAACTGCCACTGTAGTCTCTCTTCAATAGTGTCTCTTTAACTGCCACTGTAGTCTCTCTTCAATAGTGTCTCTTTAACTGCCACTGTAGTGACAGTGTCTCTTTAGTCTCTCTTTAACTGCCACTGTAGTGACAGTGTCTCTTTAGTCTCTCTTTAACTGCCACTGTAGTGACAGTGTCGCTTCAATAGTGTCTCCTTAACTGCCACTGTAGTGACTCTTCAATAGTCTCTCTTTAGTCTCTCTAACTGCCACTGTAGCGACTCTTCAGTAGTGTCCCTTTAGTCTCTCTCTCTGCCACTAGTGACAGTGGCTCTTGAATGGTGTGTTTAGTCTCTCTCTCCGTAACTGCCACAGTGGCTAATTGGTGCTTTTTTTTTTTTTAGCTGCCACTGTAGTGACAGTGGCTCTTCAATAGTCTCTCATTAGTCTAACTGCCACTGTGGCTAATTAGTGTCTTTTTAGTCTCTCTCTTCAATAACGTCTCTGCCACTGAAGTGACAGTGTCTCTAACCGTCACTGTAGTGACAGTGTCGCCTTAACTGCCACTGTGGCCAATTAAAGCAGGGTAGTGACAGTCGCTAATTCACTGCCACTGTTGCGGTGTAGTGACTGACAGTAGGAATTTGACGCTAAGGCGGTGCAATAACCGTTCGACAACTGGAAGTGCTCATTGCGTGCGCCAAGGCTTTTATGCTTGTTTGCGCCGCATAGAAGGCTTTGTTTCATTGCTTTATTGTCGTCCGGGAGAATTCCGGCGGTTATGGGCATCATAAACCAAATCATCCATAACTCTTGGAAGCACTCCCTGGGACAGAACCTGTTTTCACGAATGTGCCGAATATGTGCGGAGCAGCCTTCTTCGTGGATGAAGCTTGAGTGCCTAGTTGCTGCATCTTGCGATCTCCGGCATACTGTAATCTCCTCTGGAAAGACACGCGTGTGCAAAGAATCGAAGTCATTCCATGCAGGGTATATAATCTGTTCGCACTACGAAACGGAACTGTGTACAAAACTGCATTATGTGGTATGCAATGCGCGCGATTTTGGCTTTTGTTGCTGTATACGGCGAGAGGACCTGTGCGTAATTTTGCCCCCCTCCCCCCCCTTCATGGTACACATCTGCCACTATAAACTAAGTTCACACCCTTTGAGTCGTATCTTGCCACATAACAATAAACGTCATCTGTCCTATCCGTATTTCCTTTCGTTAACTCTGTGAGCCCGGTACTTCCCAGTAACGAACTACATGCGTGTTGTCAGGAAAGTAGCTGGCTGTGTCGGAACTTTAGACCTCAGTGTCATTCAGGAGCCAGGATGCAAACAGCTATACTCCATTGGCCAGCGTCGACTCATCTACATCTGAAGTGGTCGTGCGTATTTGTTGTCTTGTCATACATCCGCATGGGGTTGATGACATGTGTAGCTACGGAAAACATAGCGGAGGTATCGTGTGGTGTATACGTGACCCGTAATTGGCTACCTATAAGGCGTTAGGATGTTGAGTTGCACAGCAAGCCGGACATGACGGTGTTCCATCGAAATGTACATAACTGCAATGACTGCTAGTTTCATGCAATCGTTGACCTATATTACAATCGTTGACCTTTCATTACATCTTCGCTGTTCCTTACACAATCAAAAAGTACCATACTACTCAGGGCGCTTCTAAACGTTATCCGTCATATCTCGCAAAGGCTGCGTGTTTCCGTCGCAACGCTAAAAATTCGTGCTGTGCATTTGGAACTGCATCCACGTCATTTTCCTTTCATTACAGGCCGTCGCAGAAGATGTACACCACCCGACAGGCCTGCAATGCGATTGCACCACTGCGGAATACATTCGCGCGCTACCACTTGATGTTTGCAAATCGGGGCAAGATGCTTCCCGCGACACTGCACTAGTGCACATTTTTTGATGTGCGGCGTTTCATTTTTCTTAGCGATCTTGCACGTAGTCATAAGGCATCGCGCAAGCCGCCCGTGAGCCGTGTCAAACAAGGCTACACACACCTGGATTGGCCGGTAGGAGAACGTCTGCTGGCGCCGGGACTGACGGGAGGCCGGCTTGAGGATCCAATACCACGCACACCTGCACAAGTTGCCAGCCTTAGCCTTTCTGCGCAAATACTTAGGTGCACTTTATTGAGCTGCAAATTTCACACAGCGCTGACGTCGACTGTTTATTCCACGCAGACTAAGAGAAAAAATGCCGAGCCCGTGTCCATGTGTCTTTGCAGATGTGATACTCGTACGTGGGAGGTGCTGCCAAGATCAAGCAACAGCGCACCCAAGCAAGCCCTGTCCTGCCCCCGAGGAACACCAATGTTTACGCAGGACTTACAACAGTTCGCCGTGACTTTATATAGAGCGGCCATAACTGGCGGAATTATTCGGAAGGCACTCATGGACATTTAATAAAGGAATGAAACAAAGCTTTCCATGCGGTATTCATTTGGGCAGCACTGCCCAAGGGTGCATGTATCGCGTCGCAGTTCGCATTGGAATTCGAGCTAGAGGTAAAAACTACCACAGGGCCTTGCATCCTCGAAGTGACAAGCAGCATTGCAAGCATGTAAGTGCAACGACCCTCTAGGAATGTAATTATTCGTACTATCGCGCTTTGATAGCTCCAACACTACAGTTCTAACACTGCTTGCTTATGGTTACGCCACCTGTCGGACTACACTAAAGTATAATTTGGGAAGACAAAAAAAAACCGACAGTCGATATTCATCCCTGATATATACCATGGCTCATAACCACAACTGGCAGTAAGTTCCAGGTATTTGCAATACTTTCATTTGAGAGTGCCATATCATCCAAGTACTGCACACATTTGTGTATACGGACGCCAGTGTATTCGTATTAAGTGGGCGTCCACGTCGCTTATGTTCCGCCGGTTCTGCTCTCGGTGCAGACGCTGGCGTGCGTCGTCTCAGTTGGACGCATTTTCATTGATTGCATTCGATCCTCAACGCCATGCACGACGATGATAAAGACGCGATGTCCATGTGCGTCGCTTGCGTCCATGGTGAGTAGACTCCGTTTCCCGCTACGCCTCTAAAAATCACAATCACAACTACGATGCTGCGAACCTAACATGCACTCGGCGAAACATTGGCAGGAAACTTCCACTGCTGGGTAGCACGTGTCCACATCACGCCATGGTGCAGGATGTTTCTTTACCTGTCACATTATGTGCTTACAGAAAAAAAGCATCTTGTACGCACTACAGCTGTGCATATACTGGGCCCGAAACGATGAGCAAAACGAGAACAAGGTAGATCCGGGAGTGCTCCAGCTTACCATACCTTCTTCTCGTTTTGCCCATCGTCTTGATTTTTCATCTCGTGTCTTCCCGTGTTTTTATAGGGCCCGAAGAAATTTAACCCGTTCCTCTTTCCTCATTGACGAACTCTTGCTTAACCGTCATTCGCACACGTGCAGCCGATAAAGCACAGCGCAAACGGAAAGGCGGCTCGCACATGCGCGAACTGTCCCGTTCCTTGCTGCGAGTGTAACGCAGATAACGCGGGCGTACTCGCATCTACGATTAACGAACACCAGTGGCGCGCCCTCGCCCACCTCCTCACCCGCGCGATCTGGGCGATAGCGGCGTTCGCGTCACCCACCTGGTCGCCTTTCGTTAAGCAATAATCGTGCCGCTCCGTTAGCCGAGTGGATAGAGTGTTGAGCTCGCACTCGCAAGGGCCCACGTTCGAATCCTGGCGTAAGACAGCGACGAGCTGCAGAATGGTTTCGGCGTGGTCCGCCACTCGGACGGGGCGGGGGATAGGGGATTCTTTGTGCTTTTTCGCACAAAGTCTCCTCTCGCATCCCCGGGGGTACCCAAGTCGGGCAGGGTGCCCTTATTTCTTTTTTTCATGCATCCTCCATTTATCGGGCCGACCCCGGCTTTTGCGCTAGCGCCATGGAACTCCTTCGCGGTGGACGAAAAAACAGCGCGAAAAAGACAAGGCCGCGACAAACGCACGCCTTGTCTTTTCGCGCTGTTATTCGTTCACCATGAAAGAGTTGCATGTCGCTAGCGCAAACGTATTCGTTCAGTATAAATCGGAAGAAAGAAGCCTTCAGATGGAACTACTGGCTCAAAAATCGCTGTGCGGTAGTTTTTTTTTTTTTTTAACCTAGCGCAACGCACCATATAACGTGAAGAACACGTCTGCACTCGCCTGCTTCAGTTGTCCGGGAGGACGTCTGTCGACGCCGGGACTCGCACGGTAGTCGGATCCACGCACTCCTGCGCAGGTTGAGATCGAACATTTTGTACAACTCCGGGTGTTAGTTAAATGCCCGCTTATATGCTAGTAGTGTTTGTGAAGCGGCAGTTCACCAAACTAATCTTCTCTTTGGCGGGGTATGCCGTCCTCCTTGGGTTATGTAGAAATTTCTGTGTGGAGTGCGTGGCCAATATGTTATATAACGCAGCAAACAAATTTATTTTGGCTCACATTCAGAAAAGGGGGAGAGTGCCGTACAAAGGGTTTTGCTTGGGTGGTCACGCGGTCACACAGCCTCGAAATAAATGTTCCAGCATGCTTCCAGCATGTTCCAGTGGCCTTCGCCACCTACACAGTGATTCAGTAAATACGAAGTGTCATGCCTAACAGTGCAGGAATTCACATTTTAAGGGGAAGCCGCATCCCATGAACTTTTGCTGGTGACTGTACATCATGAACAGCAGCGGGGATAAAGGGCACCCCTGCCTCAGTCCCTTGTTGATACGAACTTTCTTCTCGCTCATCATCCCTTCCCATTCAACGCAAACGGTATTTTCTGGGTAAATCTCTCTCAAAAGCTGTAGCCTTGTTAAACTGGCGAGGAGGACGCCTGGTGGCGCCGACACGGCTCCAGTTCTCACGATGCCACAAGCAGCACACCTTCCTGCGCCTATCCTTTTAAATAAGCGAATAACTTCATTAAGGGTGCGTGAGTATTCTACAGCAAATATGCGGTAAGTTTTCGAATATTAATAAATCATCAAATACGTAGTATCAACCTACTGCTAAACGACCGCGCATAGTAGAAAGAAAATGGGCATTCAACCCTTGCTTTACGTTTTTGCAGCGGAAGCCTGCTGTTTTTGGCTCGTATCCTCTCATTGAGTGGTTTTGGCACACTAGTCATGTAACTGTTTTACATTTGACGCTACAATCAGTGATGGTTTCTTTACAACGGGCCCTTTTCGACAGCATTTTTCAGCAACAATTGATTTGGCGTTCTTGCAAAGCTGGTCGTACAGTAGACGTTGTGTCTATGGGAGCTTATGTAAAGCTCTTTAAATGAAGAATGGTCGATATCGCGTGTTAAATTGATCATTTGTACTGCGTGTAGTGTTTTATTTTTCTTTTGCGCTAGTCAGTGTCGCCGTCCTAAGAGGAAGCTTTAGGTCGGGCCCAACTCCGACGCGGCCTATTCAAATACATGTAAAAAGCAAAAAACGTGTTTTTCTGAGATAACCCCTGGACAGATTTTAATTAAATTTGTTGCATTTGAGAGAGAAAGGTAAGTTCTAGTGACTGTTGGAAGCGGAATTTCGATTTAGGGCCTGAATTTTGTTAAAAAGATGTTCAAATATTCGACCGTATGAAAAAAATAGAAGCGCGAAGTTTACAAATTCATAACTCTGCATTAAGAACAGATATAGCGGTTCTGTAAACGGCATCTATGAGATCATTCTGAGCGGACAAATTCGATATGTCGTTTTACATCTTACGTGAATTTGGTACAACGGTTCTGCAGAAGCTTTATTTCCTTATTACCAATTTTTTTTTATATATATCCATGTGTAACATATTAATTTTGTCCGCTTTAAATGTACTATCAGATGCAATTCATGGAATTGTATTATCATTTTTCGTTGTTGAGTTACAGAGTTGTAAACGTGATAGTCTCGTTTCCTGAAAATTTTCGATTTTTGCCAATATTTAATAAAAAATTGACATAACTCAAAAATTCGAAACCAACAGTCACTAGATTTTAACTTTTTCTTTTAAATGCAACAAACCTCGTCAAATTTGGTGCAGTGGTTGCCGAGAAAAACGAATTCTCCTTTTACATGTATTTGGATAGGAGCACTCGAGCTAAAGCTTCCTCTTAAGAAGTAACGGAGCAGCACATACGTCTGCATTTCACTATTCGTATTCGGAAATTCTGATATTCGATCACCTCTAATTTCTGATACTCTTGTAAGGAAAAGTGATGCTTCACAAATAGCCCCTGGTCGTTTGCCACTCACTGCGATGCAAACGACACAGTTTAAACTGCAATGCACGACCCTTACCCTCTCTAAGTCGAGCTGGTAGTGCGACGCTCTCGATGTAGCAGTGCAAAGCCATTTACATATACCCATACCCGCGCTTGTAGTCATCTGTCCTGTAACTTTTATTCAATGCGGACAGGGAACGTCCGACTAGTTTTCTTTCCCGCTATCTAACCTATCTCAACGTTAGTGTGTGCCTACCCCAAAGGCAGTGATCGATCTCAAGATCATTCACACTTTCGCTGAAGCAAGAATCGAACCCGCGTCACACGAACCCGCGTCCCTCTGGCACGACGTGTCCAGAGGGAAGCGAGACAGGAGCTTAGTTACAATACTTGGATAATCGTCACAAATAAGTTAGGAATTTTCTATTTCTGCAATAGCCCGCTAGCTGCCCGGAGAGCCAGCGAATTGGTTCGCAAAGAAGGTAGGCGACGGATAGCACGAGAGTATCCGGCCACCCAGTTCGACCCGGTATTACGATCGGCCAGCAGGTGTAATGACCTTGTAGCCTCTCCTGCTACTCTGACGAATCGCTTCGTGAAGCCAACACTACGTCACCACCGGACAGAATTGCGGCGCCCGGAAGGCGAGACACGTTTGGCGGATCGAGTGTTCACTGTCGCCGTCACGGACCAATGGGAGGAAGATACTCCTGGAAAAGGGGTGTTGTACGCCGTCCCGTCACGGACCCCAGGATAGAGAACGTCCGACTCCGGTCGACCCCGGTCGTTTGACAGACGCTCCAGGTAGCTTCGGGGTCATCCCGGGAACCAATACGCGCCAGCTTGAGTCTAGCGTGGCAACCCCCGTCTACCTCCTTTTCGATTGTCCAGTGAACAAAGGTGCGGGAGTGTGAACCCTCGCTCCGAAAGGCGGGTCCTTCGACTACTTTGAAAGCTCCGACTGGACGAAAGTATGACGGCATATTTCGTTGGCTTAGGGAACCAGGGAGAACGGAAGGGGTTTAAGCGGACTTTTTCTGCTCCTCAGTGTGCTTCAATTCAGTCATGCAAGACTTCAGAGAGGTAAAGTCCTCCACTCCTCATGTAGACATTGTAGACAAACCTAGTACTCATCGTTCTCCATGAGAACACGTTCCTCCCTTCAATAATGTCCTTAGGGTGGATGAGTGACGCCAGCATGGGCCAGCCTAGCCCTTCTAACACGCCTGACCCCAACTCTCACACCGGAAACAAGCCTTTCTCGCTGTCAAATTGGGGACAACCTCTCCACATTTTCGCACTAGCGCAAACGAACTACTGCACACTGTAAGCGATCTCCATGACTCCATGAGTCGCGGTATTAATTTTTACTTGTACTAAGCTCTTTGCTGAGCGTGCAAGCCGCTCGTGCAACGGGACGAACAAGGGTACACACACCTGGATGTGCTGGCGAAGCTGGGAACGGCACGAAGACAGCTCGAGGACCCAGCTCCATTTCACACCTGCAGTGGGGGTGTAGGTTGAAGGACAGCTCTCGCGATGCCGGAAGCAGCACCACATAGGAAAGTACTGGGACACGCAATGCCCGGAAAGTGAAATCATGTCCATTTGAAAAAAAAAAGCAAAACAGCAGTAGGTGCGCTTCTTCAAGCCTCGTATTATAATGGCAGGTCGCTGTACTTTTCCGTGCTTCACGAGAAAAGTTTCCATTTCTTCTATTTTTGTGACTATTGCGCGAAGTTACACACGTGCTACACGTGTAGTTTTGACACGCGAATGAAGGAGCAGTTCAACCATACTGAATCATACAAGGACGCTCAATGGGCGTCCCTTATTTTCTTGCCGGATCTCTTTGCACCAGGACGCGCACTTCTTGAAAGTACATGCAAGGAAAGGTCAGCCGAGTTTCTGGCGAGCACTGTAAATTTTGTCTACACAACACCCACAAGCTGCTCCTTATTTTTCTTACCAAAAATAAATCTGGTGCATCGTTTAGCCCACTGAGGACATTCTTAAAACCATTAAATATACGTGCCTCGTGGAACGCAGGTTGAGTAATTCTGTTCAAAGAGCTCAATTTATTGGGGAACGTTAATGTTTCACCGCTCTTAACATGGCGAATAAAAGCCCTTTAACGCTTTCGATCACTTGATGACGAAATGTTTCACAAAGGCTGTGATACATGCGTATGCGTGACGCCTGCGTTTAAGGTAGCATATGGAACACACTTTCATGTTGATCACTTATACGTATATTTCGCGTTATTCGCCTTTATAGCTGTTTTTACATGTATACTAAACGTACTTTATTTCCTACACTAGTAGTAGTACTTTGGCGCTTCCTGTACAACCCCCCTTCCTTATGCAATATCTGTAGGGGCTTGAAAGCATTTTTAAGTAAAAAAGATTCATCTTAAGTTCGCATACCTAAACATAAGCTATAACGTCCCCCTTCCCCCTTAAAATTTGAGCTTAATGCTGGTTACAGCTTTCCTATGACAATGCATGCAGGCTACGTTCTTTGCATGCCGCTTGTACACCACCTATAGTGCTTGAATGCTCCAATTTACTGCCAAAATGCTGCATTTTACACATTCATTTTGAACAGCCTCTTTCTTTCACCGCATAGTAAGATCCACGAATTCTCGTCCCGGTAACAGGAAACAGGAATTCTCGGCCGGGATCCCCTCGACATAACTTTTCGAACTGTTAATACACCTGTGCCCCCCCCCCCTCTCTCTCTCCCTCTCATGCAGTGGTAACTTGTGTGAACTGTAATGCTACATTGTCAGTTTTGTAAATAATGAGATCAGTGAACCCAATAGATTTTTAACTTTATGCAAGGTTATGTTGGCGCCGGCTATTCCTCTTTCTTTAATTCACGTATGAGCTCAAAAGAAAGAAGAAAAAAAGATGTAACAAAGAATAGAGGAAAGGCTGCAGCAACAACACTTCCAATGTTGACACACTCTCAGCCAATGAACTACAGAATAACACGCCATTTTCTGTGCACAGACGTGGCAGGGTCGGACGGAAAGGCGGTGGTGTTCTAGTTCTTGTGAATCCCAACCTACCTTCCTCTGCACTCGATATTGAATGCCATCACGAAATTCTCTGTGTGAACATATCTCTTCCTGGAAGCACTAACATACTCATCGCTTACTATCGCGCGCCTGACTGTGCCATGTCCTTTGTGAAAGAACTACACACTGTCCTCGGTTTGCACAACCGCTTTACAACCGCTTTAGCCAACGTTATTCTCTGCGGTGATTTCACTTACCCTGATATAGTCTGGGATACTTTATGCGCTACTTCTGGCCAATCGGAAGAATTCCTCGATATTGTACTTATGTATAATCTTACACAGACAGTCAATATGCCAACTAGGATCAACATCACCCTTGACCTAGTTCACTCAATGTCTCGTGCTAACAATCTCAGTGATCACAACATAATTTTATTTAACCTATCAGTGTCGAAGCCTCCCCGTAACCCTTCCACTAAAGTTATCCGTGATTATAACAAAGCAGATTGCACTACTATAAACGCTGAACTCGCGAATTTTTTTTCACACCTTTAGGCAGCTCGCTCCTTCCAGGACTTAACCAGAACTGGTTAATATTCAAGCTAAATCTCTTGGCACTAATTGAAGTCTGTGTTCCAGTCATTTATATTCATCGCGACGCTGGCAAACCCTGGTTCAGTGCCCTAACGAAGCTACCCGGAAGTAAAAACATCTTTTTCGCATAGCTAGGCGTTCTATAGTTCAGCCCTCAGGTGAGAAAAATGCTTCACATGTCTGAAAGAGTATACAAGCCTCTTGAAGACCTCCAGAAAGAAGTTCTTTCATCAGGACCTACTGAACATAATAAGCAAAAATCCACAAAAATTCTGGAATCTGACTTCCCCTTCTAGCTATCAATCACACAACATATCGCTTTCCAACCCGGATGATTCACATGCGTCGCCTGAGGAACAATCGGATGTTATGAACTCTTATTTTTCTTCGATATTCACTCATGAACCGCATCATAACATCCCGAACTTTCCTGGTCCCAAATTTTCCCAGATGCCGCCCATTACAGTTACGGCGGAAGGCATCAAAAAGCTGATCGACAAGTTGAAATTATCAAGCAGTCCCAGCCCCGATAACATATCTGCTAAAGTGCTCAAAGCAACCGTAGTCCCATCAAGTCGTTTATTACAAACAATCTTTACTCAATCCCTCAATGAAGACGCGCTTCCAGATGACTGGAAGACCAGCAAAGTAGTTCCGGTATTCAAAAGTGGTAACTGGTCTGATCCTTCAAATTATCGTCCAATCTTTTTAACATGCATTGCATGCAGACTGATGGAACATATAATTTATTCTCAAGTCGCCCTGCACCTTGATAACAACGGCTTCTTTTTCGCCAATCAACACGGCTTCAGGTCTGGTCTTTCTTGCGAAACGCAACCTATTGAATTTGCCACCGAGCTTCATTTAAACCTAGATTCATTGTTTCAAACTGATGTAATATTCTTAGACTTCTTAAAGGCATTACATCGTGTTCCCCATCTACGAGTAACCTGCAAACTCTCTTCTCTCAGCCTACACCCGCAAATTTTAGCCTGGATTAAATGCTTCCTCACCGACCGCCTTCAATACACTGTTATAGGAGGATGTCGTCCAGCCTCAAGCAATGTATTTTCTGGAGTTCCGCAAGGATCAGTCCTGGGTCCCCTTCTCTTTCTCATCTATATTAATGACCTCCCTTGTGGTATTTCATCATCGATACGCCTCTTCGCGGACGACTGTGTCATTTATCGTCGAATTTCTACTGAGTAGGACCAGGCGCTTCTTCAGAACGACCTGCATTTAATAGATAACTGGCGTACCAAATGGTTGATGCAGCTTAACATTTCTAAGTGCCAATTTATTCAAATTTCCCGCAAGCACGCTAACATCACCCATGCGTACTCATTACACACAGTCAACATCTCGGAAGTACAAACGTATCGCCACCACGGTATCCTAATCGCTAGCAATCTAAACTGGTTGGAACACATCACGAAACTGATCGCCGACAGCTCTAAAACACTAGGCTTCATCAGAAGAACATGACGCTATTTGTAAGATATTTGTAAGCGTTCTGTACTCCTTGATAATGTAATGCCTCTATGACTGCTGGTATCTCTACTGAATCAAATGCCTTTTCGTATTCTATGAAATCCATATAGCGAGGTTTATTGTACTCTGCAGATTTCTCGATAACATGATTGCTGACATGGATGTGATCTATTGTAGAGTATCCCTTCATGAGGCCAGCCTGTTCCCTTGATTGACTAAACTCATGTGTTGACCTTACTCTATTGGAGATTATTTTGGTAAATATTTTATATAATACTCGGAGTAAGCTAACGGGCCTATAATTTTTCAATTCTTTAGCGTCTCCTTTTTTGTGGATTATTATAATACTCGCATTCTTCCAGTATTATTGTGTCTGCTGTTAAAAAGCTATACCTATAAAAAAGTACGTGATTTTCCGTCAGTCTGACCAGTTCTCCACTTGTTTCATACTGTGCAAGATTACACCTCATGGATCTTTTCAGAAAGCCTAAACACTTCAGCACAGACCCTTGCAAATATGTTACTTCTACATATAATATGTGTTTTTTTTTGTGTAAGTGCATGTATTCTCTTGACAGTTCTGTTTTATTACCATTGATTGATATGCACTGTTTTTCTTTTTTAATGGTTTTAATTGTATGTATCCACCTAACTGTATTAGGTTGTATCATTAAAAACTAGATATGCGCATGACATTGTAGCTGCTACTACATATATGACTATAGGCCTACACTAGCCTTTGGCTACAGGCCCAACAGTTCCTTTGTACAAATTATTATCAATTAAAAATAAACTTAATTGAGTTGAAAAATTGAATTGACCCTTGCAGTCGATAGACACTTCGAATAAAGAGCCGCCAGTTTTCCAAGCATTATGCCTCCTCGATTTTTGATTAAATCGAATGTTATTCCATCATCTCCAGCCGCTCTTCCTCGTTTCATGTCTTGCAGAGCCCTTGTGACCTCATCGCTAGTTGTAGGAGGACTTCCTGTATCCTGTTCATTACTGTTTCTAATTGAGGTATCCTGACACCTCTGGGTATTGTACAGGTCAGTATAAAATTCTTCCGCTGCTTTTACTATATCTTCGATATTGCTGATGATATTACCCTGCTTATCTTTTAGTGCATACTGCAGTTATGCACTGAATGTTAAACAGTGCGCGTCTCACCCCATGCTGGCAAATATTGAGCGTATTCGGTGCCATGGAAAATTTGTGTGAGGGGCCCGATCTTTATTAGTCATATCAACGAAGCCAAAAAGGACACCAAGGACAGCATAGGGGAAATTACTTGTACACATGAATTGAATTAAAGAAACAATAAATTAATGGAAATGATGGTGGAAATAATGGAATATGGTGGACCTGCGGCCAGTTTTTTCATCCATTATGATTTCCATTAAGGTAGAATTTCTTCAATTCATAAATACAAGTAACTTCCCTTATGCTGTCATTGGTGTCCTTGTTGGCTTCTTTTATCATCATCATCAGCATCAGCCCGGTTGCGCCCACTTGCGCCCAATTACCCCGGTCATGTACTAATTGTGGCCCTGTCGTCCCTGCAAACTTCTTAATCTCATCCGCCCACCTAACTTTCTGCCGCCCCCTGCTACGCTTCCCTTCCCTTAGAATCCACTCCGTAACCCTTAATGACCATCGGTTATCTTCCCTCCTCATTACATGTCCTGCCCATGCCCATTTCCTTTTCTTGATTTCAACTAAGATGTCATTAACTCGGATTGTTCCCTCACCCAATCTGCTCTTTTCTCATCCCTTAACGTTACACCCATCATTCTTCTTTCCATAGCTCATTGCGTCATCCTCAATTTAAGTAGAACCCGTTTCGTAAGCATCCAGGTTTTTGCCCCTTAGGTTAGTACTGGTAAGACACAGCTATTACACACGTTTCTCTTGAGGGATAATGGTAATCTGCTGTTCATGATCTGAGAGTGCCTGCCAAACGCACCCCAGCCCATTCTTATTCTTCTGATCATTTCCGTCTCATGATCCGGATCCGCCATCACTACCTTCCGTAAGTAGATGTATTCCCTTACCACTTCCAGTACCTCGCTACCTATTGTAAATTGCTGTTCTCTTCCGAGACTGGTAAACATTAGTTTTCTGCAGATTAATTTTTTGACCCACCCTTATGCTTTGCCTATCCAGGTCAGTGAGCATGTATTTCAATTGGTCCCCTGAGTTACTAATCAAGGCAATATCATCAGTGAATCGCAAGTTACTAAGGTGTCCACATTAACTCTTATCCCCAATTCTTCCCAATCCAGATCTCTGAATACCTCCTGTAAACACGCTGTGAATAGCATTGGAGAGATCGTATCGCCCTGCCTGACCCCTTTCTTTATTGGGATTTTGTTGCTTTCTTTATGGAGGACTACGGTGGCTGTGGAGCCGCTATAGATATCTTCCAGTATTTTTACATATGGCTCATCTACACCCCGATTCCGTAATGCCTCCATGACTGCTGAGGTTTAGACAGAATCAAACACTTTCTCGTAATCAATGAAAGCTATATGTAGGGGTTGGTTATATTCCGCACATTTCTCTATCACCTGATTGATAGTGTGAATATGGTCTATGGTTGAGTAGCCTTTACGGAATCCTGCCTGGTCCTTTGCTTGACAGAAGTATAAGGTGTTCCCGATTCTATTTGCGATTACCTTAGTGAATAGTTTGTAGGCAACTGACAGTAAGCTCATCGGTCTATAACTTTTCAAGTCTTTGGCGTCCCCTTTCTTATGAATTAGGATTATGTTAGCGTTCTTCCAAGATTCCGGTACGCTCGAGGTCACGAGGCATTGCGTATACAGGGTGGCCAGCTCCTCTAGAAGAATCTGCCCACCATCCTTCAACAAATCTGCTGTTACCTGATCCTCACCAGGAGCCTCCCCCCTTTGCTTTTATATGACTTTATAATGACTTGACTTTATATATGGCTTGACCTTATATGACTTGAGTGGACACAGGGACAGTATCTTTGACAGAGCACTGAACTGCTTTCCGTTTGCTTGCAGGCCCTGCTCGCATTCTTCATGCCCTGGCTATCGCCCCCATCATGCGACCTGATGTGCCAGCTTCCGTCACCCGTAACCGTGGACCATAGCTACGCCTGCGCGATTGACGAGGTGCCTTCATCGCATCTTGCTTTTGCACCCTTCGTCGACTCATTCTGCCCGGTACAACTAGACCTTCAAACACACCTCGGATCGACAGCAACATAATTTTCGGCCCAGTACTTAAGAAGCTGGCCCTGCAACAGTTGCTTCAGTGGACACGGAGACAGTAGAGAGTTTTAGTATAGCGTAAAGCAGCAAACGCAAAGAGTTAGTGTTAGCGTTAGCGTTGCGTGCACCACACTGCGCATGCGCTATACGTAAACGCTGCTGGAGCTCTTACGTACGTACGCTATTTTCAGGATTTAGCGTTGAACGCTAACGCACGCAAGGGGAGCCTTACGTACGGCAAGATGGCGGCGCCAGTCGAAGTGAGAGCAGCCCGCTTCGGATCTATCGAGCCGTCTGCCTGCACTGCTAGGCTCTATCCTTCCCCACTAATGCTCGTGTTCGCCTTAGATTTGTGTGATGATGCTTCGGCAGCGATGCACAGGTGACAAATGGGCGTTGTTTACGATATACGTTCTCGATTAGCGGCGCAGTAGGCTTAACGAGAGGGTTTGCTCATAGAGTTAGTAGAACAACTCTATGGGTTTGCTAAATGTGTTTGCTGTATCCGCCTCGAGATGGCGCCCAAGTGTATTTCGCTCGTTCGCTTGGTGTAAAGCCGCATGTGGAACCGATGCATGTCATGTTTTCCGCGGCAAAACACAGTAGTGTGGTCGCTGCTGTGGTCACAATGCGTGTGCGTTTTACCAACGACGACGATATGAACCTCGTGAAGGAGGTTTTCGCCTTGAACCCATTCGGATGGACGTCAAGGTGGGCGTCCGTTGCAAAAAATTGGAAAGAAGTGGGAAA
The DNA here is from genome assembly GCF_038994185.2 of Dermacentor albipictus. Lineage (NCBI taxonomy): Eukaryota > Metazoa > Arthropoda > Arachnida > Ixodida > Ixodidae > Dermacentor > Dermacentor albipictus. The sequence continues at coordinate 18,315,359 of NC_091829.1, forward strand.
TCCGCTTTCTGGAAGAGAAATTGCCGGCGAAACGTCCCCTCCGGTATAGCTTCGACGTTGAGTGGATCTTGAGGACACGTAGAACCTGCGCGGTCGCTCTCATTCCCGAAGCATGAGGGTGTCTATGTCATCCCAACTTATAAAGGACACGTAATATGGGTCCCACAGAACACTCGATCGCAGCATGCCAAGATTAATCGGTATGTTTCGCGACTCTCGACAAAACAACGCTCAAACCAAACACCTACATGCGTAATTAACGCAGCGACTGTGGCTTTCGATAAGCTTGACTTAGGGACACACTTGCGGATTCGGCATGGGATAAGCTCGACATTTCGTGTAGATTTGGCTTTCCAGTACTTTGTGTCTTTACATCTAGATGGCGCTGTATTTGTTTGCGTTAACGTTAACGCTTTTCTCCGTTCCGCTATTCTAAAACACTACCTTGTGCCGCGCAGTGCAGTCTTCCTTTGCGTTAGCGTTGCGTCGCACGCTAACGCAAGGGTTTTACGCTATACTAAAACTCTCTAGTATCTTTGACAGAGCACTGAACTGCTTTCCGTTTGCTAGGCAGGTGCGTACAAACCTTCCCTTGTATGCTAAGATGTGCAATAACATCTGCTTATTGCTGTTCCCATGTCCACAAGTGTTGTGCGAAATTTGTTGTGAATGTTTCTCTATGACCCTTTTATTGTTGCGCGCGGGTGATGTTGAGAGCAACTCTGGGCACACAACCACCCGCTCGGAAGCCTTTTTAGACATCGAATCTTTATCTTCGGATCCCACTGAACAGATGAAAGTTATTTTTCACTTGTTAAAGGACGTGCACACCCGTCAGCTGCACAGTTCTAAAACACAAACGGAATTGGCAGCTGACGTTAAAGTTGTTAAAACTGGACAGAAATCCATTGAAACCAAAATCACAGCGACTCAAGACCGGTTAGATGAGCTAGAGGAAAACTGTAAAAGGTTAGACGAACTCGGCCAGAATATTGCCACCATTCACACTCAAACAGACAAACTTTCTGCACTGGTCACTACTTTGCAATTACGGCAGGATTATCTGGACGACTGGTCATGGAGTAACAATTCAATTTTCTATGGCATCCCAGATTCCGATGAAACCTGGCAGGCGACTGAGGAAAAATTGTCTTCTATTCTTAGTGATTGCCTAACTGACCCCCTTTCCACTCACGAAATCGAACGCACGCACCGCTTAGGAAGATTCGCACCTAACAAATGCCGTCCTAACTCTGCGAAATTTTTGAACTTCAAAACGAAATACCTAATACTCGCCAAACGCAACAGCCTGAAGGAAAGTAAGGCCACCATCAATGAAGATTACTCAGTCGCAACACGTCTGGCATGAAAAAAGTTGCTCGACTTTGCGAAAACCAAACCTGGATCCCCAACCCGTACCTTGCGCCACAACAAGTTACTTATGAACAAGAAATCTTACATGTATGACCCTATCACTGCCACTGTCATTTCCACAGAAGCGCACATGCCAGCTCGCCCTCTCCCGCTATCTCTGACAACGCTTCCTAGGGACGAGTGAGGGGTAGTGGCCAGACATCCTCGGCTTCAGTATCGCTTCTTCATACTAATATCAGAAGCGTCCTTAACTAGTACAACTCACTCACATCAGCAATCGATACATGTTCTGCTAAAATAATCGCGCTAACGGAAACATGGCTCACTGCGCATTTCAGCGACGCTGATAGCTTCTTCAATGCTCATCGCTTTTCATTCTATCACTGTGATCGTAGCACGCAGAGGACGCAGTGCCGTGCTTCTCGCAATTTCCAATGATATACCATCATCATGTATACACGTGCAGGCTGAACTAGAATTAGTATGGTCAGCAATAACACTTAATCATCAGAAAGTTGTAATAGGGGTATGCTACCGTCCACCTTCATCGTCACCAAACTTTAGTAACAATCTTTAAGACGCTGTTAACGTCGCTGCAACACGCTTTCCTTCATCACTGCTGTTCCTACTTGGCGATTTTAATTTACCAAACATTACATGGAATACCAATCCCCCTTTAATATTCCCACTCTCACCTCAAGCTCGTGACTTTTTAGATGTGTGTTCATTATTCTCACTAGTACAGATCTGCGCTCAGGTAAATAGAATAACAGCTACCACGGTGAATACACCAGATTTAGTCTTCACTAATTAACCCGATATAGTATCGCCTGTAACGTACCTGCCAGGAATTAGCGACCACTTGCTTCTACAGTTTCATATTAAACTAGACTGTCCGAAAACTAAGAAGAAGACAAAAATAATACCAGACTACTACAGAGCGAATTGTAAGGCCATAAATAATGCACTATCCTCTTTTATCGGCGTTTTCCTTGATGGCTTTGAACACACTAGTGTGCATTTTAGACCAACATTCCAAGAACAGTGAACTGTTTCACCCTGTAAAGCGTACTTTGCCTTTTTATTATCCTACCACAGACGAAGCCAACTTTGTCTATGGTAGGAATAACAGTTGTACGACCAGTACAACTGTTATTCTCTGTAATCGACACTTTGATGCGGGTAAGTTTTTCGTCATCTTTGAATTCTCGTAATATGTCTTTCCTCGGCAATTTGCCGAAAGACTAGAAATAAGCAGGAATATTATACTACCGCTAGTTTCTTAGTAAAAAAAAAATTCATACTTTTTATTAGTTTGTCTTTTTACTAATTGGAAAATGTTCACAGCTACAGTCAACCACCTAACTGAACAGTACATTCTTCAGCGCACCATTAAAACACAAATCTCCCAGGTACAATAATCACGTTAAGCGTTTATCAAATAAAAAGAAGCGTCTCTACCACATTGCAAAGCTTTCACCGACAATTGAACGCTGGGCATCGTATTCTGCGGCGTCAAACGCATATGTGCAAGCGCTCAAAGGCGCCAAAAAGCACTTCGAATCACATGTTCTCCCTTCAATGCTTACCACTAATATTAAAAAATTTTGGCGTGCAATTATTCCTTCGACTGAACACAGCCTTGTCTTAACCGACTCTTCCGGTGTTCCCATTCCTTGCGGCCTTTCTGCCACCATAATAAACCATACATTTTGTCAGAAAATTACACGGCCACATCTAACACACATATGCCAAGTACACAGCACTTTAACTATGCCCTCCATAATTGTTGCTCCATCCGGTGTCGGTAAGCTTTATTGATGGACTATGCATTCATTCTGCTCCCGGATACGATTGTATTAACTCGAAATTCTTAAAAAACACTTCATATTATTCTTCTATCATACCATCCAAACTTTTCCAGCAATCCCTTGACCATTGTACGCTACCTAAATAGTGGAAAGTAGGCAAAGTGATTCCAGTGTATAAATCCGGCAGCAAAGCATCCCCTAATAATTATCGTCCCATCTCTCTCACCAGTACATGCTGTAAAATGCTTGAACATATTTTTACCAACCTGGTTAATTTCCTTGAATTCAACTCATTTTTTTACGTCAGCATTGTATATTCTTAGATTTTTCAAAAACATTCGGCAAGGTGTGTCACAAACTATTACTTCATAAACTAAAACAACTTAACATAGGCGGTAACCTTTTGAAATGGATTGAATGTTTTCTTTTCAACCACTCGCAAATGGTTTGTGCTAACGGCATTAACTCCGGTTTTACAGAGGTCCGTTCAGGTGTTCCACAGGGTTCCGTCCTTGGACCGCTACTGTTCCTAATTTACATTAATGATCTTCCCTCCCTTATCAATTCCCAAATCCATCTGTTCGCTGATGATTGCGTCATCTTCAGAGAAGTTGCCAATGCTAACGATATTGAATTACTTCAATCGGACCTTACCACTATAGGGAACTGTTGCAATGAATGGTTAATGGAGCTAAATATTAACAAATGCGAAGTCATGCGCGTTTCTAGGAAAACATCTACAATACCGTCGTACTACATTAACACCATGTTGTTGGAATCAGTTTCTTCATATAAATATCTTTGTGTTTACATCACTTCTAACCTAAGCTGGTCTCTTCATACTGAGAACATAATTAAAAACGCTAAACGCATGCTTGGCTACCTACGTCGCAACTTTTCAACGCACCTACAAATTTGAAACTTTTGTTTTATAAAACTTTAATACGACCGAAACTCGAATACGCGACTCCGGCATGGGACCCTGCTCATGAAAACCTAATCACCCACCCTCGGAATGGCTCAAAATAATCTGTGCATTTTATTCTTTACTCCCATCGCTGGCATCTCGCAGAAAAGTGTGTCATATTGCCCTCCTCCACAAGTTGTACCATCATCGTGCTCTACGAGATCACCTCATCCCCCATCCAATTTATGTATCCGGTCGCATTGATCATCAGTACAAAGTCGGCATTTTGTCATGCAACACTAAAAGTTTTTCACAATCATTCCTGCCGCGAACCTCACGTGACTGGAACCATCTTCCCGCCGAAGTTGTAGGCCTTATTAATTATGAACAGTTCCGTGAAGCCTTAGCTAATATTGTATATGCAGGTGCCATTTAAACACTCATGTAAACTACTGTATTTGTCTTCTTCATTCTTTTGTATTTACCACTCCCCTCAGTAATGCCCTTGGCCCTCAGGGGTATAATAAATGAAATGAAATATATATTATGGGAACTACGCTTCATGATCATCGGAGCCACCGGAGTTATGGCTCCCTCTGAGTAACAGAAACTTATCCCGGACGCCATGCTGTTGTGTACTGCTAGCAGCAGCGGAAGCGATTGTCAGAGGCGGAAATACGTCATGGGCCCCATTCATTAGTTTGTTTTCGCATGTGCGTTTCACCAGTAAGCTCGAGACAGTTTATGCAGGCATGCTGCGGTGTTTGCGCTACTTTTATCACGCGAGTGAAAAAATTGCGGGCACAATTCAACAGTGACGCCGTTGGGCACCAATGCGTGTGGAGCTATGTGGTTTCGAAACGGTCGACACAGAGGTAGCCCACACTATCTGACGTCACACAACACATTCCGAAATGGCGGTCGCTATCGGTGGAAGGGATTAAGGCCAGTGATGCATAACTATATTAGCCTCTCTTCTCTCAGAATAATAAACTGAATGTAGTTGAAGGACCGTGCCATAACCTTTTAAACACTGAATCGCAATTTGTGACTCAAGGGGATAAGCGAGATCCCTTCCGACACCGGAGAGACCTGCTATAAGCCCTGCATATCACGTATGGAAGTGTGATGGAAACGAAAGTTTAATAAGGACTTACAATGTGCGTAATCAGACAAGACGCGTGGAAAACTTGCTCCGCACATTTCTTCCGTTTATATTAGTTAACTCAACGCCACGTACAGGTCGCCTGGGAGCCTGGGAAATAATGCGGTAATCGATAAGGACAGATTATTCCTGTATTTAAGAAAGGTGATAAAACGGAGGTATTTAACTATCTTCCTATTTCTATTCTATCACCGATTAGTAAAGTTGTCGAGAAGTTATTTTGTAAGTGCCTAAATATTCACTTAAAAATTAATTTATTGCAATCTTCTCAATTTGGTTTTCGTGCTGGCAAGTCGACAACTTAGCTTTAATATCCCTAACCAACTACATTCGTCACTTGATTGATACGGGTAACTTAGTTGGTTCTGTATTCTTGGACTTCACTAAAGGTTTTGATACAATTAATCATAACATGCTTTTTACTAAGCTAGAAGCCCTGGGAATTACCAGCCAAGTACTAGATCTGCTAAAAAGTTACCTACATGATAGACAACAAAGAGTTTTTTTAGAGGTGATTATTCTTATACTAAAGTTATTAAGCAAAGTATACCCCCCCTCAACCAAGGCTCCGTACTAGAACCCTTACTATCATCTATACTAATGATTTACCGACGTGTCTGAAGTCAGCACATTGTGTACTATACGCATATGATACTACTATATCGTTGCGTGACAATTCTTTAACCTTAATCCTTAAACGAAACAATGAGCTTGACCATACTGTTGCTTGGTGTTCGTCCGATCATTTAATTATCGATCCTTAAACTAAATTCATGATTTCCCGTTCTGGCCAAAGAATACTACTTGGTTATACTAGGCGAATTCCAGCAAAGTTGGAAGTAGAAAAAATCGAGAAGCAGACATAGACAAAGAGACAGTAAGGTGGCTGGACCGTGCCTTGATAGTGTAGTAAACTATGCCGTCCACACACACGTTAGTACGGACTGTAGAAGGAAACCGATCTAGGAAAGAGCAAAAGGAACAAGAAAATGAGTTCATGAGAGTGGCTTGTTGGGCTAGTTGGTACATGGTTATACTAGGAGAATGCCAGCGAACTTGGAAGTAGAAAAAATCGAGAAGCAGACATAGACAACGAGACAGTAAGGTGGCTGGACCGTGCCTTGATAGTGTAGTAAACTATGCCGTTCACACACACGTTAGTACGGACTGTAGAAGGAAACCGATCTAGAAAAGAGCAAAAGGAACAAGAAAATGAGTTCATGAGAGTGGCTTGTTGGGCTAGTTGGTACATGGTTATACTAGGAGAATGCCAGCAAACTTGAAAGTAGAAAAAATCTAGAAGCAGACGTAGACAGAGACAGTAAGGTGGCTGGACCGTGCCTTGATAGTGTAGTAAACTATGCCGTCCACACACACGTTAGTACGGACTGTAGAAGGAAACCGATCTAGGAAAGAACCCAAGGAACGAGAAAATGAGTTCATGAGAGCTTGTTGGGCTAGTTGGTACATGGTTATAGTAGGAGAATGCCAGCGAACTTGGAAGTAGAAAAAATCGAGAAGCAGACATAGACAGAGACAGTAAGGTGGCTGGACCGTGCCTTGATAGTGTAGTAAACTATGCCGTTCACACACACGTTAGTACGGACTGTAGAAGGAAACCGATCTAGAAAAGAACCAAGGAACAAGAAAATGAGTTCATGAGAGTGGCTTGTTGGGCTAGTTGGTACATAGTTATACTAGCAGGATGCCAGCAAACTTGAAAGTAGGAAAAATCGAGAAGCAGACATAGACGAAGAGACAGTAATGTGGCTGGACCGCGCCTTGATAGTGTAGTAAACTATGCCGTCCGCGCACATGTTAGTACGGACTGTAGAAGGAAACCGATCTAGGAAAGAACCCAAGGAACAAGAAAATGAGTTCATGAGAGTGGCTTGTTGGGCTAGTTGGTACATGGTTATACTAGGAGAATGCCAGCAAACTTGAAAGTAGAAAAAATCGAGAAGCAGACATAGACAAAGAGACAGTAAAGTGGCTGGACCGTGCCTTGATAGTGTAGTAAACTATGCCGTCCACACACACGTTAGTACGGACTGTAGAAGGAAACCGATCTAGGAAAGAGCAAAAGGAACAAGAAAATGAGTTCATGAGAGTGACTTGTTGGGCTAGTTGGTACATGGTTATACTAGGAGAATGCCAGCAAACTTGAAAGTAGGAAAAATCGAGAAGCAGACATAGACGAAGAGACAGTAATGTGGCTGGACCGCGCCTTGATAGTGTAGTAAACTATGCCGTCCGCACACATGTTAGTACGGACTGTAGAAGGAAACCGATCTAGGAAAGAACCCAAGGAACGAGAAAATGAGTTCATGAGAGTGGCTTGTTGGGCTAGTTGGTACATGGTTATACTAGGAGAATGCCAGCAAACTTGAAAGTAGAAAAAATCGAGAAGCAGACATAGACAACGAGACAGTAAGGTGGCTGGACCGCGCCTTGATAGTGTAGTAAACTATGCCGTCCGCACACATGTTAGTACGGACTGTAGAAGGAAACCGATCTAGGAAAGAACCCAAGGAACAAGAAAATGAGTTCATGAGAGTGGCTTGTTGGGCTAGTTGGTACATGGTTATACTAGGAGAATGCCAGCAAACTTGAAAGTAGAAAAAATCGAGAAGCAGACATAGACAACGAGACAGTAAGGTGGCTTGTCCGTGCCTTGATGGTGTAGTAAACTATGCCGTCCACACACACGTTAGTACGGACTGTAGAAGGAAACCGATCTAGGAAAGAGCAAAAGGAACAAGAAAATGAGTTCATGAGAGCTTGTTGGGCTAGTTTGTGCATGGTTATAGTAGGAGAATGCCAGCGAACTTGGAAATAGAAAAAATTGAGAAGCAGACATAGACGAAGAGACAGTAATGTGGCTGGACCGTGCCTTGATAGTGTAGTAAACTATACCGTCCACACACACGTTAGTACGGACTGTAGAAGGAAACTGATCTAGCAAAGAACCCAAGGAACAAGAAAATGAGTTCATGAGAGTGGCTTGTTGGGCTAGTTGGTACATAGTTATACTAGCAGGATGCCAGCAAACTTGAAAGTAGGAAAAATCGAGAAGCAGACATAGACGAAGAGACAGTAATGTGGCTGGACCGCGCCTTGATAGTGTAGTAAACTATGCCGTCCACACACACGTTAGTACGGACTGTAGAAGGAAACCGATCTAGAAAAGAGCAAAAGGAACAAGAAAATGAGTTCATGAGAGCTTGTTGGGCTAGTTGGTACATGGTTATAGTAGGAGAATGCCAGCGAACTTGGAAGTAGAAAAAATCGAGAAGCAGACATAGACAGAGACAGTAAGGTGGCTGGACCGTGCCTTGATAGAGTAGTAAACTATGCCGTTCACACACACGTTAGTACGGACTGTAGAAGGAAACCGATCTAGAAAAGAACCCAAGGAACAAGAAAATGAGTTCATGAGAGTGGCTTGTTGGGCTAGTTGGTACACGGTTATACTAGCAGGATGCCAGCAAACTTGAAAGTAGGAAAAATCGAGAAGCAGACATAGAGACAGTAAGGTGGCTGGACCGTGCCTTGATAGTGTAGTAAACTATGCCGTCCACACACAAGTTAGTACGGACTGTAGAAGGAAACCGATCTAGGAAAGAACCCAAGGAACAAGAAAATGAGTTCACGAGAGGGGCTTGTTGGGCTAGTTCGTACATGGTTATAGTAGGAGAATGCCAGCGAAATTGGAAGTAGAAAAAATCGAGAAGCAGACATAGACAGAGACAGTAAAGTGGCTGGACCGTGCCTTGATAGTGTAGTAAACTATGCCGTCCACACACACGTTAGTACGGACTGTAGAAGGAAACCGATCTAGGAAAGAACCCAAGGAACAAGAAAATGAGTTCATGAGAGCTTGTTGGGCTAGTTGGTACATGGTTATAGTAGGAGAATGCCAGCGAACTTGGAAGTAGAAAAAATCGAGAAGCAGACATAGACAGAGACAGTAAGGTGGCTGGACCGTGCCTTGATAGTGTAGTAAACTATACCGTCCACACACACGTTAGTACGGACTGTAGAAGGAAACCGATCTAGGAAAGAGCAAAAGGAACAAGAAAATGAGTTCATGAGAGTGGCTTGTTGGGCTAGTTGGTACATGGTTATACTAGCAGGATGCCAGCAAACTTGAAAGTAGGAAAAATCGAGAAGCAGACATAGACGAAGAGACAGTAAGGTGGCTGGACCGTGCCTTGATAGTGTAGTAAACTATGCCGTCCACACACACGTTAGTACGGACTGTAGAAGGAAACCGATCTAGGAAAGAGCAAAAGGAACAAGAAAATGAGTTCATGAGAGTGGCTTGTTGGGCTAGTTGGTACATGGTTATAGTAGGAGAATGCCAGCGAACTTGGAAGTAGAAAAAATCGAGAAGCAGACATAGACAGAGACAGTAAGGTGGCTGGACCGTGCCTTGATAGTGTAGTAAACTATGCCGTCCACACACACGTTAGTACGGACTGTAGAAGGAAACCGATCTAGGAAAGAGCAAAAGGAACAAGAAAATGAGTTCATGAGAGTGGCTTGTTGGGCTAGTTGGTACATGGTTATAGTAGGAGAATGCCAGCGAACTTGGAAGTAGAAAAAATCGAGAAGCAGACATAGACAGAGACAGTAAGGTGGCTGGACCGTGCCTTGATAGTGTAGTAAACTATGCCGTTCACACACACGTTAGTACGGACTGTAGAAGGAAACCGATCTAGGAAAGACCCCAAGGAACAGGAAAATGAGTTCATGAGAGTGGCTTGTTGGGCTAGTTGGTACATAGTTATACTAGCAGGATGCCAGCAAACTTGAAAGTAGGAAAAATCGAGAAGCAGACATAGACGAAGAGACAGTAATGTGGCTGGACCGCGCCTTGATAGTGTAGTAAACTATGCCGTCCGCGCACATGTTAGTACGGACTGTAGAAGGAAACCGATCTAGGAAAGAACCCAAGGAACAAGAAAATGAGTTCATGAGAGTGGCTTGTTGGGCTAGTTGGTACATGGTTATACTAGGAGAATGCCAGCAAACTTGAAAGTAGAAAAAATCGAGAAGCAGACATAGACAAAGAGACAGTAAAGTGGCTGGACCGTGCCTTGATAGTGTAGTAAACTATGCCGTCCACACACACGTTAGTACGGACTGTAGAAGGAAACCGATCTAGGAAAGAGCAAAAGGAACAAGAAAATGAGTTCATGAGAGTGACTTGTTGGGCTAGTTGGTACATGGTTATACTAGGAGAATGCCAGCAAACTTGAAAGTAGGAAAAATCGAGAAGCAGACATAAACGAAGAGACAGTAATGTGGCTGGACCGCGCCTTGATAGTGTAGTAAACTATGCCGTCCGCACACATGTTAGTACGGACTGTAGAAGGAAACCGATCTAGGAAAGAACCCAAGGAACAAGAAAATGAGTTCATGAGAGTGGCTTGTTGGGCTAGTTGGTACATGGTTATAGTAGGAGAATGCCAGCGAACTTGGAAGTAGAAAAAATCGAGAAGCAGACATAGACGAAGAGACAGTAATGTGGCTGGACCGCGCCTTGATAGTGCAGTAAACTATGCCGTCCGCACACATGTTAGTACGGACTGTAGAAGGAAACCGATCTAGGAAAGAACCCAAGGAACAAGAAAATGAGTTGATGAGAGTGGCTTGTTGGGCTAGTTGGTACATGGTTATACTAGGAGAATGCCAGCGAACTTGGAAGTAGAAAAAATCGAGAAGCAGACGTAGACAGAGACAGTAAGGTGGCTGGACCGTGCCTTGATAGTGTAGTAAACTGTGCCGTCCACACACACGTTAGTACGGACTGTAGAAGGAAACCGATCTAGGAAAGAGCCCAAGGAACAAGAAAATGAGTTCATGAGAGTGGCTTGTTGGGCTAGTTGGTACATGGTTATACTAGGAGAATGCCAGCAAACTTGAAAGTAGAAAAAATCTAGAAGCAGACGTAGACAGAGACAGTAAGGTGGCTGGACCGTGCCTTGATAGTGTAGTAAACTATGCCGTCCACACACACGTTAGTACGGACTGTAGAAGGAAACCGATCTAGGAAAGAACCCAAGGAACGAGAAAATGAGTTCATGAGAGCTTGTTGGGCTAGTTCGTACATGGTTATAGTAGGAGAATGCCAGCGAACTTGGAAGTAGAAAAAATCGAGAAGCAGACATAGACAGAGACAGTAAGGTGGCTGGACCGTGCCTTGATAGTGTAGTAAACTATGCCGTTCACACACACATTAGTACGGACTGTAGAAGGAAACCGATCTAGAAAAGAACCAAGGAACAAGAAAATGAGTTCATGAGAGTGGCTTGTTGGGCTAGTTGGTACATAGTTATACTAGCAGGATGCCAGCAAACTTGAAAGTAGGAAAAATCGAGAAGCAGACATAGACGAAGAGACAGTAATGTGGCTGGACCGCGCCTTGATAGTGTAGTAAACTATGCCGTCCGCGCACATGTTAGTACGGACTGTAGAAGGAAACCGATCTAGGAAAGAACCCAAGGAACAAGAAAATGAGTTCATGAGAGTGGCTTGTTGGGCTAGTTGGTACATGGTTATACTAGGAGAATGCCAGCAAACTTGAAAGTAGAAAAAATCGAGAAGCAGACATAGACAAAGAGACAGTAAAGTGGCTGGACCGTGCCTTGATAGTGTAGTAAACTATGCCGTCCACACACACGTTAGTACGGACTGTAGAAGGAAACCGATCTAGGAAAGAGCAAAAGGAACAAGAAAATGAGTTCATGAGAGTGACTTGTTGGGCTAGTTGGTACATGGTTATACTAGGAGAATGCCAGCAAACTTGAAAGTAGGAAAAATCGAGAAGCAGACATAGACGAAGAGACAGTAATGTGGCTGGACCGCGCCTTGATAGTGTAGTAAACTATGCCGTCCGCACACATGTTAGTACGGACTGTAAAAGGAAACCGATCTAGGAAAGAACCCAAGGAACGAGAAAATGAGTTCATGAGAGTGGATTGTTGGGCTAGTTGGTACATGGTTATACTAGGAGAATGCCAGCAAACTTGAAAGTAGAAAAAATCGAGAAGCAGACATAGACAACGAGACAGTAAGGTGGCTGGACCGCGCCTTGATAGTGTAGTAAACTATGCCGTCCGCACACATGTTAGTACGGACTGTAGAAGGAAACCGATCTAGGAAAGAACCCAAGGAACAAGAAAATGAGTTCATGAGAGTGGCTTGTTGGGCTAGTTGGTACATGGTTATACTAGGAGAATGCCAGCAAACTTGAAAGTAGAAAAAATCGAGAAGCAGACATAGACAACGAGACAGTAAGGTGGCTTGTCCGTGCCTTGATAGTGTAGTAAACTATGCCGTCCACACACACGTTAGTACGGACTGTAGAAGGAAACCGATCTAGGAAAGAGCAAAAGGAACAAGAAAATGAGTTCATGAGAGCTTGTTGGGCTAGTTGGTGCATGGTTATAGTAGGAGAATGCCAGCGAACTTGGAAGTAGAAAAAATCGAGAAGCAGACATAGACGAAGAGACAGTAATGTGGCTGGACCGTGCCTTGATAGTGTAGTAAACTATACCGTCCACACACACGTTAGTACGGACTGTAGAAGGAAACTGATCTAGCAAAGAACCCAAGGAACAAGAAAATGAGTTCATGAGAGTGGCTTGTTGGGCTAGTTGGTACATAGTTATACTAGCAGGATGCCAGCAAACTTGAAAGTAGGAAAAATCGAGAAGCAGACATAGACGAAGAGACAGTAATGTGGCTGGACCGCGCCTTGATAGTGTAGTAAACTATGCCGTCCACACACACGTTAGTACGGACTGTAGAAGGAAACCGATCTAGAAAAGAGCAAAAGGAACAAGAAAATGAGTTCATGAGAGCTTGTTGGGCTAGTTGGTACATGGTTATAGTAGGAGAATGCCAGCGAACTTGGAAGTAGAAAAAATCGAGAAGCAGACATAGACAGAGACAGTAAGGTGGCTGGACCGTGCTTTGATAGAGTAGTAAACTATGCCGTTCACACACACGTTAGTACGGACTGTAGAAGGAAACCGATCTAGAAAAGAACCCAAGGAACAAGAAAATGAGTTCATGAGAGTGGCTTGTTGGGCTAGTTGGTACACGGTTATACTAGCAGGATGCCAGCAAACTTGAAAGTAGGAAAAATCGAGAAGCAGACATAGAGACAGTAAGGTGGCTGGACCGTGCCTTGATAGTGTAGTAAACTATGCCGTCCACACACACGTTAGTACGGACTGTAGAAGGAAACCGATCTAGGAAAGAACCCAAGGAACAAGAAAATGAGTTCATGAGAGCTTGTTGGGCTAGTTGGTACATGGTTATAGTAGGAGAATGCCAGCGAACTTGGAAGTAGAAAAAATCGAGAAGCAGACATAGACAGAGACAGTAAGGTGGCTGGACCGTGCCTTGATAGTGTAGTAAACTATACCGTCCACACACACGTTAGTACGGACTGTAGAAGGAAACCGATCTAGGAAAGAGCAAAAGGAACAAGAAAATGAGTTCATGAGAGTGGCTTGTTGGGCTAGTTGGTACATGGTTATACTAGCAGGATGCCAGCAAACTTGAAAGTAGGAAAAATCGAGAAGCAGACATAGACGAAGAGACAGTAAGGTGGCTGGACCGTGCCTTGATAGTGTAGTAAACTATGCCGTCCACACACACGTTAGTACGGACTGTAGAAGGAAACCGATCTAGGAAAGAACCCAAGGAACAAGAAAATGAGTTCATGAGAGCTTGTTGGGCTAGTTGGTACATGGTTATAGTAGGAGAATGCCAGCGAACTTGGAAGTAGAAAAAATCGAGAAGCAGACATAGACAGAGACAGTAAGGTGGCTGGACCGTGCCTTGATAGTGTAGTAAACTATACCGTCCACACACACGTTAGTACGGACTGTAGAAGGAAACCGATCTAGGAAAGAGCAAAAGGAACAAGAAAATGAGTTCATGAGAGCTTGTTGGGCTAGTTGGTACATGGTTATAGTAGGAGAATGCCAGCGAACTTGGAAGTAGAAAAAATCGAGAAGCAGACATAGACAGAGACAGTAAGGTGGCTGGACCGTGCCTTGATAGTGTAGTAAACTATACCGTCCACACACACGTTAGTACGGACTGTAGAAGGAAACCGATCTAGGAAAGAGCAAAAGGAACAAGAAAATGAGTTCGTGAGAGTGGCTTGTTGGGCTAGTTGGTACATGGTACATAGCTGGTACAGGTGAGTGGAATGCGCTCTTTGCCAGTACAGTGGAATGCCCGATCGTCCAGTCATTCTGCAACAGGCTGAATAGCATTTAGACTTGATATTATATATAGGCATATGTACATATATGTATGTATAAATGTAATTTTTCTTTTTCCTTTTTGATTTACATTATACGCAAGTGCTATTTTCGCTTGCTTGTCATTACTATTTGTAGAGTTTTTGCTGCTCAAACAACCGAGCATGCGCGATGTCTTTCAGCATACCAGTATGAAAGCGACTCCTTGTCTTCAATATCGAGTTACCAATATGATCTGTACAGCTCGTGCGGATCAGAAAATATGTCTATTGCAATGTATTGAATTCTTGTAATGATTTTTGCTATTCATTTTTTGGTCATCTGTATATCGCACTGTCCACTCCTGCCCAAGGCCTAAGAGTAAGGCCGGCAGTATCCTGCAAATAAATAACTCTAGATGGTCATCCCATTCCCGTCTCCAACTGTGTATCATTTTTGGGAATCAAATTAGATTCTAACCTTAAGTTTTCTGAACACATTGCCTTCATTAAGCAAAAGTGTACCTTCGGTATTAGAGCATTAATGAAATCAAGAACATACTTCTCTAAAGACACATTATTAGCCTTATACTTTGTCTTCATTCACAGTCACATTAATTATGGCATTGTTTCCTGGGGAAACACATATAACTGTCACATCTTGTCTGTTCAGCACTTACAAAGCCAAGCAATACGCATTATCACTAACAGTGGGTTTTTCACGAGCGCTACTCCACGACTTCGTGAAAATAACATCCTTGTTGTAACGAACTTGTTCAACTATCATCTAATAATTACATTTTATAAATCACTTACTAAACAGCTCTCATACCATTTCATTGATTCCAGGCACCTCATCAATAACAACAATACCAGATTTGTACGTAACTGCGATTTTCTGCTACCTATGGTTCATTCTAACTATGGAAAAATGGCATCATCATTCGCTGCTATAAAACTGTGGAATGGTTTACCCGTCAGCATTAAATCTTCATCCTTTCATACATTTAGTCATGCCCTTAAGCTGTTTTATATGTGTAACTAAGTTCACCTCATTCATTACACCACATTTGCAATTTATATGTATTTGAGTTTGTTTATGCACTATAGTCTTTTATACATACAATTTGTTTTCATTGATTTTATTTCTGTATGTTGTATTTTCGCGATTGTGTTTGTTTCTTTTAGTTAGCTTGCGCCTCTTTAATACATCTCTACTTTGTTACTATTAAGCGAGGGTCCCGTTGCAGTCATTGACTTTGGGACCCTCGTCTGAATGTTGTCTCTTACCAATTCATTGTACGTAAAAATAATAAACTGAGACTGAAACCGCCGTATCACTCTCTCGAGCACTTATTTTTAATAATTTTTTACAAAGCACGTAATTAAATGACGCTGGAGGAACATTCCCCTCACAAAAGCCATAATACTAACCTTATTTCACAGAAAGGATACCATTGCCGATGGCCTTTTCAACGGAAATGGCATTGCTCGCGACGGGCTACATTTCACTACACGCTAGGAGGAGCTTTATTTAGACTTGCTACTCGTGGACTTGTTTTAGACTTGCTATTTAGACCTGCTATTTGTTGACCGGAAATAATTGCACAGAGAAGAATAAAGAGTTAGTGGAATGCATAAGCGCTGCTTTAAGTGGTTTCGGGAATGGTGCTGAAATTGTCTTATTAGGGGACATGAATGCCCACATACAGGAATTAGATGGCTATACCAACAACAACAGGAAGTCAATGCTAGACCTTTGTGAGCAACGTAACCTCGTTATCGTGAACGCCGGGCCTAAGTGTGAAGGGCTGATCACGTGGGAAGTGGGAAACCGGCAATCAGCGATTGATTACTGTCTGATGGCAGAAGGAATTCATGATAAGTTGTGAGAAATGGTCATTGATGAGGAAGGGCATAGCAGCATAGGGAGTGACCATAAACGCATCATTTTGAAAATGCGACATGTAGTTGAGAAAGAGAGCAAGGAGCGCAAAATGGCCAGTCCAAATTTGAAAGCTGAACAAATAGCAAATATAGTCACTAGAGTCGAGGAAGAACTTGGCAAGTGGCCAAGTAAGGAGTGGGGATATGGTGAGCTTCTAAGTGTAATAACGACAGAAATACGGAAAGAGAAACAACATGTTCGTTGGAAAGGAAGAAAGAAACCGAAAAGCTGGTAGAAAAGGGAGATAGGAGAAGCGATCGCCGAATTACAGAAAGCATCTCGAGAGCACAGGCAGGCAAAGAAGGCGCATTTGCCGCAGGATGAAGTAACCAGTAAATGGGAAACATACCGGGAAAAAAGTCTATGGTTCAAATACTGGTATAAGCAAAATTAAAGGGTGAAAGTGAACGTTGGTTGTCAGAAATACGTGAGAAAAAGAAGGCCGTACCTAGAATATTTTTGAACCGAATAAAACTATAAAACTATTAGGCAGGAAGTCAACAACAATACAACAACATATCCTAGACGAAGATGAAAACAGACTGGAAGGAGAAGCGGCAATAAATTACATCCGAAATATCCCAGCCGAATCTTTCCAAGCCAATGACGAGGTTGTATTTGAAGAAAAAAAGAGCATGAAAGAGACTCAAGTGGAAAAGGAGCTGCTGCTGAAAAATTTCAACTGGAAGAAAGCGGAAGAGAAAATTCCTAAGCGCACAGCCACGGGGCTAGACGAGGTTCCCGTTAGGCTGATTAATGAACTTGGACCAACAAGTAAGGAAGCTCAGGTGAAAGCAGTGGAAAAAACTTTAAAAGATATACGAATACCAGACAGTTGGCGACAAAGTAAAATGGATTTAATTTATAAAGGTAAGTGGGAGAAGGATATACAGTGGACTCTCGTTAAACGGAACCTCAAGGGACCCGGAAAATATGTTCCGTTTATCAGGAGTTTCGTTTAGAGAGAGAGGGTTCAGGATTCCGCAATCCGTTCCAGACTGCTTGGTCCCGACGAGGCAGGCGTGCGCGCAATTGGCAGTCTTCGCTGAAGCGGATCTCAGATACAAAATCTAGGTATTAAAGAGGACGGTACGCTATGGGCACAAACTTTATTGCACAAAAGCGGTAAGCAATGAACTTTTCTTCAGAGCACTACTAAATTTTTTTAAAAAATCTCAATAGTCCACTTATTCCGCGGAAATCAGTGGGAACTGCGATTTATTGGCTTCTGAAAAAGGATTTTATGTTTGCTTGTGTGAGCTCTTGCAACCGTTTTCTTTGAATGGCACCACTCATACTAGACAGGCTGCGCAAGAACAGCTCAGAACCTTCTTCTCGTTGGAAGAAAGTCTTCAGCATTTCGACTGCTGATTCCGCCTGCGCAGGTGCCACCACAGGATCAGAGTCGGCAGTCTCGTGTTCGACTTCTTCATCCTCGTCTTTGCTTTCATATCGGGGGGACAGGCATCAGCTACAATGCTCTACACGGTGTTTTCTGGACATGTAGTGGGGAGACAGCGAGGCGTACCGCGATGGGGCTCTGCGTGAACGTCAAGTTGCAGTTTCGAGTCTATTTTCGGTTCCGTTTATACGGTGGTCTGAAAATTCGAGTTCCGATTAACGGGATTTTTTTTACATTGCCCTAATACAAAACCAACCAACTGCGAGGCGTTTGTTCCGTTTAAGCGTTGATTCCGTTTAACCGATTTCCGTTTATCGAGATTCTACTGTAATTCACTCGTATACACCGTTGACCATTACATCGGTAATATACAGGGTAGCAATGCAGGCAATCAAATTAAAGCTTCAAGCATGTGCAGAGAATAATGGCATTTTGGGAGAACTTCAGAATGGCTTCAGAATAGGTAGGCGCTTGGATGATAACTTGTTTGTTTTTACTCAGTGTACTGAAATATCAAAAGCAGAAAGCAGACCATTGTATGTGGCCTTTTTAAACATTACAAGAGCCTACGACAACGTAGACCGCAACATCTTGTGGGATATTCTGGAAGGGGAAGGCTTAGATAACGATTGTCTAGAGCTTTTGAGAGAGATTTACCTAGAAAATACCGTTTGCGTTGAATGGGAAGGGTTCAGAAGCCAGGAGAAAGTTGATATCAACAAGGGACATAGGCAAGGGTGCCCTTTATCCCCGCTTCTGTTTATGATGTACATGGTGAGGATGTAGAGGGCGCTAGAAGGAAGTAATATCGGGTTTAATCTCTCATACAAACAGGTGGGTACAGAAATAGAGCAGCAGCTTCCAGGTTTATTTTATGCGGACGACATTGTGTTGCTAGCTAACAAGCAAAGTGATTTGCAACGTCTGGATAATATCTGTGGACAAGAAGGCGAGAATTTAGGCTTGAAATTTAGTGTTAGAAAATCAGGTGTTATGGTATTCAATGGAAACAGTGAACATAATGTGGCAATACAGCGCCAGGAAATACCTCAGGTAAAATATAAATACCTTGCTATATGGATAAAAGAGGGCAACAGATATATGGAAACACAGGAAGAAATAACAATAAAGGGGAAGAGACATGCCTGCATAATGAAGCACAGAGTGCTATGGGGATACAATAGGTACGAGGTATTCCGGGGTAAGTGGAAAGGTCTAATGATTCCAGGGCTTACTTTTGGAAATGCGGTTATTTGCTTGAAATCGGGGATACAATCAGGACTCGATGGGAACCAAGGGTCAATGGGATACTTCGCATTGGGCGGTCACTGGAAAACTAGGAAATGAAGCTGTGCAGGGTGATATGGGGTGGACAAGTTTAATGTGAGGGACGCTCAGAGTAAAATTAAACATGAAGAACGACTGAGGAATATGGAAGAAAATAAATGGGCTGGGAAAGTATTCAGGTATTTGTACAGGAATAACATTGATTCACAGTGGAGGAAAAAAACGAGGAAGCTTACAAGCAAGTATGCAGCATGTATGGCGAGCAACATAGCAACAAAGAAGGTCAAGCGGAAAGTCAGAGAGGCTGAAATAATCTCATGGGTGGTGGCAATGGAAAAGAAACCTGCCATGAGTAACTACTTAAGAGGAAAAAACGAAATCAGGAAAGAATTTATGATAACTGAAAGGGAAGCTCATTACTTTTCGAAGCGAGATCGGGATGCCTTAGAACACGCACCTATAAAGCGAGATATAAGAAGGAAGAAAAAGCATGTGCTTGCTGCGGTACAGCTAGGGAAATTATGGAGCATGTTTTATTAGAATGTGAAGACGTCTACGCAGCGGTCGATTTAGGCACCACTGGCCTCTTTGAAGCCCTTGGGTTCAGGGGGAGCAGTGGAAAAATAAACATGTCCGCAGTTAGGCATTAGTAAGAGGCGATTGGAGGATTGGTGGAAGTAGGGAAACGACAAAAAACGGAGACGTACAAAAGCACAGTTCGCAATAGGGAACCAGAAAATTTGGGTGGGGTAGTTCATAGCGTTTTTTTTTTCTCTTTTTTATTGTTTAACCTAGGTAGGACATTAGGCATTATAATAGCAACGGCTTGGTGGGGCAACCCACTACCCCGTTCCAGAGGGGCGCTCATAACATCCATCCATCCATACACCCATCGAAGACCGAGTGGTAGCGCTGTGGAATTTCCACTGATGACGGTCATGAAATTCTGAGTAAGAAATCGGGTGCTAGGAACAATATTGTGCAGATCGCACGCACTGTGTAATTCGACGTTATGCGAAACATTCTGCAGGCAGCTGGCTATGCATCATTGTTTGAGGTTTGGCTAAGAATAAGAAGAAAAAAACAGCTCTAGACACTATTCGGTATATTAATGCCAAGAATGTCAGCGGAATCGAACTTTTTGTTCTTTAGAACTTGTCGAACAAAGGTTATCATATCGCGATAATTACTTATTTACAAGTCGTGCTCTTTAGTGCATTCTCTCCTTCAATTTATTATTACCGTTTACGGTATTTTTGTCATCCTAATAGTTCCTTTATATCTGGAAACCTAGTTCCCTCTCATTCTCTCAAGTTTTGTAATCCACCCATCCATCCACCCATCCATTCTGCGCCGATTACCGTCATTACCAATGGGGCACTTTTGATGCAACTCAGATTTCGTTTTGAGTGGGGCAGCAATTACACGGGCACTCGAGGCGCATTCACGCCGCCGCCGTGCTGTCCTGCTATCGACGACGCATGCACGGCTCGCGTGCGAAGGGTTTCAGAGTCTAAAGAAACGCCGAGTGAGTTTCGCTGCTAGTAATTAGGAGAGAACAGTGTAGCAGATCTGTACGCGATGTGCGCCTGGATCAAATGCATCCTTCGCAATAAATTCCTCAGGAAACTACCGCCAAAAGCTATTACGGGCAAAGTTTCGAACGGACGAAGCTTAAAGCATGGGTTTTAATTTCGGGCAACTCAAATACTTAAGGCGACTGCTCTAAAAGGTCAGCTTTGCTGCATAAAGTGCTGTGATTGCGCATGGTCGCACAAGTTTGCTACCTTTTTCGTCAACTGAGGAGTTTCTTTCTCAAAAATCGCTATGGTTTTTTTTTGTATGTATGTGTGTGGTTTCGTGATACAAGACGGGTAGATGACATTCCCCCCTGTCGTGAACCTTATATACTGCACCTTGCGCGTCTCCCAAGAGCTGATTTGCCACATGTTTGTCTACAGTGTGTGTGACCACCGTGCTACTTGGACAATCAGTACTGAACGATGGTACAAAATCTTGTGATAATTCGCGCGTTCCCTTTGAGACTTCACGATTGCTGAACCCTTCCGGCACGAAGCGGTGCCTAATAGCCAGCCGGCACAGGTGACTGTTGAACGAAAACGCGACCGTCACTAACAGAACTCGTAATGCGGCGTGTACTCGACTAAGGATCGCATCCCCAGCTTGCCAGCCGAATACACGAAAAAAACATGTTGAAATAAATCATTCGAAGACTGAAAAAAGCATCGCAGCTTCTTTGCATGCTCTTGGATTCTGAGTGCGTGTCGCGTGTCAAACGGGCGAATAAAACTGTATTGTAGTGTATTGTACTGTATTGTATTTTCGGACGTCATTGTGAAAAGCTATGACGTCACAGTCCTATCTAGCTCCATGGAGGGCACTGAGAACGACTGTATCCACGAGTGCGCTACCTAGCCGAATCTGAGCAGCGGTGACACCGACAGCATTGAGGACTATTGACAGCCACCAGCAGAGTGTCGTGCTTGCGTTAACAGGTACAGCATTGTGAGAGCAACAGCGTTCGCTCGCTCTTTTTGGTCGAAGAAATCACGAATCAAGAAATCAAACAGCGAGAAAAATTAGACCGCAATGGCCCACCCCCGTTTAATGGCCGCACCTCTTCAATATTGCGAGAAAAAGTGCGGCTCCTACAGGAATAAATATGAAAAATGCTCAAAACAAACTGTTTCGAACTACGAGTACACAGATGACCGCAGCACTATTTCCACCGAGCGTTGCCGCCTTCCAGGGAAGTGCGCTGGAGGCTGGCCTACAACCCATGGTGCTACTAAGCTCGATGTCAAAACTTCGATCCCGGGCGTGGCGGCCGTATTTTGACGGAGACGAAATGCAACCAAAACCCCGTGCTTAAATGTAATTGCACGTCATATAAGCTCAGGCGGCCCAAATTGATCCGGAATAGGTTACTACGACTTGCCTGATAATCAGATTGTGGTTTTGGCACGTAATACCACGTAATTTTGCAATCACCTCGTGCAATTAACCCGTGGCCCTGAGTTCCCAGCATCTATAGAGCGCCTGACCAACGCAGGTGCTAAGGATCTCTGAGAACTGCATCTGGCAACGTTTTAACAGATGAACACTCTCGAGTGAGGTTAGCTTAGCAGAACTTCTTGAAGAATTTCTCGAGTTATCTGAGATATTTTTGAATTGAATGCTGAAATAAAGGAATGGAATGGAATGGAATGGAGTTATCTGAGATATATGAGTGGCCTTAATGAGGTTAGAAGAACTGCTGAGACTTACACAGCGCAGATTAACGGCCACTGCACAGGTCTTCCAGATAAGAGAGAATACGGGGTAGGACTTCTATTCCGTAAAAGGACATAGCGGGCAACATTGATGAATTCTACAGCATTAGTCAGAATACAGCAGTCGTCCTAATAAAGCTGAACAGGATATATAGATTAAAGGTCGCACAGGCCTACGCTCCGACCTCCAGTCGTGATGATAAAGAAATGGGAGAGCTTTATGAAGGTGCTGAAATATCAATAAGATAGGTGCAAACTCACTATACTGTCATGGTGCAGGATGTATAAGTGTTAGGTAGCGCAAAGGGCAGTGATCAAAGAATAGCGAGGTCTGGGATTGCTCTTAATTGGAATAGAGAAAGAACAAAAGTAGTCTAGAAGAAACAGGTCAGCCCAGATGCAGCAAGGGTAAAAGCAGAAGACTTGAGGTTGGTGCTCGCCAGGAAAAATATACAGCTTCAGAAGAGGAAGGCGAACCCAACATTGAAGTTCAGTTCAGTTTATTTCCAACACAATGTTGGTGGTTCTCCAAGTAATGACCAAAACCAAACCAGGCTGATTTCAGAAGCAGCAATTAAAGTGGGAGCTGAGGCACCAAGGCAACCAGAAGGTAAGCTCTGTCAAGTAAAGCGCAAAATAAAGAAACGTCAAAACACCGCAATCAGGGGCGTAGCCAGAAGATGGAGGGGGGGGGGGGGGGGCTTCACTCCCGCAACTAAGCCATCGATTCCTCCATGGTGTTTGGCTCGATCTGGAGTGCACCTCACCATACCAGGAATTAGGAAAAATCTGAGCTGTCATCACCTGCTCTTAAACAACTAACTCAGCTCCTTTTGCACGAGAGGTACGCCGACCACGTACATATTTATACTGATGGATCGGCAACTCTCCAGTGCTCCTCTGGTGCCGTGGTTTTCCCAGCGAAAGCCACCACCATCAGTTTCATGACATGTCACCCAGCAACACCAATGGCTGCGGAACTTGCAACTTTTCGCGCTGCACTTCGTCTCGTCAGCCAAGAACAACCTCGAAGATGGTCAATATGCAGTGACTCGAAGGCAGCACTACAGTCTTTGCTATCAGCCCTGCGGCGTGGACCACACGAACAACTGGGATTCGAGATTAGAGAACTAATCCATACGTTGACTTAGACAGGACACCACCTGACATTTCAGTGGCTTCCAAGTCACTGCGGCGTCATAGGGAACGAACACGCCGATAGCGCTGCTCGGTCGACTCTTCACGGCGACGAAGAGGAGCCGATACCATTATCAAGGACAGATGCCGCTAGAAAATTTCGAATGCTGAGCCGCGATATCACGGTCTCTTTGTGGAATGCAGGAAGTTTTCAAAACAACCGGTTGCACAACCTAGATTCTTCTCTACGCCTTTGCATTCCAGCTAGACTCTGCCGTCGCGAAGCTACTCTGCTTTGTCGAATATGGCTAGGGGTGGCGTTCACCAAGTCTTTTACTTTCCGAATCGGATGGGCCGACGACGCCTCATGTCATGACTGTGGTAACCTTCTCTGACTGTCCTCTCTATAACTTACAGAGACGATCGCTCGCAAACGCGATAGCGCGCTTCGACCAAAGACCTCTAACAGAGGAACTTATTTTAAAAGGCCGCCATCACAAGCCGTCGCAGCAGAGGGCGACGAGCTCACTGCTGCAGTATTTAAGGGCAACAGAATTGGACAAGCGGCTGTACCATGAACAGATGTTCATATTGCTGAAAGTGCTACTGTGCTGTGCGGTGATATTATGCGGCGACAATGACCGACTGTGATTGTACGTCTATGCTCATTTCTTTATCTCTACTTTGTTATCACTTTACCTCCCCTTCCCCTCTTTCCCCAGCGTAGGATAGCAAACCGGATCTTCCCCTCTGGTTAACCTCCCCGCCTTTCCTCTTTCCTCTCTCTGCTTTTTATGTGTGCTCTCTGTTGCGACTATAATTTCGGAGCAATTGCAATACACGACCGGTGACAGCTGCTTCTGCGCAATACATTCTAACAAAGGACAGCGTCACTGAGATTTTTCCCTGGCTGGTCTTTGCATATGCACAAAACTGTAAACAAGGTTGTTGAGTGACAGAGAGAGAGAGAGAGCTGAAAATGAAATGCAGGGAGGCTAACACAGTTTTATTAAAATATTTGTCCTCAACTTGTTCGTTTTATGGTATGGTAAAACTTTAATGAAGTCCTGCAGATCGTTAGTCTCCACGAAGCGGGCCGCTCCCACGTGGGAACCGCAAGGCCGATCCTCTCGGCCGCATCGTGGGCCTGCCGGACAGCCCAGAGTTGGTCAGCCAGAAGAGGGCTGCGGAGAACCGCCTCCCATCTGGGCGAGCTGTTGCGATGATAGAGCGTGACCGGGCACACCGCCAGATCATGTGGTCTAATGTACCTATTTCTCTACAATCGTGGCGGGTAGCATTGGTGTAAGTATCCGGATAGATTTTATACAAGACCGACAGATTGGGATAGGTACTCGTTTGTAGTAGACGGAGCGTTAATGCTTGAGCTCTATTGAGCCGCGGATAAGGAACAAAGTAGGTTCTACGGCTGAGATAGTAGTGTTTAGTAATCTCGTTGTAGGTGGAGGATATATGAGCATATTCTTTTATGAAAAAGTACATATTTTACTTGTCTTGACAGTGCGTAGCGTTCAAGAATTCATTTGCGGCATCTTTGGCAATAGCAACGCAGTTATTATTAATGTTTAATGTATTTGATCCCTCGACAGGAGGAGGCCGAGCTGTAAGGTGAGCCATATCACCATGCTCTTAATCACCAACCATCTAAATATCTTAGCTCCTTTTTGGTGAATGTAAGTGATACCATGCTTACACACCTATCTTCTGCCCGAGCAATCTCGACCGCCTCGATAATCTCTCTGACGCTTTAAACATTAACCTGCAAGAAGGGACGTAACAGGTTTGAAGAATTATATGGCCATTAGCTTACATAAAATATTCACTAAGATAACTTCCAATGGAATCATGGCACCACATGACTTGAACAGACTGGCTTCAGGAGAGAATATCCTACAATGAATAATGTCAATGTCATCTATAACGTAATTGGGAAATCTGCTATACAATCAACCCCTCGGTATGACATTCACTGATAACGAAAAGGCATTTGATTTAGTAGACACACCAGCAGTAATGGAAGCATTCCGTAACCAAGTAGTTCAGGCGGCACACGTGAATATCTTGAGAAGTACCGCACAAAAATCCCACAGCTACCTTTCTTTTTCACCACCATCATCATCATCACCACTACCATCATCATCGCCATCAGCCTGTTTATGTCCACTGCAGGGCGAAGACCTGTCCCTGCGATATCCAATTAACCCTGTCCTGTTCCGACCGACTCCAACTAACGCCTCCGAATTTAATTTTATCAACCCACCTATCTGCAGTCCTCGACTGCACTTCCCTTCTCTTGGCGCCCATTCTGGAACCCTAATGATCCACCGATTATCTAACATACGCATTACGTGACCTGCCCAGCTACGTTTTTTTTTCAATGAGAATAAGAATACGGCTCTTCCCGTTTGCCGTCTGATCCACACACCACTGTCTTCCGGTCTCTTAACATTACGCCTAACATTACTTGCAACACTGAAGTGCTGCCCTTATTCTATTGGAGATTATCTTGAATATTGTATATAATACAGGAAGTAAGCTAATATGCCTACAATTGTGCAGTTTTTTAACGTCTCCCTTTTTGTGGATTAGTATAATCTTTACCAATTTTCGTCAAGTAAAAAAAGAAGGTCTCAGTCTGCATCCATTTATTTCTTCTACACTTTCATTTATATTCGTTTTCGCGGATTTCCGTTTGTACTCCTGTAGGTCACGAGCATGCATTCGCAACGGTGAAAGGTCATCAGTACTCGTGTATGGTTTGCCTAGCCGAGTTCACGGCTGCCTGCACATGAGAGCGAGAGAGAGAGAGAGAGATAACGACTTTATTGTTGGCTCGAGATGGAGTCAAGGGAAGGGGAAGAGGTGGGAGATCCTCTTCTGTCTTCTTCCCCCTTTAGGCAGCAGCCAGGAGCCCTTGGACTCCGGCGGCGTGTTCAGCCATCTGGACGAGTCGGACTTGCACTTCCGGATCGGAGCTAAGCAGCGCTGTCTCCCACTGCTCCGAAGACCTGATTTCTAAAGATGATTTTTCTATGGCACGTTACTACGTTTGAGGGGGCACGACCAAACCATGTGCTGAAGGTATGCCCTGCCTTTGCAGATTTTGCATTCGGCTGTATACAGCCCTGGGTAACAGTGGCTGTAGGCTACAGGGTTAGGGAAGGCGTTGGCCTGGAGCGAACGCCATGCCACCGGTTGCCACTTAGTTGTGTGCTGCAGGATACTTGGCCCTCACGTTTATAATGATTAAGGATGTCCTGATAGGACACAAGCCTGTCCCGCCGCGAACGGTGAAACGAGTGAGCGTCAGCGGTAGAAAGGTCGGCGTCGAGTCGGTTGGTTAGACCTCAAGCGGCGTCATGCGCGTTCTCGTTCCCCGGGAGGCCGGAGTGGGCCAGCGCCCAGACGGTTTGGACTCCGCTGATTCGGTTGCCACGAAAACCGGTCAACAGAATGGTGGGTGCTTCGGACGACACACGCCCCCTTGCGGAATTTAGGATGGCCGACTTGAGTGGCTCACAATGAATTTGTATTTGGAGGATGCCTTCATTGTCAGGGTAATGTCCGCCTCTTCCCTAACTCCCCAATCGTGCCGGAGGCGATTGAATCGCCCTGTTGATTTGCTATGGCCATGGCGTCACCATCGTCATTATAAGCGGCGTCCACGTAGACCATGTCCTCAGACCTCTCGAATCTTTTCTGCATTGTCTGTACTCTTACACGTCTCCGTTCCGCATTATATACCAGTGCGTGTTTTGGGGTAGTGGTGGAACGTAGATGTTTGTCCTGATCTCAGCTGGGATGTCCAATTTGGCTCCAGATCGGGATTCATGATTAATGTTCAGGGACTGCAAAATGGGCCGCCCTATCCGGCTCTTGGATAGCCTTTCCAGTTGAGCGGTTCTCTGAGCTTCGATCAGCTCATCTAGGTTATTGTGCAGCCCAGGTGCTTCGAACAGTTCATTCGAGGCTGTGACGGGTATGCCTAATGCCTGTTTGAAGGCGTTCCTGATTATGGCGTCTATTTTGTCCTTTTCGTCTCTCCTGTGATTTAGTAACGGGGCGACGTAGACCACGCGACTCAGGACGAATGCCTGAACTAGTCTAATAAGGTGGCCCACTTTCATCCCATGGTGCCGGTTGGCGATCCGCGAGATGAGACTGGTCGTCTGATAGATATGCGCTCTTTTCGAGTGCTCTTATGGTTTCCGTGTTGTACTCGTTAGCCTGGATTCGCAGGCTAAGGACCCTGATGCTGGGTACTGTCGGAATGAGCTGCCTCCCGCTGGTGTAGAGTTGGATTGGTGGCGTTATTGTTGGCGACTTGCATCCCCTTCGGGCCGTTTGATAGAGCGGGAGCTCTGAATTTTGCGGTGCGCAACCCAAGCCTCTCGGCTTTACGTACGCCTCCACAGTGTCTATGCCTCTCTGCAGGACTTCTTGTATGTGTCCGTCGCTGTCCCCCGCCACGCAGAGGGTAACCTCGTCCGCATAGAGACTAATGATACAGGCCCTCTATGTTTCCTAATATTTTAGGAAGGCCGAGTATGGCGACATTGAAGAGTAAGGTTGAAAGGACCGAGCCTTGCGGCGTGCCCCTGCTCCTCAACTCCCAGTCGGCTAACTAAATCCCCCCGATCGTTAGGACGGCCGTCCGGTTCGTCAAAAATGCTTTAACGTAGTCCTAGGTTCGAGGGCCCACGCCTAGGTTTTCCTAGGTTTTCCATCACTGCCTCGTGCCTCACGTTGTCAAAGGCTTTAGCCAATCCAACCCCTATATTGCCCTGGTGTCTAGAGGAGAACAGGCGTATCCGTCGATACTGTGATGTTTGAGTCTCAGCATCACGTCCTGATCAAGAAACGCCAATGTATGAAAGCCTCTAACCCTACAGCTAGAATAGAATCGGCAGAACTTTCCAAGTTAATCAACAAGCGTAAGACAGCTGACATGAAGTATACTATGGATAGAATTGAACATGCTCTCAGGAACGGAGGAAGCCTAAAAGCAGTGAAGAAGAAACTAGGAATAGGCAAGAATCACATGTATGCGTTAAGAGACAAAGCCGGCAATACGATTACTAATATGGATGAGATAGTTCAAGTGGCTGAGGAGTTCTATAGAGATTCATACAGTACCAATGGCATCCACGACGATAATGGAAGAGAGAGTAGTCTAGAGGAATGTGAAATTCCACAAGTAACATCGGAAGAAGTAAAGAAAGTATTCGGAGCTCTGCAAAGGGGAACGCAGCTGGGCAGGATGGGGTAACAGCAGATCTATTGAAGGATGGTGGGCAGATTCTTCTAGAAAAACTGGCCACCCTGTATACGCTATGCCTCAGGACCTCGAGCGTACCGGAATCTTGGAAGAGCGCTAACATAATCCTAATCCATAAGAAAGGGGCCGCCAAAGACTTGAAAAATTAGACCGATCAGCTTACTGTCCGTTGCCTACAAAGTATTTACTAAGGTAACCGCAAATAGAATCAGGAACACCTTAGACTTCTGTCAACCAAAGGACCAGGCAGGATTCCGTAAAGGCTACTCAACAATAGCCCATATTCACACTATCAATCAGGTGATAGAGAAATGTTCGAAATATAACCAACCCTTATATATAGCTTTCATTGATTACGAGAAAGCGTTTGATTCAGTCGAAACCTCAGCAGTCATGGAGGCATTGCGGAATCAGGGTGTAGACGAGCCGTATGTAAAAATACTGAAAGATACCTATAGCGGCTCCACAGCCACCGTAGTCCTCCATAATGAAAGCAACAAAATCCCAATGAAGAAAGGCGTCAGGCAGGGAGATACGATCTCTCCAATGCTATTCACAGCGTGTTTACAGGAGGTATTCAGAGATCTGGATTGGGAAGAATTGGGGATAAGAGTTAATGGAGAATACCTTAGTAACTTGCGATTCACTGATATTGCCTTGCTTAGTAACTCAGGGGACCGACTGCAATACATGCTCACCGACCTGGATAGGCAAAGCATAAGGGTGGGTCTAAAAATTAATCTGCAGAAAACTAAAGTAATGTTTAACAGTCTCGGAAGAGAACAGCAGTTTACGATAGGTAGCGAGGTACTCGAAGAGGTAAGGGAATACATCTACTTAGGACAGGTAGTTACCGCGGATCCGGATCATGAGACTGAAGTAATCAGAAGAATAAGAATGGGCTGGGGAGGGTTTGGCAGGCATTCTCAGACCATGAACAGCAGGTTGCCATTATCCCTCAAGAGAAAAGTGTATAACAGCTGTGTCTTACCAGTACTCACGTACGGGGCAGAAACCTGGAGGCTTACGAAAAGGGTTCTCCTTAAATTCAGGACGGCGCAACGTGCTATGGAAAGAAGAATAATGGGTGTAACATTAACTGATAAGAGCAGATTGGGTGAGGGAACAAACGCGAGTTAATGACATCTTAGTTGAAATAAAGAAAAAGAAATGGGCATGGGCAGGTCATGTAATACGGAGGGAGGATAGCCGATGGTCATTAAGGGTTACGGACTAGATTTCAAGGGAAGGGAAACGTAGCAGGGGGCGGCAGAAAGTTATGAGGGCGGATGAGATTAAGAAGTTTGCAGGGACAACATGGCCACAACTAGTACATGACCGAGGTAGTTGGAGAAGTATGGCAGAGGCCTTTGCCCTGCAATGGGCGTAACCAGGCTGATAATGATGATGATGGTGACCACGTCTTGATAGCTTGGATCGAAATTTAATCATGGTACGAGGAAAAAGCTCCTTCTCGTCCACGTGCCTGTTGAGTCTGTTCAGCACTACTTCCTCCATTAGCTTTCCCAGGCACGGGGTAAGTGAGATGGGTCGCAAGTTCTCCAACTGTAATTTTTTCCCTGCTTCGGGATCATAACGACCTTGGCGGTCTTCCATTGTCTGTGGATAGTGCCTACCCTCCAACATTGATTCATGTATTCGGTGAGAGCCTCAACAGAGTCCTCGTCTAAGTTTCTCAGTATTTTATTAGTAATACCGTCCAGTCCAGGGGCAGATTTGGTACGAAGATGCTGTATGGCTCCCCTCACTTCCGCCGTTGTTAGCGGGCGGTCGAGCGTTTCGTTTGCAGCCCTTGCATACGGTTTAAATTCCTCTAGTCGAGTTCACAGCCATCTGCACACTAGAGATTCCGGGACTACATGACCAGAACCATTTATAAATAGTTCTTTATTGAGTTACCATCTATCGCGGATTAATTGAAGTTTTTAGGCACGTAGGGCCCTGTGGGCTGTACTTGTTGGAGATAAGGTAGCCTCGCCACCTACGGGATTATCTGACTGACCTATGTCCAATGCTCGGTTGCCATAGTCGGAAGCTCGAATCCTTCTATAACTTTTTTAATTTGACGATGGTGAGCTTGAAATTGACCTCCTCCAGTTCACAACATCTGCAGGCTTGGAGTGACGCCTGACACCGGCATAAGATGCCGAGAGCGAGTGAGGCTATACTAATCAAGGTACAAGCAAATTAGGAAAGCCCACTAAGCTTAAACAAAGACACTCCCTCAACCGAACAGGTATTGGCCTCCCTGGTACATTATTCGGCCACTACCTCCCGAATGATTCTTACAATTAACCCATAGTCCTCAGTCCCCAGCAGATGCGAAGCACCTGACCAAGGCTGCGGTCAGACCTGTAACGCATGAGAGGGTGCTAAAAACTCTTGGTCTGGTCTGGACTGGCCGCCAATGGAAACTGACCCTGTCAAACTTTATTCGCCGAACTCTTGAGTGAGGCTAGCTTCGCAGGACTCTTCGAGAAACTATCGGACATTGTTTGGGATATCATCGGCCTTAGTGAGATTAGAAAAACTGGTGAGGCTTATACACTGCTGAATAACGGACATATCATATGCTATAGAGGTCTCCCAGATAAGAAGCAATACCTGAACAAATTTCTGCAAGCTCTTGCGTAATCATAGCTTGTCTTACTTTGTTGTAATCTAATTTCAACTGATCAATTATATCACTAGAATACGAGGTAGGATTCGTAATCGATAAGGACATAGCGGGCAACACTGACGAATTCTACAGCGTTAGTGAGAGGGTAGGTGTAGTCGTAATCAAACTTCATAAGAGTTATAAATTTAATGTAGTACAAGGCTACGCTCCAACATCCAGTCACGATGATGATGGAGTAGATCGGCTTTGTGATGTATTAGCGATGCGAAAAGTGCCAACTCAGTATACCGTAATATTGGGCGACTTCAATGCAAAAGGGGGAAAACAAGCAATTGGCCACCACGGTGTCGATTCTAGGAACACTAGAGCAGAGATGCTAGCAGAATTCGCAGAAAGGAATAAGCTTCAAATAATGAACACCTTTTTCAGGAAGCGTAACAGAAAGTGTACGTGGAAAAGCCCTAATGGTGAAACTAGCAATGAAAATGATTTCAGACTTTTTGCTGATCCCAGCATAGAGCAGGATGCAGAAGTGATAGATAGGGTAAAGTGCAGGGATCATAGGTTAGTGAGGGCTAGGATTCGCCTCAATTTGAAGAGAGAAAAACCAAACTGGCCAAGAAGAAACAGGCCAACCTAGAGGCAGTAAGGGTGAAAGCAAATTCAGGCTGGTACTTGCAAACAAACATGCACCCTTAGAACAGAGAGATGAGTATGATATAGCGGTAATGAATGATACCGCAGCTGAGCTGACTTCAGAGGCAGCAATTGAAGTGGGAGGAAAGGCAAGAAGGCAACCATTAGGCAAGCTCTCCCACGTAACTAAGGACAGAATAAATAAACGACAAACAATGAAAGTGTCCAACTCAAGAGACAGATCGAATTCACATGGCTATCAAAACTGATCAACAAAGGGAAAATAGGTGATATTAGGAACTATAACATGAGAAAGACTTAAGAAGCCGTAAAAATGGACGCAACCTGAAATCAGTGAGAAGAAAGCTTGGAATAGGACAAATCAAGATGTATGCACTGAAAGATAAGCAGGACAACATCATCAGCAATCTCGAAGTTATAGTAAATGCAGCGGAAGAATTCTGTACTGATCTGTACAGTACTCAGAGGACTCAGGAGAGCTCCATTCGAAACAATAATGAACAGGATCCAGAAACTCCTCCTAAAGCTAGAGATGAGGTCAGGAGGGCCTTGCAAGACACGAAACGAGGAAGAGCGGCAGGAGAAGATGGAATAAGAGTCGCTTTAATCAAAAATGGAGGACACATAATGCTTGGAAAACGGGCGGGTATATATACGAAGTGTCTATCGACTGCAAGGGTCCCAGAAAACTGGAAAAATGAAAACATACTAATCCACATAAAGGGAGACGTTAAAGAATTAAAAAACATAGACCCATTAGCTTACTCTCATTATTATATTAGACTTTTCGTAAATCACTAGGAACTACTAATCAACCACACGACTGGAAAAAGGCTAAAATAATACCGATCCACAAGAGAGGAGACAAAAATAATGTTGCTAATTTCAGACCCATATCTCTCACAAGCACTTCATGCAAAATACTAGAACACATCATTCTAAAACACATGACAGTGTTTCTAGAACGTGAAAATATACTATCGCCTCACCAGTACGATTTTCGATCTGGCTTATCAACCATCACTCAACTAACAGAAGTAGTTCATGACCTTGCTATTAGTATTAATGATCATTCTCAAATTGACATGATTTTACTTGACTTATCTAAGGCTTTTTATTGCGTGAGTCACACTAAGCTAATTGCAAAAGTGGAGCAAGCCATCGGGAAGGGAGAAGCTCCTGCTTGGATAACAGCTTTTCTAACACACTGCTCACAGTTTGTTATGTTTGACCATATGCCATCTGATGTCGTTCCTGTCACATCTGGAGTACCACAAGGCTCGGTGCTCGAGCCGCTGTTATTTCTGATTTTTATTAACGATATAACCAATAATATAGCATGCAAAATCAAACTCTTGGTAGATGACTGCGTGATATATAAAGAAATTAACAGCCATAACGACCATCTCGATCTTTGATTCCCTTAACACACTAGCCGAGTGGTGCTCCCAGTAGCAAATGTCTATTAACGTCAATAAATCAGTGGCAATCACAATAACAACAAAAAAGCAACCCTCTCATTTCACCTATATCGTTAATGACACGCCTCTTTCGAAGGTTGAGCAACAGAAATATTTAGGGATAACGCTGACATCAAGCTTCAATTGGGAAACACGCCTAACTAATATTACAACTACTGCACTGCGGAAGCTATTTTATCTAAAAAGACGCCTAAAGATCGCTCCAACGAACATTAAGCTTCTGGCCTACAAAACAATTGTGAGACCTATTTTAGAATACGCTAACACAATTTGCTTTCCTTACACAGCAACTAACATAGCTAAACTTGAAGCCGTACAAAGAAAAGCCGCAAGGTTCATTCATACCAAATATCGTTCTACTGACTCACCTTCACGTCTCTTAGCTTCCTCAGGCCTCAACACATTAGCGACGAGAGCAAAACAAGGTTGACTAAAATCCCTGTTTCAAGTTCTGCATAATCAGTATAAAATTGATATCACCCAGTACATTTCATATACGCATTCTAGAATAACACGGCATCAACACGAGCATACGCTAGCTAACCGAGTATTCATTTTCTAATGACGCATTCAGGTACTCATTCTTTCCTCGGGTAATCAGAGAATGGAATGAACTTAACTCGTCATTAACAGCAACAAACTCTTTATCCCTGTTCGTTTCACAGCTGGAGCTCACCACAAGAGATTATTAACGACTTCTAATATTTGTTCCCTATTCTCTTTATGTTAAACTGACAGTACTTTGAAAAGAAAAATTGTATACGCTTGTATGTTCCCAAATATTTCACGATTTTGCTTTGTCGATGAAGTGCCCCGGTTGTTGTTAATTTTATTCTGCGTTATTTAGTATTCTATTTGTATACCTTATCTACCTTATCGTTTTTACTTTGTTGAATATCGTTGCTTTTTCATTCTTTGTGTAGCTCGCACGTGTATATATGCACAGAAATGAAAGTGTTCATGCCCGTCTGCTAAGCTCTCGACTGAGGGCGGCAGTATTGTAAAATAAATAAATAAATAAAATATAAAATATTTACCAAGATACACTGTATTAGAATAAGGGCGACACTGGACTTTAGCCAACCGAGGCAGCAGGCTGGCTTCAGGAAAAGCTACTGTACAATGTGTCGAACCCATGCCATTAATCAGGTAATCGACAAATCCTGAAAGTACAATCAACCTCTCTATATGGCTTTCATAGATTACGAAAATGCATTTGATTCAGTAGAGATACGAGAAGTCATAGAGGCATTACGTAATCAAGGAGTACGGACAGCTTAGGTAAATACCTTGGAAAAACTCTACAGAGGTTCTACAGTTACCTTAATTCTACACAAGAAAAGGAGGCAGATACGTATAAAGAAAGCGGTCAGACAGGGAGACAATCTCTCTAATGCTATTCACTGCGTGCTTAGAAGTATTCAAGCTATTAAACTGGGAAGGCTTAGGAGTAAAGATCGACGGTGAATATCTCATAAACCTTCGGTTCCCCGATGACATTGTTCTACTCAGCAACAATGCAGACTAATTACAACAAATGATTGAGGACCGTAAGAGAGAGTGTGTGACAGTGAAGTTGAAGAGTAATATGCAGAAGACGAAGGTAATGATGAATAGCCGGCCAAAGGAACAAGAGTTCAAGATCGCAAGCCAGCCTCTAGAGTCTGAAGGAGTACGTTTACCTAGGTCAATTAATCACAGAGAACCCTGATCATGAGAAGGGAATTTATAGAATAAAAATAGGTTGGATCGCATACGGCAGGCAGTGTCAGCTCCTGATTGAAAGCTTACCGTTATCACTGAAAAGGAAGGTATACAATCAGTGCATTTTAATGGTGCTGACATATGGGGCAGAGACTTGCCGAATGACAAGGTAGCTTGAGAACAAGTTAAGGACCGCGCAAAGAGCGATGAAACGAATAATCCTAAGCATAACTTTAAGAGACAGAAAGAAAGCGGTTTTGATCAGAGAGCAAACGGGTATAGACGATATTCATCCTTCATCCTGTAGTGGACATAAAGCAGGCTGCTGCTGCTGATGATGATGATAATTTTGGCATTCTTCCAGTTATCGGGAACCTTTGAAGTCGTGAGAGATTTTGTATAAAGGGCCGCCAGCTTCACAAGCATAATGTCACCTCCATCGTCGATTAAATCGACTGTTATTCCATTATCTCCGCCCGCTTTTCCCCGTTTCATGTCTTGCAAGGAGCTCCTAACTTCATCGCTATGTATAGAAGGAGCCTCTATAACCCATTCTTTGCTACTTTGAATAGAGGTATCTTGTCTACTCCGGGTAATGTACAGGTCAGTGTAGAATTCTTCCGCTGCTTTTACTGTATCTTCGAAATTGCTGATATTATCCTGCTTCTCTTTCAGTGCATACATCTTGGTTTCTCCTATGCCGAGTTTTCTCGCTGATTTCATTCTGCATCAATTTTTTACCGATTCCTCAGTCTTCCTTACGTTCGTCATCATCAACAACATTATCATCATCAGGCTATTTTATGTCCACTGCAGGACGAAGGCCTATCCCTGCGATCTCCAACTACCCCTGTCCTGCACCTACCGTTTCCAACTAGCACCCACGAATTTCCTAATTTCATTGCCCCACCTAGTTTTCAGCTGTCCTCGAGTGCGCTTCCCTCCTCTTGCCACCTATCGTGTAAACCTAATGGTCCGACGATTATCTAACCTGTTCATTAAATGACCATGAAAGTTTTTCTCTCTCAATGTCAATTAGAATATCGGCTATAACCGTTTGCTCTCTGATCCGAACCACTCTATTTCTGTATCTCAACTTTATGCCTAGCATTCTTTGTTCCATCGCTCTTTGCGCGGTCCTTAACTTGTTCTCAAGCTTCTTTGTCAGTCTCCAAGTCTCTGCCCCATATGTCAGCACCGGCAAACTGCACTGATTGTACTTTCTTTTTCAATGGTAATGGTAAGCTTCCAGTCAGTTGTTGTCTGCCGTATGCAATCCAACCCACTTTTAATGTTCTATGAATTTTCTTCTTATGATTAGGGTGCCCTGTGACCAATTGACCTAGGTAAATGTACTCGTTCACAGACTCTAGAGGCAGATTGGCGATCCTGAACTGTTGCTCCCTTGCTCGGCTATTGATTATTATCTTTGTCTTTGGCACAATTATCTTCAATCCCACTCTTACACTCTCTATGTTAAGGTCTTAAATCATTTGTTGTAACTGGTCTGCAGTGTTGCTGAATAGGACAATGTCACCGGCAAACCGAAGGTTGCCGAGATATTCACCGTCGATCTTTACTCCTAAGCCTTCCCACTTTAAGAGCTTGAATACTTCTTCCAACCTCGCAGTGAATAGATTGTGTCTCCCTGTCTGATCTCTTTCTTTATAGGTATGTTCCTACTTGTGTAGAATTAAGGTAGCTGTGAAATCTCTGTAGACATTTTGAAAGATATTTACGTAAACGGTCAGCACTCCTTGATTACGTAATGCCTCTATGATTGCTGGTATCCCTACTGAATCAAATGCATTTTCGTAATCTATGAAAGCCATATAGAGAGGTTCATTGTAATCTGCGGATTTGTCGATTACCTGATTAATGACATGGAAACGATCCATTGTAGAGTATCTCTTCCTGAAGCCAGCCTGTTCCCTCGGTTGGCTAAAGACCAGTGTCGCCTTTATTCTAATACAAGTTATCTTGAATATTTTATATAATACTGGGAGTAAGCTAATGGGTCTATATTTTTTTTAATTCTTTAACGTCTCCCTTTTTGTCGAATAGTATAATGTTTGGTTCTTCCAGTTTTCTGGGGCCCTTGACGTCTACAGACATTTCGTAGAGAGCCGCCAGTTTTTCAAGCATTATGTCCCCTCCATCTTCCATTACACACTGTTATTCACTGTTCTCCTACCGCTTTTCCCCGTTTCATGTCTTGCCAGGCCCTTCTGACCTAATCGCTAGTTATAGGAGGAGTTTCTGGAACATGTTCACTACTGCTCCGAATGGAGTTATCCTGACTCCTCTGGGTACTGTACAGGTCAGTATAGAATCCTTCCGCTGCTTTTACTATACTTTCGAGATTGCCGATATTATCCTGCTTATCTTTCAGTGCATACATCTTAGTTTGTCCTATGCCAAGTTTCCTTCTCGCTGGCTTTCCTTCTTTGTTTCCTTCTTTATGGCTTCTTCAATCTTTCTCCCGTTATAGTTTCGAATATCAGTTATTTTGGCCTTGTTGGTCAGTTTTGACAGTTCCGCGAATTCTATCTTATCTCGAGTTGGACACTTTCATTCTTTGTTGTTTCTTTATTAGGTCCTTTCTTACTTGGGAGAGTTTGCCTACTGGTTGCCTTGGCGCCTTGCCTCCCACTTCCATCGCTGCCTCTGAAGCCAGCCAAGTTACGGTTTCATTCATTATCTATATATGTCATCTTCATTTCTCTGTTCTAAGGCTGAAAATTTTTTTAGAAGTACCAGGCTAAAAATTTGTATGCTTTTACCCTTACTGCTTTTAGATTGACTTGTTTCTTCTTGACCAGTTTTATTCTTTGTCTTCAAATAGAGGCGAATCCTATCCCTCACTAACCTACGATCACTGCACTTTACCCTATCTATCACTCTTACAACCTGCACTACTATGCTGGGATCAGCAGAAAGTCTGAAATCATTTTCATTTCTTGATTCACCATTAGGGCTTTTCCACGTACACTTTCTATTGCTACGCTTCCTGAAAAAGGTGTTCATTATTCGAAGCTTACTCATTTCTGCCAATTCTACCAGCATCTCTCCTCTAGTGTTCCTAGAATCGACACCGTGGTGGCCAATTGCTTATTCACCAGCCTGCTTTTCCCCCTTTTGCATTGCAGTCGCCCAATACTACAGTATACTGAGTTGGCACTTTCCGCATCGCTAATACATCATAACACCGATCTACTCCGTCATCATCGTGACTGGATGTTGGAGCGTAGGCTTGTACTACATTTAATTTATAACTCTTATGAAGTTTTATTACGACTACACCCACCCTCTCACTGACGCTGTAGAATTCGTCAGTGTTGCCCGCTATGTCCTTATCGATTACGAATCCTACCTCGTATTGCTTCTTATCTGGGAGATCTTTATAGCAGAGGACATGGCCGTTAGTCAGCACTGTATAAGCCTCACCAGTTCTAATCTCACTAAGGCCAATGATATTCCAAACAATGTCTGATAGTTCCTTAAAGGCGTCAAGCAAGGAAACACGATCTCTACAGTGATAGTCACTGCATGCTTAAGAGAAGTGTTTAAGCTATTAGACGAAGCCTTAGGAGTGAGGATTAATGGGGAATATCTCAACTTCCGCTTTGCAGATCACATTATCTTGTTCAGCAACACTCGAGATGAATTGCAACAAATGATTGAGCACGTTAACTGAGAAAGCGGAAGGGTAGGGTTGAATAATATATAGCCGACAAAGGTAATAATAAATAGCCTGGAAAACAACAAAAATTTAAGATCGCAAGTCAAAGCCTAAAGCCTGTGTAGGAGTACGTTTATCTAGAGCACTTACTCAAAAGGGCCCATGATCATGAGAGGGAAATTTACGGAAGAATGGGTTGGAGTGCGTACGTCGGCAATAGCCAAATCCTGACGGGGAGCTAGTATCAATGTCGTTCAAATGATAAGTGTATAATCATTGCATTCCATTTATAATTCCAGTAATACATGGCGTATCAAACAGGTGCTGCACCCGTTGTTTTTTTCTTATATCAATGATCAGAACTTAGTCTATCAAGCTTTTCTGAACGGTTCTGTCTTGTATCGAGAATAAAGCACGCTAATGGCATAACAATTTTGGAAGGAGATCTTAGCGCTTTGTTTCACTGGTTCTTGCAATGCAAAATGAATTTTAATCCTTCAAAAACGCAATACAATGTGTCTCTTCCGACGGATTTCGTCATTCGCTCATACGTACATCATTAAAGATATAACTTTGCTTTCGGCAATGTCTTGTTTTCGTGAGTATGAAGGCGTTCACCCAACACGCAATCTCGCATGAAATACGCATGTCACTTCGATCATCGCCAGCACGAATCGCATGCTGGAGTACATAAAACGAAAAATTGAAAAGGCGACATCGATATTGGATCCTTATACCAAATTCCCGTGGATGTTATCAGATGTTTTCAAAAACGCGCATCACATTTTATTCTTCATGACTATAAGCATCCATCCCACGTAACACTAATGAAAAATAGGCTGTCGAACACATACCTTTCATTACGCAGAAAGCGTAACATGAGCACTGTAGTGACAGACATGTTCATTATTCTGCCAACACCCATTTCTTCCCGCATAAATCGCCCAAGCAAGCGCTAAGTGAACCCCCCCACCCCTGCCGCACACTTTGGCATCATAATTCGTGCAGTCCCGCAATATCATCCGGGTAGAATCGGCTACCATTCATTTTGGTAATTAACAATGTGCAAGATTTTGAGAAAGTATTGTTTTCTTTCATCATTATGCGGTCGTACTTTCCGCGTGTACTTGATTGCTCGATTGTGTAGTTCGCGTTCCACATACATTGTTTCGCACTACTGTACTATTTTTTGTTGTATTTCTTTTTTCATTTGTGCGCCGGTTTAATCAATCTTCGTCAAACTTCCTAATAGTGTTTTTGCGTGTGTTCTGTATCATGTACAAATAATATGTTCGTGGCAATAATTGTTTGAATAATAGGAGATATTAAAATGCAAAGTCATCTGGCAACATTGGTCTCGTCCGCCATCTTCCCCAATACGCCGTGGCAAACCGCCTGCAAGTTGAGCGGCCTCTACTGCGGCTCGGCTACCCTCGCCGTGCGACTATATTCAGGACTCCACAATGTGTAACACCTGCCTTGAAATTTCACGACAACTGGCGTGCATATATGCACGTCTGCTATGTGCGCATCTCATCTGCGCTTCTTCGATTATACTTTTTGCAAATGGGAAGGTCTAGAACCTCAGAGGTTACATGCAGCAGCTTATTGTTCGGAGATTCTGAAGGGGAATCGGCGGCACCACAAGAAGAAAAGCTTTTCGCGTCGCATTCCGTCCAGGAACTCTGCCTGATTTTCCATCAGCCTCAGTTTTCTTCCTTAGCTTTTCAGCGCACCTTTCCTATATCTTGCAATTCTCTTTGTACGGCAGCGCTATTACACGGCCTTGCCTCTAACTGCATCTTTTGTTCAATTTACAGTAATCTACAATGACACGTGATTTATTTATTTCACATCAATCTGTAGAGCCTTCGGAGCCTAACAGATTTCGTTCACATAGGCCAGTAACGCTGTTTGTTTTCTTTTTTTTAAGAACGTGACTTAAGATTATGTAGCATTATTGTATGCGCACTTGTATCACTATGACTGTATACGCAAGAACAGATATACTGACTTCCTCTTCTAAATGCAGTTTCTACTCGCATTGCTATAGTTAAAGATTTAAATTTGTCTTTATGCGGCCCCTTTCTTTCCCCACGCGTTTAAGCTATCTAGCATTTTAAACACAAACCGGTCGTGCCCTCTTCTAGCCAGCTATCAATACAGACGTAAAAGTGCCTGTATACTGCCTCCGGTTACACCATATTTGTTATCTGGCTAACGATGCAACGACAAAACTTTATATGAAAGTACATTTTGTGGATGGCCCTAATCAACGTACACTGCGTGTTTGTAGCAAAATGGGAGCGCTCTTCGTAGTAGACCATTCGCGCTCAATTTTTGCTTAAAGTTAGGGTTTGCACTGTTCTTTAAGTTTCAAGCCACGTTTGAGAGCATAATACTTACCGGTTTCGTCCACAATAAATCTGAAGTCGGTGTCGTCTGCGGAGACGTCACTCAAAACATGTCTATTCGACTCCTATGGAACGGATGGCACCATCTGCCACGGCTGCGATGAACTGCGTGTTTTCGCCGTATCCTTGTCGATCACCGTACGTGGGCTTGTTCTTGCACTCTGGTGTCCTCCTTTGCAGTGCGCTGCATCCTAAAAAAAGGTACGAAATGTGACCCATGGTATACGAAGCAGGAAGACGAAATAGTGGTTCCTCTAAGGTTACACGTGTCACAGCAGAGAAGCATCATCGTCATCATTTTCTGAATATAGAATGATCATGTAAGCACGCAGCTGGTGCTGAGGCAAAAATGTCAGAGGTCAAGGTGGCCCCCATGAAGGGGAAGACTATTTTTCGGTTATCGAATTTTTCTGAAATTCACCATTTCAGTTTCTCCGTCAGGGTGTCCTAAATACCCACAATACACTCAAAGTAGTATAATACATGGGCCGTTATTAGCATCGTTGCTTGTTGCCGGCCCAGTTGGTTCATACTTATACTTACTTAATACTTAATCATACTTAATCAGGAGCAGAAGATTGTGAGGAATTAAGAGAGAAAAATGGAGCTGGGCAGGTCACGTGATGCGCCGGTTAGATAACCGTCGGACCATTAGGGTTACAGAATGGATACCAAGATAAGGGAAACGCAGTCGAGGACGGCAGAAGACTAGGTGGAGCGATGAAATTAGGAAATTTGCGGGTGCTGGTTCGGATCGGTTGGCGCAGGACAAGGGTAATCGGATCTTAGAGCGACAGAAAGCTGGGCTAGTTGGTAAGGATTCATTATACAAAAAAGGTGAGGCGTGCAGACAGGACCGAAGAGTACAGAACTGGACAACACGAACGCCGACTATCAACTGAAGGGAGCACTGAAGCGAAAAAAGCAGACAAAACTCATCTGCGCAAGCTCACGAATGCCGCGTGTCAGTCAGGTACATGTGCCCCTCTATTTAACTGCACGCCAGAGTTAAATGAATGCGCGATATTGTACAGGCATAAGAATGGAGATACGCTTCTTATGGTAGAGGCATGGTATATCTATAATTGTGGAAGTGCGTGCGTGAGTCAGCCTTCGATTACTTTACATAAGCAAGAGATTAAGCACATTAGGTACTCTTGTGTCCTGTCTGCACGCCTCACCTCTTTTTTGCATAATGGTAATTGGAGATCGCAGGAAGAGGCCTTCGTCCTGCAGTGGACATAAAATAGACTGATGATGAAAAAACAAGCTCAGAACAAGCATACGAACCATCACTAAAGAATTGGATACCCCCCTCAGCAAATGTAGTGGTGGTTCTGCAACAGCTTCGTTGGATACCCAGGCTGATATGGACCAATATTACTTGATAAAGGTCGGATCAAGTTCGATAAAACTAATAACGACCATCGAGGGTTGATAAGGGTTTATACTTTTCGGATCAAGTTTCATAACATTGATAATTACAATGGGCTGCGTGAAGATGAGCAAGTGGCACAATGCTTACGAATACTTATGCAACACCCACAGTTTTTTCTGCGAGAATTTTCTTTCTCTTAATGTCAACTAGAATATCGGCTATCCTTGTTTGCTCACTAATCCACGCCGCTCTCTTCTCGTCTCTTAACGCTACATCTAACATTTTTAGTTCGATCGCTCTTTGCACGGCAATTAAGTTGTTCTTGAGCTTCTTTGTTAACCTCCAAGTTCCCGTCCCATATGTTAGCACAGGTATAATGCAATGGCTGTACACTTCTCCTTTCAGTGTGAGTGGTAAGCTCGATGACAGTATTTGGTAACGCATTCTGTATGTGCTCCAACCCATTTTTATTCTTCTATGAATCTCCTTCTCATGATCAGACTCCCCTGTGAATAATTGACCTAGGTAAACGTACTACCTAAGGCTCTACAGGCTGGCTGGCGGTCCTTAATTCTTGTTCACTTATCAGGCTATTCAACATTACCTTTGTCGTCTGCACATTAATCTTACACCCCACTCTCACACTCTCTGTTAAGGTCCTTAATCACTTGTTATAATTCACCTGCACTGTTGCTCAAGAAGACAATGTCATCTACAAACGTAAAGCTTCTGAGATTGTCACCGTTGATCCTCACGCCTAAGCCTTTCCAGTTTAATAGCTTGAATACTTCTAAGCATGCAGTGAATATTAGTGAAGAGATGTCTCCTTGTTTCATCCCTTTCTTGATAGCTAACTTCTTGATAGGCATTTACTTATGTATATTCTAATTAGTTGAATCGGTTGCATGAATAGCCTCAAATAAATATTTATTGATGAACTGTGAAGACAATAACATAGGCAGCTGCATTAGGTCAGAAACGCAGCGGTGCATTTGTTGGCATCTGATCATGGTAACCGTCCATAATATAAAACTGTAGAAACATTCACAAACGAAAGTTTAAAAACTACTGAAAGCAGCGATAACCGGGCACTTATATCGACGGTGATGACTGCTGTCTTAGTCTTACATTTACTAATACTATAGTT
Source organism: Dermacentor albipictus (assembly GCF_038994185.2). NCBI lineage: Eukaryota > Metazoa > Arthropoda > Arachnida > Ixodida > Ixodidae > Dermacentor > Dermacentor albipictus. The sequence continues at coordinate 18,359,354 of NC_091829.1, forward strand.
CCTACACTTACACTTCCCCGAACAGGAATAAAATTCTTGCCGGGGATAAAGACTGAAAATGCTTACCTTTATGGGTTTACAAAGGGTGTTCGGTTGTACCATAGCTAAAAACGTTCACGTTGAAGGAGCAAGACCAAATCGTTGGTATGGACCAATGAAGGTATCCTGTTTTCCTACTTTTTCTGGCAAGAATGACGACAGCTGTGACAAAGAACACGAACCGCTCATCGAGAAAACATTCGAAGCTTTCGCTGTCCAATTGTTTTGTCGGATATTTTGTTGGTGCCAAGGCTGTCATAATTATTGTACAGTTTCAACCAGCTTTTTCTCATCGCACACCTACATGAAGCTCGTTATCCTGTGCTATACATAGATAATTTCTATTGGCAGAAAGGCAGAGAGGTCGGCCTGAGTATGGCGCCACCAGCCTTCTACTCTACGCTGGGGAAGGGGTTTGGGGGAATAAGAAAGATGATAGCATGCCAAGAGGAAGGAGGGTGGTGTCATAGGGCACGCGGCGCTGATGACAGCTGCAGAGAATACTTTTCTGTGCAACGTGCTGTGGTCAAATTTCTTAATCCTTGACTGTAAGAGTCTCACCCATTGGACAAACACTAAAATTTTTAGAGTGTACACTATACTGGGGCCGGTCAAGCTGCTACGAGCAGCTTTATTTCCCACTTTCCCTCCGCAATACTGTACTTTTGTGGCAATAAAGCATGCATACATGCATACAAATTGACACACTGTAGTGGTGAACAAGCAGAAACACTATATAATAGAATAAATTAATGAAGTCCCTACCATCTTGCCCGACTTTCATGTCCTCTAAGAATGAAAGAACCAAACATTCTTGTGAAGGAAGAAATTAAAGCAATACTTATCTGACAAGAATGATGGCGGGCATTATCGGATATCGTCAAATGCATTGGACGCTTCAAGCCAGTTCGGGAGTCGTTCATGCGCTACCGCAGACGAGCCGAATGCACTCAGAGCGACCTTATTCGACACCTGAACAAGGTGACTGTCTCTGGAGCGTTCCGAAAAGACGACCCGAATGTGCATTAAGAGCGGATCCAGGGGGGATGTGCATGCTGGGCCTATAAACGTTTTAGTGCCACCTTCTATCGTACATGGTATGAAGCTAGTGCCCATATAGAATTTTGACGGCCTAAAAATGTATTTTCACTTCTTTTGTGCAACGCTAACTTCGTTAGCACTGCAGCAAACTAAAGCATCGCTGTGAGAAGGGCTAAAAATGCTCTACGCGACGATAAACTTGAAGGTGACATCATCGAGAACTTTCATCAGGACATATTTTTAACAAGATCAGTAGCGAAAGGTGTTCTCTTTTTTTCGGCATTTCTACCTGTCGCACAAGTTAGCGGGATCGAATCCCGGCCACGGAGGCCGCATTTAAATTAGGACGAAATGCAAAAACACCCCTGCATTTATATTTAACTGCACGTTAAAGAACCCCCAGGTGGTCAAAATTAATCCGGAGTTACCCACTACGGAGTGCCTCATAATCAGATCATTGTTTTGGTACGTGAAACCACATAATATATTGCGTGTCTAAGCGCAATTAAATTGCTTTTATTGCATTATATTGCACGAGCTTGCGAACACAATTTTCAGCTTATTAGTACAAAATATAATATCCCTGCCACTTACCGCACTCGAAGCCACGTCGTCCGCGCAGGCAGGACCCGATAGCATTGTGCCACTTTCACACGGCATTGCTCATGACCAGCCGTTTCCTGGGCGACCGAGCAGAGTTGACCTGCATATAGCCATACGCCTCATTATTTTTCTACCAGTCGTCGTTTCAAAAGCCGTTATCGCCTATCATAAACGCCGCACTATGTACAATTCCTCGACGCTTTCACGCTTTCAGCAACGTTCGTAGTTCGCAAGAAGACGTTCTTCAAACTTGCAATGTTACAGTGAATATCTGCTGGCTTCAATCGCCGCGCTCTGCTTCGGTCAATGTGAGCGCTATCTTGTCGACCACTTACTCTCGCCATTTCTGTCTGACCTTGGCGAGAAAAAAGAAACCAACATTTCACTTCGGGTAAATTGAATCCTCGGCGTACTCAATATGACACCATATCATTTGAGTGCTTAGTATTGGCACAGGTACCATAGTATAACTGCACACGACCGCAGTTACATATACACTTGTACCATGTTTGAATGGATTTTGAACGTCCCATGGCGTCAGAATTTTTTTATGGCTGTGCTTTGTTTGCCTCTCCCCCCCCCCTCCCATTTAGCCAGTGCGATGTGCTTGTCCTGCACGATTATCGGACATAATGCAAATCGATGCGTGCGTGCCTTTCAAACCCAGTTTTGCCACTAGGGGCACCTCATACGACGCGTTCAAGAGAGAAAAAAAAACGAAATCAGGAAAGAAACAATTGATAACTAAAAGGGAAGCTCATTACTTTTCGAAGCGAGATCACGGTGCATTAGAACACTCACCTATAAAGCGAGATATTAGAAGGAACAAGAAGCATGTGCTTGCTGCGGTAAGGATAGGGAAACGATGGAGCATGTTTTATTAGAATGTGAAGATATCTGCCCAGCGGTCGATTTAGGCACCAATGGACTCGTTGAATTACTAGGGTTCAGCTAGAACAGGGGGAAAGTAAACATGGCCGCAATAGAGATTAGTAAGAGGCGATGGGAAGATTGGTGGCAATAGGGAAACGACAAATGTAGCAATATGGTGTCAAGACTGGCAGATGACGCTAAATGCAGAAAAAACTGTCTGCTTGCAATCACGAGAAAGAAAGCACCACTAACCTTTCCATACCAAATTCAGCAAAGAGAACTACAAAGGATAGAAGAATACAAGCATTTAGGTATAATTATTTCTCCCGATCTAAAATGGAACAAACGCGTGTCATACGTGGCAACAAAATCACTCTCAGCGCTTTTTTCCCTCGACCGGTCCCTCAGATAGGCTTCACCCAACACCAAACTACTCGCGTACACGTCACTCATTCGCTCCGTTATAGAATACGGCGCCATATGCTGGTTTCCACACACTAAATGTGCCATAGCGTAGTTAGAGAACGTACTAAGAAAAGCAGTCAGATTCATTTATAATAAATACCGTCGTCAGGATTCCCCAACTGAACTTCTACGCTTAGCCGGACTCCCAACAATTAGTGATCTTGCTAGATATCTCCGACTAAAATTCCTGTTTATTCTCCAGAGCAATGCCCTAAAAATAGACAAAAAGAAGTTTTTAGTACACTCTAACGCTAGAATTTCATGAACTAAACACAATAAACAATTATCTGAGTATAGGTTTCACAATGACACCTTCAGCTATCAGAGAATGGAGTATGTTACCACAAGAGGTTGTCGATTGTACAACCCTCGATTCTTTTTTGTCTAAGCTGTCTAACCTTATCTTTGTTGCTACATGATGAAATGTGCTTTTTACATTATGTTCTATTGCCACCATGAATTTGCATTGTCTATATCGTAGTACGTGTGTATGAATAAGCTTTTTAAACCAAAGCCAAGGCCTCTTGTAAACGATTAGCGTTAAACCCTGTGTGAATGATGTATTTTCCCTTTTATGAACGTACCGTTTCTTGCCAAAGCCTTCGTTAAGGCTAGCAGTATGTACCAAATAAAATAAATAAAACGGAGACGTACAAAAATAAAGTTCACTATAGAGGGTTAGAAAATTTGGCTATGGGAATTCATCTTGCGTTTTTTTTTTGAGGCGCAACCTACCACCCCATTCCAACGGAGTCGCTCATACCACCCACCCACCCACCCATCCACTGCGCCCGGATCTACGCCCTACAGCGACAACGTGCTACTGCTCAGTACACCATGACTTACCTGTACTGCGCAGGCATTACAATGTCACTGGCATTAAGTTATTTCGCCGAGGGTAAATGCACCGTTCAAACCACCCGTGAAACGTGAACGAGGCTGCCCACCTCCCGATGGCCTGGCTAGAAGGACGTATGGTGGCGCTGGAAACTGACACGGAATGCAGCTCGGGCATCTCACAACAGGCACACCTGCAAAAATTTGAGATATTACAGTGCAGCCCCCGTGATGCTCGAAGCAGCATACACCATCGAGCTCCCTCTTTTCACGCGCGTGGGTGCCAACATCCGGCGCGGTTCGCGGTGGGTATAAGTACCTCGGCCTCCGGAGAGACGAGGACAATGCGAATCCGTCTCTTGGACACGCTGTCTCCTCTCGCTTTATCCCAGTCTTCAGGGTTTCAGATGCCTACCGATGCCTTGTTCTTTACTTGTAAAGCGGCAATTCTACCGTTAGCGCGCTCATGGGCAATCTGCACGATGTGATTTACCCGCGCGCTAATTTTCCATCTGCTAAAACCATTGCGCACATTCCATTTGCTACGCAGCAATCGGCTGCGCAACGCATATTCTTTTGCCAGTAGTGGAAGAGTTTGCTATAGATTAGAATCCGTCGTGCAAGCTACCACAGTGTGCGTTTTCAAAACTTGTGTTGCGTCATAGCGTTTAATCGACCATTTACAAGTTAGCTAATTAGATTCTGGTGTTCTACATGCCAAAACCCCGATTCGGTTAAGAGGCACGGCGTAGTGGGGTACTCCGAATTAATTTCGAACGCCAGGCGATCTTTGACGTTCGCCGATTGCACCATCCACATTCACCTCCATAAAAAATGCGCCCGCCGCGTCCGTGATGTGATCAGGCGAGGTCGTGCTTAGCAGCGCGACACCGTAGCCGATAAGCCACCGCGCTGGGTGCGTTAAGTAAACACAAAGCGTGGGCTTTCAAATTTACAGCGAAACACGCATTACGGCACGAACAGTGTGGTCCACTCTTAAAGGGAACACTAATGTGCGGTTTTCGCTTTGCTTGCGCTCAAGCGACAAGTGCCGGCTGAAGTCATGTCAGCGCACCGTTGCAAAGGCGAGCGATTACAAGTTTACCGAAGGGGAAACCGCACACCGACTCATCTGCCCTGCATCACGCCTTGCATACACACCGATCTGCGTACGGCGTACCGGCTTCGGTTCTTATTTGTAAATAATCTCGCATGTTGTTGAACTTACGGTTCGCGATCATTGTTTGCCGGATTTTTTTGAAAATGTGGAATATGAAACAAGGCACCTGAACACGTCGCTTGAGTGATAACGCAACCCTCATATCGAAAAAAAAAAGTTAGAGGGAATTTAATTACAAAAGGTAATGCACCAGCAAGGTAATCCAAGATGTGCAGTAACAGGTTTGACGAGTTGCTCTGTTTATCGCTGCTATTTCGTATTTTTTCTTGCGCCTAGAGACTTTCAAGTCGATAGTGACAGGCGCATCTACTTTTAACAACTATTTCAATCCTTTGCACTGCAGAGCGCATCACCGATTCATGAAATAAACATGTTCATTAAAATTTTTAAGAAAATTGCAGGGTCTCACAGTATCTCTCGTAGGAGGTGAACGGCTAAAGCCTACTCTTCCTCCTCTTATTACGAGCCGTCATAAGACATGCTGGTCATATCATATTCATCAGCAGTCATTACAAGTGTTTTCAGTCGTTATTAGTTATTACTGGTCATTAGAAACATTTTTAGTCATTTCTAATCAATTGTGGTAATTACAAGCTGTCGTTAGACATATTGGTCATTTCGTAGTCATTAGAAATCATTACAAGTCATTTCAGTGATGAGACATTACTGCTCACTAGTAAGCAATTTCAGTCATTTCTAATGAACTGTGGTCATTACATGCCGTCGTTAGACATATTGGTCCTTTCGTAGTCATCAGTAGTCATGACAAGTTATTAGTCATTTTAGTCATTACTGCAAATTACTAGGCATTTCTAGTCATTTCTAATCAATTGTGGTCATTACAAGACAGACATAATGGGCATTTCGGAGTCATTAGTAGTCTTTACAAGTAATTAGTAGTCATTAGTCATTACTTGTCTTTATTAACCTCTACCAATCTCTATTATAACGTTATCGTTCACTAACTGTCACTATCAATCATTTTTCTTTAATCTGTCTACATGCGGCTTGATCGTCTGGCGAGAGCTGCCGACTATTTATAACACCTGTTATACTTCCTCTAGAATGGCAGGAGAACTTTGTAAACGTTTTACATAACGCCTCTAAACGAGCAAAAAGCTAGGCTGTAGGAATTTTAATTTCACCGCAACCAACCTAAAATCGCTAACAGTTCGACGAAAACCGAAGCACGCGGGGGCACCGAAGCAGTTGCAGATCCAACGTTGCACATCAGTACGTATCATGGAATGCCTACCCTGCTTTCTCCAACCATTTCAGGATCGATTTTTCTCTGGGGTATCTGGGGTACCCGTGGCAAAACGAAGATCTGAAAATGTGGCACGCAGTAGTGGGCGACTGCGAAATAATTTTGACCGCATGGCGTTTTTTTAACGGGCATTCAATGCACGGTATCCGGGCGCTCTCCCATTTCGTCCCCATTGAAATGCGGCCGCAGCGGCCGGAATTCGCCACCGCGCCCTCGGGCTTAGAAGGGCAACGGCAAAGCCACTACACCACCACGACGGGCCGCATAAGGTTCTTTAACTTAGCCCTGAATCTAAGAGAAGAAACGGAAACAATTTCTTCATAAAATCTCAAAACACTTAAACTTATTTCTCCCCTCGAAATAGCCAGGACCCGCTTTCCTCACAGCTCTTAAGCGTGCGGTATAGTTTATGCCGCATCCCCGCGCAGCACGCACTCCCGTTAAGTCTGTCGAGTCAAATTTTGTGCACGACGTTCGCGCACGAATGTCTGCCGACGGGCGCAGGTACACGGCACAGGGTTACGCCAAATAGCGTCCGTTCCGCGGACCGCGTTTTATTTACGATAACACAATCGACCGGTTATTTAACTGAAAGCGCGCTAGCATCGACTGGCCGGCCCGTCAGTCTTCTAACCGCGCGAAGCGACGAGACCGGCAACAGTAGCACATGGGCACCAAATACACTGGAAGCGCAAGTTCCGTCTGCTAGCCTCCTTTCCATACCAGCATGACACATGTAGCCCCTGGCACGTCTATCTCGGTGGAAGCCGCCCGGCTTATCGGAGATAACGGCTTCCAGTAATCTCGGTGCGCATACGCTGCTCTTGATCCCGTCGCTTCACGCGGTTCGTCGGCGCCGACTTGCGAGTCGCCGCTCGCGCGGTACTGTTAATTAATCGGTCGACTGTACATGCACTCTTCTAAGGCAAGCCTGAGGCTGCTATCGAATTGGCGACAACGTTCACAAAGTTCGAATGCAGCAAAAGCACGTCGTGCCTAAACGAATGATCTTATAAAGAGCGATATTTCTGTAGAAGCGATAACCGGTAAAAGGAGAAACAATGTACGGTGCATGGTGATTATATGATAGCTGCGAGAAATGCCCATTTGCGCGAATTATTAGAAAACAAAACAGTATAATCGAATGTACAACATATTCCTGTTTTGTTTCATAAAGCTCGCCACAGATAAACACTCCGGCCAGCATAGTATATCAAGCGCTTCTGGTAAGGATATTTCGAAACGTCCGTTGCTCCAAGATCAGGCTAATCGTGCTTTCAATTGTTACCTTAGACATGACATCACGTGGGAAATAAGTTGAAGGAGTCGCCGAATAAACAACGTGTCATGGTGCCACCGCCACATGAAGGCATGTCATCACGACTAGCGAACCAAAATTGAGCGTACAAGTCCAGCTCTCGCGGCATATCACGGCGGTGGCATTCAAGCCTCATTGTCAGACCACCATAAGTGCAGCTGGAATTATTTTCAACAATGAAGCCGCACCTACAGCGGCCAAAACTGAATGCTTTGGAAGGAAGACGCATTAAGCTAGCACCATTGAAAGCATTCGAGCCATAAATGTCCAGCACCGTGCGCATAAGAGGTAGAAATGCTCGTAAGGCGTGTGCGCGGCTTAAACATGGCATAACATATGACAGCGCTGTGTTATCACTATACTATTTCCACTAGCCCCAACACAAGTCGTAAATATAACGACGTCGGTAAATTGCAATTGTAGGTGTCAGCAGAAACCACAGTAGCCACTAATAAAACGTACTCAGTTATATCAGTTTCCAAAAATTCGTTGGTCAACAAGTTCACATGCAAACCTTGAATGCCGGAAGTGTCGCATTAAAATCTTCCTACTTCCGAACAACACACGCGGGCTATTATTTCGCGCTAACGGGAGAATGACATCTGCTAGAAACCACAACGCATGTGTTATGGCCGGGCTTTCATTAGTTTCGAGAAAATTAAACGAAAGCGTTTTTTGAGGTTTTGCAAACGAAATTAAATTGTGGCGTTCTTTTCAAGCAACGCACAGTTACTCTTCTTATCACCGAACTAGAGTAACCACGCTCGCAACACAATTTTCAGCTTAGTAGCGCGAAAAATAATATCCGTGCCGCTTACCGCATTCCCAGACACGTCGGCCACAGCCAGGGTCCCGACAGCGATCTGCCGCGGTAACGCCAATGCCTGCCTGTCGCATGCGGGACCGTTTCCTAGGCAACCGAGGAGAGTTAACTCGGGCAGCGCAGCTCTCCTCAGGCTTCGTTGTTCTTCCGTCGGGGCCATCCTTTCGGCTATCGTTATCATCTATCGCGCACCCTGTAGCTTGCAAGTCATCGACGCGCTCGCACTATCAGCTCTGCCTAGGTTCGCATAAAAATTTCGAGACGTCGATGGCGGACGCTGTTCAAACCAAAGAAGACGGCTGCAGTGGAAGTCGCGTTAACTGGCCTATGGCTGCTCGGGTGAAGCCGGCGGCTGCCATATAGCGAGAGGGGGGGGGGGGGGGGGGGGCAAGAAGCTGCCTAGCGGGAGCTTCGCAGCGCTGTTCGCCGACTTTTCCAGCGGTTTTTAATTGCTTACGGATTTTCAAGTTCTAATGTAACACCGTCTCCGTTTTATCGGCATGAATATGCAGCTGCCGCAAAGTATAAAAACATTCGCGCAATTATGTCTTATTCCCCTTCTTTAATGCAGCGTAATAATTGATCAATCATGAAAGCTGTCAGTACAAAAACAATTAACTGAAAACGTAGCATGAGAAATAACAGTGCATGCAACAAGCGTAAGTATTCGTTATTATCTTCATAATCATCCGGTGTTGCCGGTGCTTTAGCATCCTCACAGCACAGAGAGTCTCGGAACTTTGGTGGCGGCCGTTTTCTTTCGGCCTTTAATATAAAAAATTCTCCTTCATTTTAGAGGAATGCAATGCTAATCTGCTACTTTGTATAAATGAGAAGGATAACGCTAACACGTCAACTGCTTGTACGCCAACTTTCCTAAAAACACCCGAGCGCGCTAGCACATTTTGGGATCTACACAGCACCGCACACGGCAAGATACGACGACCCGAAACACACAGGCTGCGGCGACTGGCTTAACTGGCGTAAAAACTTAATAAACAAAAGTTGGAAGGCGACTGAACGTCCAGTCGTAGTCTACGGAAGACACTGTCTCCCTTAGCGAGTTGACGGTAAGCGTTGAGTGCAAGAATCGCATGGTTTATTGTGAAAGCCGCGCTGAGAGCGAAAACTTTTGATCGACGTCAACTAGAGGTTGAATCAAATTTCAACTTCTTGTAAGCTGTCATCGTCATTCTAATCATCATCTTCATCTCATTCCCAGTGATCCTAGTAAGACACACCCATTGGCGCAGCCCCAGTAACTACCGCGGCTCATACGCAATGTCGTCACATAAGCATTAACACCAAGGGCCCATACCCTGCGGCGAATGCATAGTGACACTTGTATTTAGATTGTACTATCTTTTGGATTACCTCACGAAAGAGACTAGAAACAAAATCAAAAACAAATACGAAACTTCTCATCTGCACCATCGTCACTGAATCTCTCTACAAATCATTACTTCGCTCCAAACTAGAATACGCATGCGCCATTTGGAACCCGGCTAACATCGCACTCAAGCAGCATAGAAGCCGTTCAAAATACTGAAAGATATCTATAGCGGCTCCACAGCCACCGTAGTCCTCCATAAAGAAAGCAACAAAATCCCAATAAAGAAAGGCGTCAGACAGGGAGATACGATCTCTCCAATGCTATTCACAGCGTGTTTACAGGAGGTATTCAGATACCTGGATTGGGAAGAATTGGGGACAAAAGTTAATGGAGAATTCCTTAGTAACTTGCGATTCGCTGATGATATTGCCTTGCTTAGTAACCCAGGGGACCAATTGCAGTGCATGCTCACTGACCTGAAGAGGCAAAGCATAAGGGTGGGTCTAAAAATTAATCTGCAGAAAACTAAAGTAATGTTTAACAGTATCGAAAGAGAACAGCAGCTTACGATAGGTAGCGAGGTACTCGAAGTGGTATGGGAATACATCTACTTAAGGCAGGTAATTAGCGCGGATCCGGATCATGAGACTGAAATAATCAGAAGAATAAGAATGGGCTGGGGAGCGTTTGGCAGGGATTCTCAGATCATGAACAGCAGGTTGCCATTATCCCTCAAGAGAAAAGTTTATAACAGCTGTGTCTTACCAGTACTTACGTACGGGGCAGAAACCTGGAGGCTTACGAAAAGGGTTCTACTTAAATTGAGGATGACGCAACGAACTATGGAAAGAATGATGGGTGTAACTTTAAGGGATAAGAAAAAAGCAGATTGGGTGAGGGAACAAACGCGAGTTAATGACATCTTAGTTGAAATCAAGAAAAAGAACTAGGCATGGGCAGGACATGCAATGAGGAGGGAAGATAACCGATGGTCATTAAGGGTTACGGACTGGATTCCAAGGAAAGGGAAGCGTAGAAGGGGGCGGCAGAAAGTTAGGTGGGTGGGTGAGATTAAGAAGTTTGCAGGGACAACATGGCCACAATTAGTACATGACCGGGGTAGTTGGAGAAGTAGGGGAGAGGCCTTTGCGCTGCAGTGGGCGTAACCAGGATGATGATGATGATGATGATGGTGGTGGTGGTGGTGGTGGTGGTGGTGGTGGTGGTGGTGGTGGCGATTAGTTGCCTCATGCTTCGAAAAAAAGATATGAGAGAACCGGCCATACCTCCAAGATGGATTCATAGTGACATCGGAAAAGTTGAGAGGCGAACCCACTACATTGCTGTTAACTAAGGTAAAGTTAATTAAAGCACAGTTCATGAAGATAGAGTTAAGGCAATCTAACCCACGACCCTTGGTAGGAGCCGAACACTCGACCTTTGGCGGAAGTCATGCCAACGACCTTTGGTGTTATTTATGGGTGAAGTTAAGCCACTTTATTAAGGCCCTCGTACCAACGACCTTTGGTGGGAGAAAACAATAGGAAGTAACAACGCATTTGAATGAAAATAAGTGGTTGACTGAATCTCTCGTGCGTGCGCAGGCTTTTGTCTTAATCCCCTTTAGCGTTGGATAAACTGATTGCCAGCTCTTTTCGACCCCCTGTGGTATTTTGTTGCGCAATAAATGCAGGGTACAGGGGCACTTTCGCATTTCGCCCCCGTCGAAACGCGGCCGGCGCGGCCGTGATTCAATCCCGCGCCCTTCGGCTTGGCAGCGCAACCCGCTTACCACTGCGCCACCAAGACGGGTCGCATGAGATTCTTTCGCGTACCCCTAAACCTAACAGAACAAGAAACAATTTCTGTATAGTCTCAAAATATTTTCCCTACAATACACTTTTTTTCTTACTCCATGATCACACTGCACTATACGTATTACACTGAAGCACAAAAATTCACAAAACGCATTTCTGCCTTCGAAGAAGCCGAAATTTATCCTCCTATTAGCTCTTAAACTCTTGGTGCTTCATTCAGTGCCTTGATTCGGGTGCTTTATTATACACAACGTTGGCTGAACGCACCAGAAGTCCGGAATGAACATTTTCATAGAGCAAGATAAACATTTCCTCATTTGACGAGGTATCTTGCGTCTACATTATGAAATTACACGTGGCACAGATTTGATGGAGGTTTGTAAAGATCTTTCGCAATCATTATTACTTCCTAATAACACGATACCGCAACAACAACACCGCACGCGGTAGAGCATCACAAGCAAAAAGAAATAAATCCTCGACGATCAGCGCAGGCGGCCTAACAAGTTCCAGCTAACGTTCAGAAAGCGCGCGCCCAGAACAGAAACCAGAAGTGTGGTTCAGGTATTAATGCCGGCGGCTTGAAATTCTACAGTAGATTGAGCCGCTGGGCTCTATGGGAGTGCCCGCCCTCGTGGAATTTCTTTCTCTACGACTGCACTGACGCAACTTCATCCGGTAATTGTCGCTTGAGCGCCAGCAGAGTGAAAACCGCGCATTAGGGTGTTCCGTTTAATTAAATGTAGGCTTCACTGCACGTGTCTGAGTGTGTAAAACATGTTAAGGCTGCGCGAATGCACGAAAGTATGGAATAAGGAATCGAATAGTGTCGTATTGGATTCGGGCTTCGAATCAAATAGCCACTATTCGTACATGCGAATATTTTTTTTTAATACTTGCGAATGTTTCATACCGGGAACTGCACCTAAGTACCCATTAAATTGGAGGGAATGTCGGGTAAGTTTTTACCCCCGCAGGCATAATATAGACTATAGACATCAATCATGAGAACTTTCGTAATGGAGCAGGCTAGGTCATTTAGGTAGCCATATTTTACGGACTGTAAAGCGATCATTCGCACTCTCTTAAGAGTCATCTGCATGAGAAGAAATTTGCTCCTAATACGCCATGCAGTTGTGCTTTTAGTGAACAACACTTCATGACATACTGTGTAATGGCAGAAGCTTTCTAAATTTAAAAATACTAGGATGTGAACACTGTGATAACGGCCTGTTCGTTATACTAAAACAATTCGGAATATTTTCGATATTAGATTCAGTTCGTTTCTGGCAGTATTCGATTCGATTCGCAAACCCTAAGAAATGTCAGCGGTCACTTCATCATCAGCCTATTTTTATGTCCAGTGCAGGACGAAGGCCTCTTCCTGCGATTTCCAAATATCCCTGTCCTGCGCCAAATGGCTCCAACTTGAGCCTGCGAATTTCATAATTTCATCACCCCACCTAGTTTTCTGACGCCCTCGACTGCGCTTGCCTTCTCTTGGCGCCCATTCTGTAACTCTAATTGTCCACCGGTTACCTATCCTGCGCATTACATTACATTACATTACATTTCTCTGAATGTCTATTAGAATATCGCCTGTCCCCGTCTCCTCTTTGATTCACACCGCTTTCTTCCTGCCTCTTGGCGTTACGCCTAAAATTTTTTTGTTCCATCGCCCTTTGCGCGGTCTTCTACTCGTTCTCGAGCTTCTTTGTTAACCTCCAAGTTTCTGCCCCATATATTAGAACCGGTAGAATGCACTGACTTTGTGCCTTTATTCTCAGTGATACTGGTAAGCTCCCAGGCAGGATCCCCCAATGCCTGCCTTATGCACTCCAACACACCTTTATTCTTCTGTGAATTTCTTTCTCTTGACCAGGGTCGCCTGACAATTTTTTGACCGAGGCAATCTCACTTTATACAAAAAGTAATGCACCAACAAGGTAACTTAAGACGTGCACTAACAGGTTTGACGAGTTGCTCTGTACATCGCTGCTGTTATTTCGTATTCCTTCTTTAACATGGAGACGTTCAACCCAATGATAACAGGCACATCTACTTGTGACAACTATTTCGATCCTTTGCCTTGTAGAGCCCACCACCATGAAATTTATTTTATTTTAAGACATCTTGCCATAGCTGCCCACTTATATCAATGGTACCTGTTATTATAATTCTGCTAGGACGGCGCGAGAACTTTGCAAGCGGTTCACATAATGCCTTTAAGCAAGCAATAAATCATGGTGTCGCAATTTTAATTGTTCCCCTAATTAACTATCGCATTTAAAAATATAACTACCCAACACCCCGAAAATGCTCACACTATGAAAATAAATTAACCTGGTTGATGAAACCTCGAAAACACGCATGCAATATTTTCGAACATTTCTATAGTCACACGAATAACTTCGGTGCAAAACACGTAAACTTCGCAGCAACAGAGACCTAGGAAAAGTTCAGAAACAGTGTGTGCTCAAATGAGGGTATGTAACGGGGTATGTAATACCCCGTTACGGGCTCTTTAAGGAATAAAAATGAAATGAAATGAACTCAATCTTTTCATATAGTAAATTCAATAACGAATTTACCTTAAATGCCGCCGATAGCACATTCACCAAGATTGGCATTGCTGCTGATGACATGCATTATAACTACATGCACTGGAAGAAAATAAGATTGGCACTCGAGAAACGAGCGGTACCTCTGTGGATTTCCCATTGAGAACGGGTACCGTAATTCTCAGCGACAGAGCCAGTGCTAGGAAAACAACAGAGATCACGTTAAATAAAGAAAAGCACACTTGAATAAAGCTATCAGCTGTAATTAACTCCCAAGACGGCATAATAGAAGTGGTTAAATATTTGGAAAGTAAAGAAAGGGTTGGATAAATTAGTCGGCAATGGTTAGAAACTGATCTTGAAGATTTGGTAGCTATAGTGTTTGTCGCGAAACCGAGAGAGATGCGAAATGGTGTAGAGTAGGCAAACGTATTACTGTCCAATCAAGTTTACGGAAAATTGGGTATGCATTTTAGCAGTACCTCTAGTTTACAGGAACTTAGGTAGCAACACGGACTACAACGGCAAACAACGGCTTGACGCGAGAGACGGCAGACTGTGTTGTTTGTCAACAGAAAACCTAAGTGTGGGGGTAAAATACCTTGGAAATTGGGAAATAGACAGTGGTCTATTCATGGCCTCTCATGTCGGAAAAAATACAGAAAGTTGGCTAATATATGAGGGAGAAAACTAGCAGGTTGAGGAGACGCCATTAACGTATACTATTTTGGACATCCGACAGAGAAACAATGAGCAGAGCTAGGAGAAAGCACCGAGTCTCATTTCAAAGATGAACAAACACAAACGGTAGCTTACAGTGAGAAGAAAAAGAAACAAGCAAGTGGACATTACAGATCTAGGGTCTATTCGGTTCAAAAATGCGAAGAATGTAAGCAGTAGCGCTGACATTTTTGCTATTTAGAACTGGTCAGAACAAAGCTAATGATATCGGGATATTTTGTTATTTAAGGTCACGCTCTTAGCTGCGTTCTGTTCTTAATCAATCGATCAAGTTATTCATGTATCAAAGTACCAGGAAGGATGAAAAGAAAAGACTGCAGACAACGCAGGAGTTCTCACCTCGCCACGTTTGAACAGCGACCATTTACGGCCAGCAAAAAAAAGTCTTAAAAGATATGCCTGAACAAAATTTCGTTCAACTTGTACAGCTACAATAATAATATCAAGTAGAAGACAAAAAAATACTTGAATTCTGGTTTATACGATGTTGAAGCAAACTGCGAGTTTCTCAGCCATGTTCAACTTTATGGAAACGATTATATAGAGAAAAATGACACAAACGAACAAGCTATAAAAAAGCCACCTTAAGTTTTAGTGCTGTTAGATCTTATAACTCGATCATAACAGTAATTTAGCTGTTTTGGAATAGTACATTTGAGCATCTGGTCTCCGTAATTGGTACGGTTTAGTGGCACAGTAAAGCAGTCCCAATTTCTTGTATTACACATATGAACCGGTAATGTATGCTTTGCAAGGCACGTTAGATCAGTGACGATGTTTCTCTCTTAATAATAGAAGCGTGCTCATGCAGTTGAAGTTAGCAATGGCGAAATGAAGAGTACTCTGTATTCAAAATTTAACTTGCTCATTTTTACGCATATCCTTTATTTTTTGTATTCTATTATTAAGTTTGTGTTACTGTTGCTAGGGTTATTCGAAATTATAACTTCAGAGAGACTGAAGAAGCCCTAAAAAATGAGCGAAGCCTGATATCAGTGAGAAGGAAACTTCGTATAGGAGAAACCAAGGCATGTGCACTGAAGGATAAGCAAGGTAATATCATCCGCAAACTCGAAGCTACAGTAAAAGCAGTGGATGAATTCGATACTGACCTGTACAGTACCCAAAGGAGTCAGGATACCTCAATTAGAAACAGCCATGAACAGGATACAGAAACTCCTCCTATAACTAGCGATGAGCTCAGAAGGATCTTGCAGGACATGAAACGGGAAAGTGCTGCGGAAGAATATGGAATAACAGTCAATTTAATCAAAGATGGAAGACACGTAATGCTTGGAAAACAGGCGGCTCTCTATAAGAAGTGTCTATCGACTTCAAAGGTCCCAGAGAACTAGAAGAATGCAACGATTATACTAATCCACAATAAGGGAAGCGTGAAACAATTGAAAAATTATAGGCCCATTAGCTTACTCCCAGCATTATATAAAGTATTAACCAATAAAATTTGCAATAGAATACGGGCAACACTGGAATTTAGTCAACCAAGGGAACAGGCTGGCTTCAGGAAAGCCTATTCTACAGTGGATCATATCCATGTCATTAACCAGGTAATCGAGAAATCCGCAAGGTACAATGAGCCTCCCGATGTGGCTTTTATAGATTACGAAAAAGCATTTGATTGAGTAGAGATACCAGCAGTCAGAGGCATTACGTAATGAAGGAGCACAAATATCTTGGGAAATATCTACAGGCATTCCAAAGCTACCCTAATTCTGCACAAGTAGGTACAAACCTATAAAGAAAGGGGTCAGACAAGGAGACACGATCTTCTCCAATGTTATTCACCGCGTGCTTGGAAGAAGTACTCAAGCTTTTAAACTGGGAAGGCTTAGCAATAAGGATCGACGGCGAATATCTCAGCAACCTTCAGTTTGGAGATGCCATTGTCTTGTTGCAAAACAATGCGGAGGAATTGCAACAAATCATTGAAGACCTTAACAGAGAGAGTGTAAGAGTGCGGTTTAAGATTATTATGCAGAAGATAATCATCAATAGCCGGACAAGGGAACAAGAGTTCAGGATCGCCAGTCAGCTTCTAGAGTCTATGAAGTAGTACGTTTACCTAGGCCAATTGCTCACATGGGACCCTGATCAGGAGAAGAAAATTTACAAAATAATAAAAATGGGTTGCAGTGCATACGGAAGACAGCGCCAGATCCTGACTGGTAGCTTACCACTATCGTTGAAAAGAAAGGTAAAGAAGAAATGCATTCCACCGGTGCTAAAATATGGGACATGAGAGAGAGAGAGAGAGAGAGAGAGAGAGAGAGAGAAGGGGGGCGAGGCAGGGAGGTTAGGCAGATGGGTAGATCCGGCATGCTAGCCTACGCTGGGGAAAGGAGGGAAGGGGAGGGGGTAAAGTGATTTGGAGGTTGACAAAGAAGCTCGAGAAGAAGCATCGGACAAAGACCGATGGAACGAAGAATGATAGGCTTAAGTTTAAGAAACAGGAAGAGTGTGGATCACAGAGCAAACTGGGATAGCCGATATTCTAATTGACATTAAGGGAAAAAGATGGAGTTGGGCAGGTGATGTAATGCGCAGGCTAGATAATCGACGGACCACTAGAGTTACAGTATGCGTGCCAAGAGAAGAGAAGCGCAGTCGAAGACGGCAGAAAACTAGGTGGAGTGATTAAATTATAAAATTGGCGGGCGCAAGTTGGTATCGGTTAGCTGAGGACAGCAGTAATAGCAGGTCGCCTGGAGAGGCCTTCGTCCGGCAGTAGAGATAAAATAGGCTGATGATGATGATTAGAATTTCCAACACATACAGCTCTAAGTTACTTTTTTTTTTCCCGAGAACTGTTGAGAACTGGAACTTTCTTCCTACCACGTGATTTTGTTGCTGAAACGGAGTAATTCTCTTCTTTTAAAACAGAAATGCAGGTATAGTGCTACTAGTGTTAACTGTAATGATAGCTTGCAAGTTATATTTGTCGCTGTATACTTGTCCATCGGTTGTCTGCGATTTTCTTATTGTAGTCCCTCCCGTTTGGGCCAGATTGACGGTCCGCAGTATTCTTGAAATGAAGCAAATAAAATACATAAAATAAACTCAACCTGCACATTCAAACGCTACACAAAACGCACCATTATGCATAGTTTCATCACGAAGGCTTCTGTATATATTATTTACGATAAATATATATCAGCCTATAGTTTGGAAAATATGGATAGCATTACTCCATGGCATACATTGCGTTACAGCCATGCACCGCAGTCTCGCGATCGTGCAGGACCGCTGGCCACTTCATGAGTATATGCTCCTGAACAACATAAAGGCTGCCAAAATAATTTCACAGTTTTCGCATTGACAGGAAAAAAATTTAAATTTTCTATGTAGATCGACCACTACGGCACTAACTCGCGAAAAACGATGTTATATAGTAAATGTCTGATCCACTTGCATTTACCGCTTTGCATTTACTGGGACAAAAACCAAATGGACAGTAAACCCTAATAGCACACCCAATGTTTGGGGGAATGTACGTCAAAAAAAAGTTTATTTATATTTAGGAATCTTACGTGAAACACCGCGATTTGATAATGGGGCACGCCTTGGTGGCGGTCTCCGGCAATTTGAACTATCTGGGGCTCCTTAACGTGCACCTAAATCTATGTTCACGGGTGCCTTCGCATTTCGCCCCATCGAAATTCGGCCGCCGTGGACGGTATTCGATCCCGCGACTGTGCTTAGCAGCTCCACCATTACAACACCATTACGCAACCAGAACATGTGCATGTACGTCAGTGTGACGCCAGAGATGACAATTATGTTTGTTTTTTTTATTTTAAGCATGAAATGCTTTTAGCCCCCGTTGTCGACAACCTTCAAGAGACCTTACGCCAAAAACCAAAGCCGTTATAAAGGCACGCAAGAGGAGAATGGGACGAGAATGAGAGGAGAACGAAACAAGATTATCTGGGAAATCAGTCACAACTGAGGAAAATGCGTTTTCTGGCCTCCAACCCCTTCTACAAGACCGCATTACATAAGCTAGCAGCTGCCAAAACAAGTTACGAAACTATGGCTTCCGATTTCTTCGTAATGTTTTTTCGCATATCAGTCAACCTGTAACTTCTTGTACGCTGTAGTTTAATTTGTTGTTTCCAAAAGCGGCGTTCAAAAAGCAGATACAGTGCACCATACAGTTGACTTTCGTCGTTTGGCGCCGAGACAGGGTTGTCTGTGCTCTATTGAACGCCAGGGGCCCGCGACTTCCGCGGCGAGAGAGAGCGCCACACTGCGAGACCATGCCGGCAGCGTCCGGAGCGAGGCGGTTGATTATCAGTCAGTCAGTCAGTCAGTCAGTCAGTCAGTCAGTCAGTCAGTCAGTTTTTATTTGCAGGAAAATCACATCATCCTGCGGGTGGCAGAGACTAAAGGCATGATTGCCTGACGAGGTCTCTGCCCCCGTAACAAAAGGAGCAGTCTGCAGCAGTACAGCAGAGAGCTGGTAACAAAAGAGGAGCGGTGTTACAAAGAGTACACGCATACAGCCTACATCATACATTCTATACAATATGGGTGTACTTAAACACTATGGACAGTTTATTTTTTTTTAAATCACATTGAAGATTCGCTCATATCACAAAAATACTTAAAAGGAAGTCAACAATTGAAACGGAAATTTACGTCATTGTAACTTAACACTTTCAACCAAAAACAGAATCGACGGAAAACAAAATGAACCGCAGTTCACGTTTGAACGTTTTTCTGGGTAGGCAGAAATCCAAAATAGAAGCACAGTTATTTAACATGTCTATTACCTGATATTCCAGATCTTGTTTTCCATAATTTGTTCTGACTTTTTTATTTCTGCGTTGGGGGTTACGGATATCATATTGCGCCAAGACAGGTGTGTAAATACTGTGGAGTTTCTGTTTATAAATTCGCTGTGCCAGTATCCATAAATAGACTTTATTTGCAGGTAAAACATCAAATCTATGAAAAAGTGGTTGTGTCGGCAACAAACTAATAGGGCCAGTGTGGTTCACAAAAATCCGGAGGACACGTTTTTGCAGCAGCTGTAGCCTATCGTAGTTCCCTTTTGTCGTTGTCCCCCAGACCAGAATGCCATACAAAAGTTTAGAATAGAACAGGGAGTAATATAGTGATTGCTTTAGCCAAAGGGGTAGAAGAGGAGCGATTTTTCTAATACAACCAACAGACTTCGCGAGTTCGGAGAGCAGATGATTGACATGGGGGGTCCAAGACAACTCTTCACTAAACCATACCCCAAGGAACTTTTGTACACTTACTTGTTCTAAGTTATGTCCTCTGTACTGTAAGTTAATCATTTTTTTATGCTTATTGATTGGCTTAAATATCATGTACTTTGTTTTTACTGCATTCAACTGAAGTTTGTTTTGTTGCAACCATGCGGATAAATCATTTAAATACAGATTGGCCGATTGCTCAATGTCATGCAGTGTTCTACCTGTAAAAAATAAACTAGTGTCATCTGCAAACATGGTTATTGTGGGTGTTCTTTGTAGATCCGTAATGTCATTAACATGTAAGAGGAAAAGTAACGGGCCTAATATCGAACCTTGCGGGACACCCAGGTTAATGTCAAGCTGTTTTGAAGAACTACATTCTATTTTAACAAACTGACGCCGAAACGATAAGTAGCTCTTGATAAGGTCCAATGTGATACCTCGAATTCCATAGCAATCTAATTTTATAGCTAAGATTTCGTGGTCAACAGAATCAAAAGCTTTGCGCAGATCGAGAAATATGCCTAAGGTGAAGAGCTGACCTTCAATATTTCTGATTATTTGCTGCTTGACGGCAAGAAGAGCGTCCTGAGTTGTCTTGTTTTTCTGAAAACCATACTGTGAGGGTGATATTATATGATACTTAGTTAGATATTTTGACAGTCTGTTATTGATTGACAATTCGTAAATCTTTGAAAACACCGGTAGCACTGAGATTGGCCGGTAATTAGTAATATCGTCAATTCTACCTCCTTTGTGTATTGGAATTACTTTGGCCAGCTTTAATTTATCTGGGAAGACTCCAGTAGAAAATGCGAGACTAATGAGATAGGCTAGGACAGGGCTGATAATTAATGACACTCGCTTTACAGGTTCAACTTTAATTTCATCATACCCACTTGCGACATTATTTTTTAAGCATATTATAAGACCATTGATTTCTCTTTCGGTAACGGCATCCAAAACAAATGAATTTACTCGACGAGAAGGCCAGTAGAGCCCACTTTGTTGAATAGACGGCTGGGGTACGGCTGCATTAATGAAATACTCGTTAATTTCATCTGCTAGCGTCTTGCCTCCTACAGAGTCATTGATTACTATTTGGTCAGCCTTAACCGGTGATGGGTTCCTTCCAGTAAGGTAATTTACCTGTCTCCAGATCTTTGCCGGATCCGTTCTTATCCTAGCAAACATTGCTTCATAATATGCAAGTTTGGCTTTCTTTAAATCAGCGTTTAATTGATTGCGATGTTTTTTAAATTCTTTGAACAAGTCACCGTCTTTGCATTTTATGAATTTGTGGAACATATTATTTTTCTTCTTGATGCGTTTTAGCAGGGCGGTGTCAATCCAGGGCTTTTTAATCTTCCCATTGCATTTCTTATACTCTCTCAGTGGAAATGCGTCATTGTAGCAACTAAGGAAGACGCAAAGAAAAACCTCATACGCAGAATTTGCATCCTGCTGTGAGTACACACTTGACCAGTCAGCCCGCTCAATTAAAGAATGAAAGTAGCTTAACGATGAGTCATTCACCACCCTATGTTCGAGCCTGCTGCGTTTATAGTTCGTGGTTAGGATGTGTTGTGTGGCAAAGAATATAGGCAGATGGTCACTGATGTCACATGATAATGCCCCTGCTTTGAAATCTGATGCATTCAGGTTTGAAACACATATCTATGGAAGTAGAACTTTGTGAGGTAATTCGGGTTGGCATAGAAATAGACAGGGTTGATATGATGATGATATGATATGATGATATGCTTGAGATGGTTGCGAGATGTCTGCGAGCGAACGTTGTAATTCCAGTCTACTTTGCCGGAAGCCATTCCATGCTTGCATCTACTCTCGATTATGGAAGAGCCAGCATTTTTTTCTTTCTTTTTTTTTTTTGCTGCGGCTGTGGTATAGAAGTTACTCAAACTTCCTAGCTTTAATATTTTTCTCTTTCAGGATGTATTCCAAGTTTGTCTATAAAGAAATTACCTAGACCGAAGCCGGCGCCACCAAAATCTATCAATTAAACCTCCCCTTCTAGCAGGACAGGCTTTTGTTGTGTTAAACAAGGGTAACTTACCAAAAAAGCTGAAACAGTTTTTACCTCCTTTATTGTCCGATTAAATAAACTGATGCTAACCGTCCTGAAAACTGCACAATGTAGTATCAGGTCCATATCATAGTTCATGGAGGGTTATTTAACGGGCTAATTTACCATGCACGAAAAGCACGACTCCCGAGCTCCTTTTTTCTAGTGCAACTGTATTGTCTAGTACTACATTGACCAACACTGCTATCTTGCATGAATAACCGTTTTCACTCTGCCGCCGGACAGTTAGGCGGGCGTTCACTCTCCGGCGAGCACTTGGCCGGTAAGACAAATTTGCACTATCAGCGTCATACCTGGTTTTAAATATTCCTACATTGCTTGTTTCCTTATTGTGTCGGTTGGGAGAAAATCCTCAAAATAAATGTTTCTTGATATTTTGTCAAGATCTCCAAAGAGAGGAAGCACCATTAAGTCGAACACTGTATCTTAATTGTTTGCACCTACGCCTGGTAACTGTCCGCAAGAGAAAACTGCAGAAAGTAACACAAACAGAATAGTTAAATGCTGCTGAAAGCAGCGATAGCTGGGCAACATATATCGACGATTATGCTAACTGGCTTACACTTGCCCGAATAGGAAACAAATGTTTGCCGTGGATGAAGCCTGGCCTGCTCGGACTCATTATAATCTATATTGGGGCCACTCAAGCTGCCACGAGCAGCTTTCTTTTTCACTTGCCAGCCACAATACTGTACTTTTTTGTTGAAATGAAGCGTGCGTACGTACATACAAAATTTTCATACCGTAGTGGCGATTAACAAACTGACGCAGTAATAGAAGGAATGAATAAAGTCTCTACCATCTCCGGTTATCACCCTCGAAGAATGAAAAAAAAATACAAATGTTCCGCTTTTTTTTGCGCAGGAAGCAAAGCGACACACTACTGACGATAATGACGGCGCGCATGCAATTGCCAACCACATTTACACGCTTCAAGCCGGTTCGCGACACATTTATGCACTGCCGTATAGATCGGTCTCATCAGGCAGTTTGCAGATTGTACTCCAAAAGCATGAGCTGAAACCGGTGGGCCTTGCGCTCTGCGGGTTGAGCAGTTGGGGCTAACACGCGACGCTCTCCAGACAGAAGTGTAGATGGTCGCGTCATTCCAAGAATTGGCGGATACCCGTGTCGGCTTACTTTCTTCGCGAAGCGATAATACACTGGCCCGCAAAGCATGCAGCTTGCCGCCCTTAGATGTCAGCTCAGCGTGCTGCGTCATGGTTCCCCGCTCTTCTCGGCTTCGTAACTAGCCTCTCTCTCTCTCGCTCTCTCTCTGTGATAGAGTGATAGGCCGACGGCGCAGAGCGAAACAGTACGCGAACTGATATCATGGCCAAACCATCACTTTTTTTTTTTTTTTTGCTCGAGTTAGCTTCGCATAATGGCGGCACCAGCCCGACACGTTGAGCACTCCGGCCACTGCCCGTGCGTTGCGATTCGTGCTAGACGTGATAGTACACGCAACCTTATAGACAGGCCTCCCTCGCCATCGAATTGACGACTACGCTCACTGGTGGTGAATTCGCCGGATCGATTTCCTTGTCTGAACAGGATTACAAGACGCTCCACATCCGTGTCATTTAAATCACGCGCCACATGAACGGGGGTCCCTTTGCGGAGCGTTGAGAGGAAAGCAAGCAAGGGCCGAGAGAAATTTACGGTGATGACCGACTTCACGCCTTCACATCACGCGGCATTATAGCATCACGGCGAGCGGGAGTAAAGCCAGACAAAATAATGGTGTGCTACGAAAGCGATGGCTGCAGCTGCAGTCGCTCTTAAGATAGTCCTTACGCAAGCACATCTACTCTTCAGCACAATAATGAGGCGCCTGTCAGTGCTCGCTTATCGACTCGAAAGAAGCACTGAACGTACTACTAATAAACTCAAAGCTTGTCGCGTCGTGGTGCACACAAGCATGACAGCACCATTACGAAAGCACCTAAACGGCCGAGCACAGAGCGGAAAAAGCATGCTGACGGAAACTGACGGAAGCATGCTGACGGAAACATGCCTACCTCTGGAGCCCTCTGAAATGACCACCCGAATGTGCCCCAGGTTCGCGTATTGTGTAAAGTGATTATCCTGTAAAAGCGTCGTCTCGGCGAAAAAAGTCACCAGATATGAAAATTAAAACTATTCACCCTGGCAATATCGATACCCGCGACAAATGTTACCAATACTGCACGAATTAATACCACAACCAAACAATATAACCAAGTGAACACGACCTTCATGCCTTTTTTTCATTAACAGAGACCGGAACATTAGTTAAAATGTCAATTTTGTACTTCACATTATTACCTCGCTTATTTGAAGTAAGCACGAACTAAGGGTCTGTAGAGACATCTTAATGGCAGCTTTATCGTGCCTAACATGACGTTGGTGCTGATATTGGATATTTCTAGTCTCAAAATGCCTTTTCTCGCGTTTTATTCTAAGCGCCATAAATTGTCACCTTTACACAAACGTCTACCTATTCTTGCGACAGCATAAATACAGTTACCGTGTTCGCGAACACAATTTTCAGCTTATTATTACAAATAATAATATCGGCGCCTCTTACCCCACTTGCAGCCACGTCTTCCGCAGACAGCCGCCGATCGCGTTCTGCCACACACAGCACGGCACTTGCGGAGCCGTTGCCTAGGCAACCGAGCCGAGTTAGCCTGCGCAGCGTACGGCTCGTCATCATTTTTCTTCCAGCGCGGTCGCCGTTTCTGACGTCGTTATCGCCTATCACACATGAAGCGCTGCGTACAATGCATGGACACTTTCACGCTATCAGCAACATTAGTGGTTCGCACGAAGACCTTTTTCAAACTTGCAATCTTACATTCAATATCCGATGGTTTCAATCGCCGCGATCTGCTTAAGGTGCCCGTTTTTGCGTCAGCCACTTGTTCTCGCCGTTTCTGTCTTGCGGTGGCGAGAGAGCAAAAAAAAAACTGCACTGAGCTACGCGCAGCTTGAATCCTCAGCGTACTCAATAGAACAAGATTTCGGAGTACTTAGTAATGGTACAGGCATTACATTATTTATTTCTACACACGACATCGCGGTATGCACTTACATATCATACTTGCCTGGATGTTAGACGTGCCGCGTTCTGTAAGTCATGGTGTAAGAATAGTTCTTTTTTTTTTTTAATCTAAGTTTTCCGTCCTTGTTTCGCATATTTAGCGTCTCTTGTGTTGCACGATTGGCGGTTACTGGACATAATGCTAAACGATGTGGCCGGCCTTTTCCTACTCAGCTTTTTACACTAGGGGCACCTTACAGGACGCGTTTGCGCCCGCGTCTTCGCGCTAGCGACAATGTGCTACCGCACAATAAACCATGTTTGTTGCGACTCCACAACTTGCTCGGCAGGCATTACGATATCATTAGCGTGAAGCGTGTTCATATATGGTAACAGCATCGCGCAAATCGCCCGTGAAATGTAGAGAAAGGTGCCTACATACACCCGAATGGCCTGGCTAGGAGGACATATGCTGGTGCCGGAGACTGACAAGGCAGACGGCTCGAGTGCCTTGCTCCACGCACACCCGCAGAAAGGTGGGATGTTTGAGAGCCGTCCCCGCGATGAAAGAAGCACTACCCGACTGCACATTCGGCCACAGGAGTGCAGAGGATAGGATGGAGCTTTCTGCCTTTTCGGACACATTGTCTCCTCTCACTGTTCCCCTTGGCATCTGGGTTTAAGGTACCTGCCGACGCTTGGCTCTTTACGAGTGCTGCGACAGTTCTTCCGTTAACGCACTCATGGGCGACCTGCACGATGTTGTTGGACCGCGAGAAAATTTTTCCACGGCTAAAACCATACCACACGCAGGAATCGACTACGCCACATAAATTTCGTTTGGACGTGGGAGAGGTTGCTTCCGGGTAAAAACAATCGTGCAAGCCACCACAGCATGCATTTGCGAAACTTCTATTGCGTCAGAGCGTTTCGTCAACCACCGAGAAGCTCGGTAAAGACGGAGCCTTGGTTTTCGAATGTACCGCGAAACACGCATAAGGGCACGTACAGTACAGTCTATACTCTTAATTGAATGAAACACCCTATCCTGTGGTTTTTCGCTTTGCTGGCGCTCAAGTGGCAATTACCGGCTGAAGTTGTGTCAGTTCATGCAGTGCTGAAAAGATGAGCAATTACGCATACCGGGGGGAGAACGATGCATCTGCTATGAGCTCCTCTACCCTGCATTACGCCTTTTATACGCTGATCTGCATAATGTGCACCAACCGGAGTTCTTAGTTGGAAATAACATCGCACGCTCTTGAGTTCGCCATAGCCGTTTTCAGAATTTGTTTGAAAAAGTCGCAAATGAAACACGGCTCCCGAATGTGAACGTAACCCACTTAAACCAGGGTCATTCTACGCCAACTGTCCCAACTCAAGCAATATGTATTTCGCTAAGAAAATTACAAAAAATACCCGCCTATAAACATCACTTGCACAGCATTTTCCCAAAATATTGCGAGCGGAAAATCATTTTGCGCCTGTGAGGTCCATTTAAATTTCCCGGTACAGTGGAAAATCAGGTGCGAAACAAAATTTTGCCACAAATTGACCGTCTTGCGCATGCTTTTGAGATATGTATTTTTGCTTTGTTTGGAAATTGTTCTTTCAATAGATAGGAGTTTCACAACATACTTTTTTTTAAATCCTGAACACAGATGTAAAAAATTCGCAAATTATAGCATTTGAGGTACGTTTTCTGATAAAGATGGCCGCGGAAGAAAACCTGGAACTACTTTCATGGGAGTTTCCCTCAAATATGTTTTTTCGCCCCTGTGCTGCGCACAGAATCTAAGCTAAAAACCCCAATTTAGCAAATACGCCATTTTGGCCTATGTTTAGAAGTCAATAACACACTAAGATGGTCCATGACAAATTGCGCAGAAAAGTGGATATAATTGAGGAGCGTAACTACTTTCGCCACGGGAATTTTCACCCGAGAAATTTGCTTTTTCACCGAGGAAAAAAAAAACAAATTAGAATCTCACGACCGCAGTATTTTGGTTCGCGTTGCGACTTCGCCTCATAGCATACTGGCGGGAAATACAAACCAGGACGACACAGATTGGGGTGTGTGCGGAGAAGAATAAAAGCTGTGATCACACGAAGTTCCAACGTGGTAGCGGCCCGCATTAGCCTAAACAGTCGAGCCTCCGGAACTCCTTTCAACAAAAGCTCTCTCTCTCTCACACACACACACACACACACACACACACACACACACACACACACACACACACACACACACACACACACACACACACACACACACACACACACACACACACACACACACACACACACACACACACACACACACACACACACACACACACACACACACACACACACACACACACACACACACACACACACACACACACACACACACACACACACACACACACACACACACACACACACACACACACACACACACACACACACACACACACACACACACACACACACACACACACACACACACACACACACACACACACACACACACACACACACACACACACACACACACACACACACACACACACACACACACACACACACACACACACACACACACACACACACACACACACACACACACACACACACACACACACCAGGAGTTGGTAAGAGCTTGATTCCTGAAGATATGCTTAAGGTAGATGGACATCGCGCATCTCCGTGCTTACAGGAAGTTATGCGCATGCGCCCGCCTACGTGAGAAGTGGTAGATCTGCCCACAAATCGCCTTCCTGAACGTGTGCTTGGAGCACTACTTGCACGACACACATTCAGTCACCGGCAGCTTCAGTGAGAAGATTTCACTAGTTCCATAAATTGCCTATACGATAATTCCACCTGCTTGGGTCCAGGTAGACAATAATCGACAAAGTTTTTGTTGGGACACGCGTCACAGGGCCTTTGTGATGTCAAGCCCGAAAATACCAAAAAAGTACACCTGCTTATTATTGGGGACATTGTGGTACTTAAGTCAATGATTATATCGTTATATTTTTTCCGGTGTTGACGTGTTCTGTACGGGGTGATTATTTTTCAAGTTTTATGGAATATTTAAATATAGGCTCCTGCAAATAAAATTCTAGTCGAGCGGTATTAGTCAGAGAGCCACCGGTTATTTGTACGTGAAATCAAAAGACATTTTCAACTAAAGGAAAAATGTTCGCGAATCATCTTCTAAATTAGGTGTTTTACAGCACATACTGCAATTTGCGAATTGTAGCCGGTGAGTTTACAAGGCGTATCTACTTCGAATGAATTTTCAGAATGACACTATCTTCGAGATATGTGTCATCAAACTCGCAGCAATAACGCACTGTTGTACCATTTATGACAAAACGCTATTTTATGCGCTTAAGCACAGAAGTACCTGGAGCACCCACGTATCTCTTCCCACATTTGGGGGCTAAACTGGTGTCATCCTAGAAATAAATTTCAAGTGCATACGTCGTGCAAGCTCACCGGCTAAAATTTCAAAATTGTGATATGTCGTATAAGGTAACCAATAATAAATAAATTAGTAGCTTCTCAAGTTATTTGAATATGTGTTTCGATTTCTCGTGCGAGTAATCTCCGCCTCTTTAAAGAATCTAGCTCAAGAACATACATTACGCTATCAACCACAGGCGATTTCTAAAAATTACGTAAAAGATAAAGAAGACCACCCCGTAATCAAGCAATCAATCAGAACTTATTATTAGAAGCTGAGTCAAATTACAAGTATTTAGTATGCAGAAGGAGGTCCCATAGTCAAAGACCATCGGGACCTCCTGTACAAGAACAGTTATTATAGTTATAGTTATTATATTATTATTATCTAAAAGCAATAACAGCATACAATAAGGAATTATACAAGCAACAAGAAAAGAACGGCTACAGGACAAAATACAGCATTGATTACATACAATAACACGGTTTAGCATATCTAATGGTAGCAGCAAAATTGTGCGGGAACAAAATACCAACAGTTTATTTCTAACAACAAAAGAAAAAAAAAGCGAACAAAGACCGACTTCACTCATACTTGTCGTTAATCTTTTTAAACTCTTTTTTACCTCGCATCTGCAATGACTGGAACCACCTCCCCGCATCGGTCGCTACTATTATAGACTCATCGAGGTTCAAGACTGCTGTTTTCCATGCCATCTAACAAATATTTTATTCATTGATCTGCATTATTTTTCCGTGTATATGTACCACTCCTTTCTGTAGCGCCTACGGGCCTTGAAAGTATTTAAAATAAATAAATAAATAAATAAATAAATTAAAAATCTGTAAATAAAAATGCATTTTTTAGCTCTCCCTTAATTTGTGATTAGGATCTTGCGTTTTTCATTATGAAAGGAAGAGTGTTCCATATTGATATGGAAGTGAATTCTACAGTCTGTTTACCATAGTTAGTGCGGATTCTTGGTAAAATAAAATTGTTATTCAACGCAAATCTGGTGGTGCTATGAATCGTCAGGTTAGAAGGCGAAAATGGGATCGATGGTAGCTAATTATTCACAAAGCTGTAGAAAAAAAATACCTAGGTTGTATTTTGTGAGCCCAGATATGGTAAGGAAGTCATTCTCGTGTCGTAGGGAAGTGGCATTAGAAAAGCGTGGGCTGCAAGTAATTATTCTTATAGCTCGGTTCTGATATTTACAAATGCAAAGAATTCGGCCATTCCAGCGACGCAGGCGGCGCCACGCGGCCCTCCTCCGAAGCAGCTCCCGGTGATTGAAATCTGCGACGCAGTTCGGCGCTTCGGTCTCGCGGTAGTCACGGACGCGCCGATGAGGAAAAAACGGAATAGTAATCACACGTGCAGCGTGCCGCAGTGCTCTAACCGCGGCGTAGCAAGTGTTCACTGCTAAGGTATCTTTAAGAAATGTACTTCAAGACAGGCGTAACTACCCGAGGCACTGGAACCAGTTACGAAGGTCGTACTACATTTGCGTGACACTGAATCGCGCACAGAGGTGATCCCACTTGTCTACAGCGATCGAGCCGAGCTCTGCGCAAGAAAGAAATGTTAAGGGTAGCACCGAGTTACGAAGAAACTTCTGGTAAATGTTCTTGTAAGAAAGGCCCTTTTGAATTCTCTGTACCACAAGCTGAAATAGTTAATGAGCATTTTAACGCTTGCGCGATGAATCCCTAAGAAAACGCTACAATGCGTGGAATCGTGTAAGTGGCTTATGCCCACTGACAACGCACTGGTCGTGCAGCACATACCAACAAACATGGGATGACAAGGCTGACTTACCTCACCCTGTCTGCTCCACTTATCTCGCTTCTTGCGGACTCTCATCTCCAAACTGGCGTGACAGCTTCAAGGTATGGAAGATGGAGATGAGGAGGAAGCAATGTGGGTGACGAGTCTGCAAGAGTTCCACAATAGTTTTGAACAAAGAATAATATAGTGGAACAAGCCCATTGCTTTTCTGAGAGCGTAGATGGAAGGTGATCTATGTTAGAAAATGTTGGAAGAAATAGGCGATTAATTAAAGAAGACACCGCTGGGTATTTTTGGGGTATTCTTATGTACAGTGCTGCGCATCGCCAAAGACGCATTCGCTCATGCAAATCACTCACGTGGCGAGTGACGCCCTTTATTTTCCTGGTATTACGTCACATTGTTTCGCGTCCTATTACATCGTAATTAGTAGGTAGTGTTTCTCTGATTCATTTCTCTTAAATAAGCGTTCAGTTTTGAACACTTCTGTCAAGCAGTCTTCCTTCCATTCTTATTTACTTATCGAGCTGAAATTACCACAGTATGGCCTCTTCGCACACTAATCACTCCCTTTTCCACTACGCTAGTATCTTCATCTATTTATGTCTACATAACATCGCTAATGCTGACGTAAAAGTATATAAACACCAGACATACACTGGCACAAAGAGAAGCAGGCCAGAAGTTGTCTCCTGAAGGAGGCAACATGCATATACCCGAATGAAAAGAAGAGGAAGGCACATTACATCACACACAGAACATGAGAGAGAGCTAAAGTCCCGCGGTTGGTACAAAATCTCGCACAGCTTTGACGGCCTCGAATCGAATTCAAGCTGGACCTTTCGGCGACAAGATGGATTGCCATATTTTAACGCAGCACCGGAGACCTATGATTATATTTGACTGCTCGTAATTAAATTAACTGATAGAATTTTACGTACCAAAACCACGATATGATTATAATCAGATCACGGCGTGCCTCATATATGAGGCACACCGTGGTGAGGGGCGCACTCGAGAATGATTAATTTGGACCACCTGGAGTTCTTTAACCTGCATGTAAATTTAAGTACACGGTGTTGGAGACTGACAAAGAAGCTCGAGAGCAAGGGCCGAGCTAAGAGCGATGGAACGAATAATTATATGCGTAACGTTGAAGAGATAGGAAGAGAGCAGTGTGTATTAGAGCAAACGGGGTTAGCCGTTATATTAATTGACATTAACAGAAAAAAATGGCGCTGGGCAGGTCATGTAATTAATGCGTAGGTTAAGTAACCGATGGACATTAGACTTGCAGAATCGGTGCCAAGAGAAGGGAAGCGCAGTGGAGCGATGAAATTAGGAAATTTGCCGGCGCAAGTTGGAATCGGTTAGCGCGGGGCAGGAATAATAGAAGATCGCAGGGAGAAGCGTTAGTCCGGCAGCGAACATATAATAGAATAATGATGATGATGATGATGATGACGACGACGACGACGACGACGACAATATTTCCTAACACAAACAGCTCCAACTCCAACTAATTTTTTTTTTCCGAGAACTGTTGAGAACTGGAACTTTCTTCCGGCCACTACTGTTTTATCAAGTGATTTTGTTGCTCCAATTGAGTAGCTTTTCTTTTTTTTAAACACAAATGCGCATAAAGTGCTGCTGATACTATCTATAATGATAGCTCGCAATTTGTATTTCTCGTTGTATACTTTATCAGTTGTCTGCCTTTTTTTTTGTGTGTGTAGCCCCTCCCGCTTGGGCAGATTGATGGCTCGCAGTATATCGAAATGAAACACATAAAATACATAAAATAAACTCGACCTGTACATTTAAACGCTACTTAAAAGGCACAATTATGCACAGTTTCTTGAACATAGGCTTCTGTGTATATTATTTACGATAAATATACTGCAGCCCATAGTTTGAAAAACACGGACGGCAGTATGGCATACATAGCGCTACAGCCATCCAACGCAGTCTCGCGATGGTGCGTGACCGCTGGCCACTTCGTGAGTGTGTGCTCCTGAACAACACAAAGACTGCCCAAATAATTTAAAACAGTTTTCGCGTAGACAGGTGCAAAATTAAAATTCTCCGACGTATATCAATATAACCTCTACGGCGCCAACACATCGAAAAACGATGTTGTATAGTAAATGTCGGATCAATTGAAAACGTTGCATTTACTGGTGATATACAATTAAACGGATCGTAAATCAGTTTAGACTGATAAAGTATTATTACCTCTCTTTTTGTTAATTTCCCAGTAATAGGTTGATTGTTAGAAGAGAACATGGAGGTAACAGATTCAGTTCTCTCGTAATAAACCAAATATTAGCCTATGTACGTCAAAAAAATAAAATTTAGGGGTTTCACATGCCAAAACCACAATGTGATTATGAGGCACACCTTAATGCGAGACTCCGGAAATGTGAACCAACTGGTGCTCTTCAACGTGCGCCTAAGTCTAAGTACACGGGCGTCTTCGCATTTCGCGCCCATCGATATGCGGCCGCCGTGGACGGCATTCGATCCCGCGACCTCACGATTACCAGCACAACACCATAGTCATTAACCAACCACAGCGGGTCCATGTACGTCAGTGTGACGCCAAAGGTAACAATTGTTTATTATTATTATTATTATTATTATTATTATTATTATTATTATTATTATTATTATTATTATTATTATTATTATTATAAACATTAAATTTTCTTAGCTCCAGTTGTCGGCGACCTTCAAGAGACCTTGAGCCAAAATCCATAGCAGTTATCCAGACGCTCAGGGCCAGAACGGGGCGGGAATGGGGCGAGAACATCCAGGCATCGTTGCGAGAGTGAAACGAGATCATCCGGGCAACCAGTCAAAACTTACGAAAATTGGGTCTCTGACCTGCAACCCCTTGTACAGGACCGCGTTACATACGCTAGCTACTGCCCAAACAGGTTACAAAAATAAATATTGCTTCCGATTTCTTCCTAATGTTTGTTCACAATATCACTCAAGCTATAACTTCTTGTACGCTGCACTCAACCCCAAGATAATATATATTCTTACAGATTCCCAGCAAGTATGTCGATACTACGCACAAGGCCGGATTTCCCCGATGGTTCATAAATTGCTAAACAAGAACCAACATATCCCGCTAGTTCGCCAAGTTTGGACATCCAGGCATGAGTTTGTCCCAGGCAATGAGCGCGTTGGAAAAGACACCACTTACATGCTCGCATATACTACAACACCACAGACCATCCCGTTGAACGTTCCCTCCACCGCACGTGAAAATAAACCGTTCAGATGCAGCCGTTTGGCGCCAGATCCAAATACGGTTCCTATATAGCCCTGCTCTCGGCCACACTTTTTACCCTACCTAGAATCCCGACAGATGTCCTTTCTGTGGAGGACACCCAACCCTCTGCCATTCTAAATGGGAATACTCCAAACCACCCGGCCTTCCTAGAATACCCGACGCCTCCCCACCTTAGTGGGAAGCCGCTCATTCTAGCACAGCTTTGGACGACCAGCGATACCCGACTGACCGTGCAAGCCGGATAGCAGCCGCAAATGGGGCTCTGGGCTGAGGGCTCCACCATCTGGGACTTTATTACAAAATAACAAGTTTTCTACTACTACTACTACTACCCCTGTTAAGGCTGAGATGAGTACGCTTTGCAGCGAGGTTGCTCGCTCGTACGATTTTTGCCATATACGTGCAGCGCGGCACAGACGCGGGTCAAAGAACGAACGACGCGCCTGTGTCGCGCTGCACAAATGCGCCAAGAATGTTAACCTACCATCTCGTGCCAATTCGCTGTGTTGCTTGTACGACTGTTCTGACTATGCGGGTCTAGAACAGTGCGTTCAAAACAGGGCAAATACTAGTATATACAATTTGCGGGCTGCACCCTGACTTTCCTATCTCGTACTTTTTTTTTGTGTCGGCGTTTTCATTTTTCATGTATGGTTAAATGATGTGCTATAGTAGTGTTCACTGTCTTGTAATAAGCGAAAACCTCGCGCTCTCCTGCTTACGAGACAGCTGTGATAGCTTTACGGTTTACCGCCCGCACTATCTTGCTTGTTCGATCGGGCTTGCTCCAAATTAGGAATGCAAAATTCTGCCTGTATGTTTAATAAGTACTGTGTTATACTAAATTGACCTTAATGTCGTGCAGGCTCATGTTGGAATGGAGGATCATGTATAGCCACACAGATGGCTGTCGAATCTACAAGACTCGCGGGCTTCTGCTAGGTATCAGACAAAGCACAGTTGTTGAATGTTGCACATGTTGTAATTGCTTTTATGTAGAACCACTTCACATGGCCTGTAAAGAAATAAAACGTCCGAAGCTAGACGCAGTCCCAAGCATCTTTTCCTGCGAGTTGTGAATGCAATCTTGAATGCCGTGAATTTTCCCTGCCGCTGATGCGATAGGCAGCACTGCTTTGTAACCTAGCTTTGTGGCCAAAGCGCGCTTTAATGATTTTAGTAACTCGATTAAGTGTCTTCAACTACTGGTTCATCTGCTCTAAGTTGTATGAAGAAATCGGGAAAAAATGTATGGTCATATTAGTCTGTAATGTGTGAATAATTACTCTGCAAGTTTGCCATCTTGATGTGATTAGCGCAATAAAAATAACATGTTCTTACTCTTAATAGCTTGTTGCCTTCTCAGTTACGTTGAATTCTCCCCCCCCCCCCCAGGCTCAAAGAACCAGCACTTCCAACAGATATTGGTATTGCTTCCAACAGATATTGGTCATCCATTCGATTATAAGAAATAAATTCGATCATCGCCGAGGCTTTTCTTGCTCGCAGGCGAGACAGAGCCGCGTTTGAAGACGGCGCCATCGACATGCCGCGGTTCGTGCGGGTGGTAGCCATCTTTGCTTCGCAAGAACGCTGGCCCGCTGCGCGCGCTCCGCTTGCAACAGGATATCATCGAGCTAGCGACGCGATCCGTAAAAACGTTGGCCAACCCAGCGTGCACCGCACGGTGGCCCGCTATCTGCACAGGACCGCCAGCAGCTCGGCGTCCTCAGACGCAAGCGCAACGTGCTGCGTCATGGCGCACCGTCTCACCGGCTTCGTAGCTATACACGATTCTCTCTCTCTCTTTCTGATAGAAGGCCGACGACGTAGGGCACAAGAGTATGCGCATTGCTATCATGGCCAATCGATCCCCCCCCCCCTTTTTTTTTCTCGAGCTAGCGTCTCATAATGGCGGCACCAGCCCAACACGTTGAGCGCTCCGGACACTGCAGCTGGTCGCGCGTTGCGCCTCATACTAGCCGTGATAATATAAGCAACGTTATAGACAGGCCTCTTTCGCCATCGAATTGACAGCCACGTTCATTAGTGGCAAAGTCATGGGGTCCACCTGCTTATACGAACAGGATTATAAGACGCTCCACATTCGTGTCAATTCAAGCACGCGCCACACGAAATTGATGGGGGGGACTTTACGGAACTTTACGGAATTTTGCGGGATGACCGACTGCACGCCTTCGCATCACGCGACATTATAGCATCACGGCGAGCCAGAGCGCAAGCCAGACAAAAAAGAAAAAAAGTGCTATGAAAGCGATGGCTACAGTTACAGTCGCTCGCACGATAGTCCTTACGCCAGCACATCAACTCCTCAGCACAATAATGAGACGCCTGCCACTGCTCGCCTGTCGACTCAAAAGAAGCACTGACCGTACCACTAACAAACTCAAAACTTCTTGCGTCGCCATCATCGACGTGGGGCACACAAGCGTGACAGTACTATTACGAAAACACCTAAACGGATGAGCACAGAGCGGCAAAGATACACTGACGAAAGCTGCACACCACCCGGGTGAGCTAATATAGTCAGAGCACCTTTTTCGACTACTCGAACAAGATGCCTAGCTCTGGAGCACACTACCCGAAAGGGCTTCAAGTTTGCGTATTATGTAAAGCAATTATGCAATAACATCGACGTTTTCGTACAAAGAGTCACCAGATACAAATATTAAAACGAAGTACCCGGCGCAATATTGATACCCGCGGTAAATGTAACCAAACCTGCATGAAATAATACAACAACGAAACACGATAATCAAGTAAACATCTTCATGCCTTGTTTCATTAATAGAGACCGTAACATTAGTATCGTCAATCTTTGCCTCACGTTCTTGACTTGCTTGTTTAAACCAACTATGGGTCTACAGAGACATTTTAAGCCCCTTTATCATGCCTAATATGATGCTGGTGCCGATACTTATGGTCCCAAGTGCCTTTTCTCGCGTTTTGTTCTAAGCGCAATATATTGTCACCTTTCCACCAACGTCTGCTTATTCTCGTGATAACCTAAATACAGTTACCGTGCTCGCGAACATAATTTTCAGCTTATTATTACAAAAAATAATATCGGCGCCACTCACCGCACTTGCAGTCACGTCGTCTGCAGCCAGCCGCCGAACGCCTTCTGCCACTCTCACAGGGCACTGCGCATGCGGAGCCGTTGCCTAGGCAACCGAGCCGAGTTAACCTGCGTCCAGCGTACGGCTCGTCACCATTTTTCTTCGAGCGCGGTCGCCGTATATGACATCGTTATCGCATATCACAGATGCCGCACTGCGTACAATGCATCGACACTTTCACGCTATCAGCAATATTAGCAGTTAGCATGAAGACGTTCTTCAAACTTGCAATCTTACGTTGAATATCTGCTGGATTCAATCGCCGCGATCTGCTTAAGGTGCCCGTTTTTGTGCCGGGCACTTGTTACTGCCGTTTCTGCCTTGCGGCGGCGAGGGAAGAAAAATATAATATTGAGCTTTAGGTAACTTGAATCCTCCACGTACTCAATAGGACAAGATTCGATTTCAGAGTACTTAGTATTGGTGCAGGCATTATAGTATTTCTACACATGACCACATTGGTGAATGCACTTGTATAGCATATTTGACTGGATGTTGGACGTGCGGCGTTCTGTGAGTCAGCGCAAAGAATATAGTTTGTTCAAGCTAAGTTTGCTTTTTCCCCCATTCAGCAGGTGCTGTTTTGCACGATTGACGGATACTGGACATAGTGCAAAACGATGTGGCCGACCCTTTGTTAGCAACTAATGGCACGTTACACGATGCGTTTGCGCCCGGATCTCCACCACGCTAGCAATGATGTGCTACCGAACAGTAAACCATGTTTGTTGCGACTCCACGACTTACTCTGCAGGCATTACGATAGCACTAGCGTGAAGCGCGTTCACCGAGGGTAACAGCATCGCGCAAACCGCCCGTGAGACGTGGAGTAAACTGCCTACATACACCCGAATGGCCTGGCTAGGAGGACATATGCTGGCGCCGGAGACTGACACAGCAGACGGCTCGATTACCCTGCTCCACGCACACCTGCAGAAATTTCGGATGTTAGAGCGCAGTTAGCGCGATGCTGGAAGCAGTACAATGGATTAGGCTTCTTTGTTCCACGAGCGTGGGCACCAAATGCCGGTGTGGGTCGTGCTAGGTATAAGCGAAATGCCCGGCTGCACATTTGGACACAAGATGGAGCTTTCCGTCTTTTCGGACATGTCTCCTCTCACTGTTCCCCTTGGCATCTAGGTTCCAGGTACCTGCCGACGCCTGGCTTTTCGTACGTGCTGCGGCACTCCTACGATTAACGCACTCGTAGGTGACCTGTTCAACCGCGCGCAAATGTTTCCGCGTCTAAAAGCTTTCCACACCGTATATTTGCTACGCTGAAATTCACTGCGCAGCACAATTTAGGCCTTGGGAGCTTGAGTTTGCTCACGCATAAAGTTCGTCGTGCAAGCAGCAACATTATGCATTTCCAAAACTAACATTATGCATTTCCAAAAGTAGTATTGCGTCAGAACGTTTCGTCAACCACTGAGAAGATCGATAATGACATAGCCCTGATTATCGAATTTACGAAGAAACACGCACTAAAGCAGGTAAAATACAGCCTACTCTGAATGAATGAATGAATGAATGAATGAATGAATGAATGAATGAATGAATGAATGAGTTTATGTCTCCTGTTTACAACAGAAAGGAAGTAGAAGCTAAAGGTCATGTGGGAACAGAGGGAACACCCTCATAGGTGGTTTTCACTTTGCTGGCGCTCATGTGGCAATTACCGGCTGAAGTTGCATTAGTCCATGCAGTGCTGAAAAGATGGGCGATTACGCATCTACCAGAGGGAAAACCACGCATCTGCTCTGCGTTCTTCCGCTCTGCATTATGCATTCTATACACTGATCTGCATAATGTGCCCTGACCGGAGTTTTATGCGAAGCATATTACGAGAGCTCAACCCAGCTCCTTAGGCGCGGCGGTGTCGCCTTCAATACCACGTGACACCGTGACGTCACGACAGAGGAGAAACGGGGCTCCAACTCGCGCCGTCGCTCGCGGCGTCGCGGCGGTATATAAGCAGCTGCGCTCGCCTCTGCTAGACACTCACGAGGTAAGATGCCTCCTGGAGACAGAGCTGCTCGTTGGAATGAGAAGCGAAGGTTGCGGCGTGCTACAGAGACTGTTTCTAGGTGGCTTTGCTACGGCGCAGCGACTACGCGCCCCGCATCGGACGCGACAACAAAATGTGCGCCTGAGCAAGGTGGTGGTGGTAAACATTTATTGCTTGAGCCTTTTTACAACATTACTTGTGAGGGGGCTCAGGAGCGCGTAGGGTGTCCGGAAGTTTGTGGCCCTCGGTGACCCTCAGAGCCCAGTCCACCAGCCGTATTTGGTCGGCTGTGTTGGAGCTAGCAAGCGCCGCACGCCTGAGCCGACGCCGACGACACCGGCTTTTCTGCGATACGAGCTCCTTAACGCTGTCGCGTTAAAATAAAGGCTAGTATGCTTCGCATCCTGGGCTTAACATTAGCTAAGCCACAGCCATTTTTTTATTTGGAAATAACATCGCACGCTCTTGAGTTAGCCATCGTTGCTTTCAGGTTTTGTTTGAAAAGGTGGCAAATGAAACACGGTTCCCGTTGCACATTCCGATTCTCTTAGTTGGCGCGAGCCACAGAACTTATGGCAGCGAACAATGTTTTGTCGAAAAGTGGACTGAGTACTTTTTTTTATGTTTTGCTAACTCACTCTCACTCTTGAATCTCATTTCACTTCAAGCTCGTTTGAGCAGCCCTCAAGCTTTAACTGAGTAGACATACCCAGTGCGTTCAACAGATTTACAAATGCTTTGAACAACAGAACACCCGAAAACTGAGAGGCGTCGAACGCACCGCGCTCGTATTCCTGTGTCAAGTAGATTAGCATCTGGCAAAGCTTAGCAGGTGCATTACAAAAATGAGACACCGCTAACTGTAGACCTAGGGCAAAAAGGAAAACGAAACGGTATACTCACCGTCAAACTTCTGATTCCGCCCACGCCCACTAGTGCTACGGGGCCTTACATAAACGCCGGCCGAGTTCCGCAGTTTTTTCTAATGCACGTTTCATCTTGCGCTGGTGTTGCCGCTTTGTCGTCACGTAGAACAGTGCTAAAATACGAACCAAAAACAAAACAATACAGCGCCTACATCCCTGAATGCAAAGTAGCGGAGTGACGCCTATCGCTTTCCAAGCGCCATTTGCAAAACTGACGGACCGGATGTTCTCAGGCAAACTCAATTGCCGGCGCCCTTATTAAATAGCTGGAATTTTACGGGCCAAAACGCGATATTATTATGATGCACGCCATACTGTATACCGAAGAAAGAAACATTGCTTTCGTGAGATATGGCCTGCAAAGCCGGAGAAGCCGCGAATACGAAAGACGGGTGGGGTTCACGCTCCAGCGTGAACCCCACCGTGGCGACATTACATTTTGACGGCATGTGCTCGGTATGGCCTAAACGATTTTTCATCTGTAATTGTGCACTACATTACGTTCTAAATGAGCCGAAGAGTGAACGCGGCAAGTTTTGAGAACTTTAAGGGAACCAAAACGGCCCCCATAGCGAGAAGACACTTCGAATACCGTGACGTCACTGACGCACTGCACTGTGGTTTCCTAGCTGCTGTGGACGGGCGCTTTCTTTTATGCGAAGCATATTACGAGAGCTCAACCCAGCTCCTCAGGCGCGGCGGTGTTGCCTTCAATGACCTTTGACCCCATTCCATACCACGTGACAACGTGACGTCACGACAGAGGAGAAACGAGGCTACAACTCGCGCCGTCGCTCGCGGCGGTATATAAGCAGCTGCGCTTGTTTCTAGGTGGCTTTGGCTCAACTCTTGTAAAGATGGGCTGGGTGGCAATCGAACCAGGGTCTCCGGAGTGTGAGACGGAGACGCTACCACTGAGCCACGAGTACGATGCTTCAAAGCGGTACAAAAGTGCCTCTAGTGAATGCGGTGTTGCCTTAGAAACGAGCTGTTTCTAAGGCTCAGGCGTGCGTCTTTTGCTCAGGCGCACATTTCTTTGCCGCGCCGAACGCTGCGTTGCTCGACGCTCACCGCGTCCAATGCGGGGCGCGTACTCGCTGCGCCGTAGCCCATTGTCTTACACCCATTGGCGGGTCGACGGGAACGCTCTCGCGTTCCACTCTTGAAGGCGAAGCAGAGTAACGCATGAGTTGTTTCTTCGTCTAGCCGAACCAAATATAGCCAAGCAACAGCAGTTCACCAAGCTAAACAGTGGTTCAACAACTAAAATAAAGGCTAGTATGCTTCGCATCCTGAGCTTAACCTTAGCTAAGCCACAGCCATTTTTTTATTTTTTTAAGGAAGGATATTCAGGAGTTAGCTGCAATGTGGCTTTCAAACGTTTCGTAGTGGAGCGCTGCGGCTGGATTTTCGCAACATGAAGCTGTTTGATCGAACGCGTCGCCTTGTGGTCCGCAAAGGAACGCCGAAGCCCTTGCACCGCCGACGCGGATGGAAGAAGTCCTTTGGGCTTTTCGACAAGACGTAATACAGAGGGAGGCGTGATATAAAAAGGTGTTGGCATGCAAGTACGGCGCTGGCGACTTCACACTTGAACAGGTGCTATACATACAACACACATTTGCAACACACGACAGATAAAGAGATACGGCATGCAGTCACGACAAAGTCGCGTTGCCACATACAAGTCAAAAATAGCACCACGACGTTGCAAGGACACTCTTAAAAAACAATGACGCGAACGGCATCGCGTAAGAAACACTCAAGCAACGACGTGAATCAATCGTGACCGCCTAAGGTCGACCCAGAGCACTGGATGATCGCTGGATGATCCTGTACTTACCTTGAAATGACGGCTTCCGTTTCCGTGTATCTTCCGCGTTAGTTAGGACACCGTTTATAAAGCTTTTGATCTATAAACGGTGAGTTAGGACGTGTGTTCAGACAGTGCCTAGGCGCTCGTTCTGAAGTGACGCAAGCACAGCACTTGCCTTACGCACAAACTACTCATCCCGGCTCTACGTTACTAGACTAGTTACTAGACTAGAACCTAGTCTAGTAACGTTGTCCCAGACCGCGGTGGCGCCGACCGGGATGGATGGATGCTACGAGCGTCACCTTCGGACCAGGGCGAAGGGCCGCGCCGCAAAGCTCTTATTATATGACCCTACTTATGTTTCAAAAAGGACACGAAGAATTCCCATCACCAAACTTTCTGGGCCCCATATCGGGAATATTTTGTATGCCTCCGTTGTTTGTATTTTCCTCTTTTCTTTCACCAACCTCCTAATCGCCTCTTACTAATCTCCATTGCGGCTCTCGCTGAACCCAAGGGCTTCAAGGAGGCCAGAGGTGCCTAAATTGACTGCTGGGCAGATGTCATCACATTCCAATAAAACATGCTCCATTGTTTCCTTAGCTTTACCGCAGCCAGCAAATGTATCGTCTTCCTTGTATCACGGTTTATGAGTGCGTGTTCTAAGGCTGTCTGATCTCGCTTCAAAAAGTAATGAGCTTCCCTTTGAGTTATCATAAATTGTTTCTTTCTTGATTTCGTTTTTTCCTCTTAATTTACTCATAGCAGGTTTCTTTTCCATTGCTGCCGCCCATGAAATCTCAGCCTCGCGACTTTCCACTTCACATTCTTTTTGCCACGTTGCTCACCATACCAGTCGCATACTTGCTGGTAAGCTTCCTGGTTCTTTTCCTACACTGTGAATCATTGTTTTTTTTCTGTACACTCTCCCTGCCCATTTACTTTCTTCCATATTCTTCAGTCGTTCTTCATAATCAATTTTACTCCGAGCTTCCCTCACTTCAAAACTTGTCCAGCCCAGATCACCCTGCACAGCTTCATTCGTAGTCTTCCTGTGAGCACCCAATACGAGGCGTCAGACTTACCTTTGGTTGCCATCGAGTCCCGAATGTACCCCTGACAGGGACGCGTGGAGGAGGGTGCCATCTGGTGGTGTTGCATTAAACTCAGCGGCACACGTGGCAAGACCATTGCCGCAGCACCCAGAAAGTCGGGAGAAGAGGCAAAGAAAGCTTTGCTTTAAGGAAGAAAGCACAGGCCAGCTCTGCCATGAGACCACGCATGGTCATTCCACATGCTAGGTCCGTCCATGTGCTATGAGACGAACATAAGTGGTACCTTGCAGGTACCTCGAAGTAGCAATGCAGATGCTGGCGCTGCCAACTAATCGACCACTCCAGACAAGTGCGATTCAGACTAATATTCAGACTCACTTTCTTGTTCTGCCTTTTCCCCTTCTCTCTTGCAAGTATGTGCAAGAGTGGTACTTCATTAGAACTTCTTTCTGGACAAGTTGGTGCATATTTGACTTAAAAATCGTAACAGCGCAACCACATGCAACCACAAAGTAAACAGTAACAGCGCTTGTGTCTCGTCCTTGTTACGTTGTGGTTGCACGTGCTTGCGCTGTTACAATTTTACGTCGAATATGTGCAAGAGAAGGAATGGAACTACCTTCCAGCCTCTACCGTCTCTCTTTGTGACAGCACTAACTTAAATATTGCTGTTCAAAGTGCCTTAAAGTTTGATTTTCTATTCTTATCCTGTACGGCAAATATTATATATTTTCACCCCTCCTTTCTATTGTGCCTACTATGGCTTGCAAGCATTTATAATAAATAAATTAATTAACTGCTGGCATGAGGTAAGGTAAGCATTTTTGCACTTTTGTTAAGAACAACATAAAGGTTCGTCTTAATGTCAGTGGAGGCTCCAAAGTAAGGAAAGATGCAAGAATAAATGCTCGTGGTAATGCTTCCATGGAGTTCACGGTGATGTCACAGATTATGAGGGCTACTGGTCGGAGCTATTTGTTTATTAATAAGCATTTGAACTGCATTGCCTACTGACGCAGCCAGAGACTTGTACTGGAAACTGTTGGAAATTTATGCGCAACAAAGAAAACGCAAAAATAAAAGGCTCAAAGACTGAAAAATATTGAAATTTGAAACCCTGCGTGTTGGCGCTTCTCTAGGGTACCTCGATAATAAATAAACATTTTGTTACATTAGTTAATTCGTTCATTCATTTGCAGTGCAAAAACACTTCATTGCTTTCATGAGTGCCTCATCAGTAAATAGACATTTACTTGCATTAATTTATTTATTCATTCGACGTACAGAAAAAAAACTCGTTTACGTGAAGTAGCACAAAGAAAGGAATGTCATACCAGTTTCTCAGAAAGACTTCACACTTGAATAAAAATTCGTCCCAGACAGGAGATCAAAACTGGGACCAACAATGCCTTTCTGGAACAGTCACTCTACCATGCTGCCTACTGCAGCTGAGGCTATACACGGCCCCTGATGATGGGAGTATCCTGGTTAGGCCGACAAAGTAACCACTGTAAACAGCTCTGCAAGATTTCAAACATTTTTTTTTATTTGGCACACTTCTGTACAACAAGTGCTAGAAAGGCCACAGACCTTTCAACTTCACTCAGCCTTCTATGCTGCCGGTAAATGACCACTATTTGTTCGAGCCACGATACCAGAGCCGTCGTAGGCAAGAACTTCTAACGTCTTAAATTAATAACAGCTTCCGCCAGTCTTGAATCGCTCGAAACCTCTCCTTAATGCAGAGACACACATTGTCCTTTCTCCGGATAACTTAGGCAATGATTGGGATCACAGAATAGCTGCAACATCTCTGCAGTCTCACACAGGAAATAGAGACTTTAATTGATATTCTAAGGCATAGGCTGCTGTAAATTGCTAGCGTGCTTCAAATTTGAGATGGTTATAGGAATGTATCAATGGGGGTGCTATTCAAGACATGAAAGGTGACAGCACACTGTGATAAGGAAAAAATGACACGAATGCTGCCTATGCCAAGCTTGAGTCTGTCTTTTTTTTTTTTCTCT
Organism: Dermacentor albipictus; assembly: GCF_038994185.2. Lineage (NCBI taxonomy): Eukaryota > Metazoa > Arthropoda > Arachnida > Ixodida > Ixodidae > Dermacentor > Dermacentor albipictus. The sequence continues at coordinate 18,404,151 of NC_091829.1, forward strand.
CTGCTTGCACTTCTGATTTTTGAAGCAGATCTTGTTTAAAATCGGCAAGTGTAAAATTGAACTGGTCACGGATGACAAGCTTGGCGTGCGCAAGGACCAAAGTGGCAGCAAGAAAATAGAGTTTGTGCAACCAATGTTTGTTCCGTTATACTATGTACAGCACTGTTGGTGATTTGGTGACGCTTTGCTTATAGCAGCAGGTGACTTACGAAACTGCGAAAATAGCTCTCACACGCCTTATTTACAGGACACTGACAGAAAACAACCAGCCTGCTCTTCTCCTGGGTTCACTTGCAACATTCTCCAAGAGGAATTTGAAAAAGAAGACAACATGAAACAAGGACATTTAAATACAGGCGCGAATGTCTAGATTTACATTGTACTTACAGCAATAATAAAAAAATGTACAAAGCCGTCGATTAGACCTGGCTTCTTAGCGAAAAGCACCGTTCAGTCTCTCGTCATCTTTTTTTTTCTTAAATTAAGGAGTCGAGAGACGTTCATGCTCTTTCTCCGATCACGGGCGGTAAGCGTGAATGGCTGTACCAAGTCCGCTCTCGCCAGCGACTAGCACTTCCCCCTCCACTCTTGTGTTCGACGACTAGATGCTTAGGATTCAAAGAACCGGTCTCCCTTCTATACCTGCTTTCCTCCGAGACATGAAAAGAAAGTTCTCTCGTGGACGGGTAGACGGACTGGGGAACACGCACAATCCGTCCCTCGCAAGTGCCAGTCCATTTCAGTTAAGTACACGATTGCTTCTTAAAAGTCCTATGCGATGTGAATTTCTAAGCAGGGAAAGAAAGAAAAGAACGCGCGCACTGCCCACAAGCACATGCACGTGCCAATCACACACACACTACTCCGGTTAGCAGTACGTGCTGAGGTTGTATCGCTGCTGGTGCTGAGACTGCTGCTGCTGTTGCAATCTCGGATCCGATGGTGCCGTCATCATGGCGTCCGGACGAATCCTGCTCACCACTTTTTCACCGTCCAACACCGCCATCACCACAGGGTTGCTCTCCACGGGGCCGTGCAACAAGTCCGGCAGCGTTGGTGATGCGCCCCAGCAATCCTCGCTGTCGGCGACCATGCCCGAGTCTGAGGAGAAGTTTGTTGGGGCATCTTCTAGCCTCTGCGCCAGGGCGGCCTCGTACAGCATCTTGGGTGAGTAAGGAGGCCCATTGAAGCCGACGATGTCGTGCTTGCGTCGGCCTGAGCCATAGTGCCTCTGCTGCTCCGTGCCATAGCGCGGCATCTCTGGCGAAGACGTGGCGTAGTCCCTGGCAAAGCCCTGCATGACGTGTGCCAGGGGTGTGGCCTGGTACTTGCCCGGCAGTGGCGTGACGAGCAAGGGCCGCTGGTCATAGCCGTAACTGGACGAGGAGTGCTGGCTCATGTCGGACAGGTCTCCATAGAACGCCTCGGATTGGGGAGGCGCAGGTGGTGGCGGGACGTCGGACAGGCGATCGACTGAGGAGGCATCACCGTCGATGGACTCATAGATGTGGTCCGCAAACGCACTGTAGACGCTCGACGAATCCGAGTAGTGTCCCGGCCTCCGGCTGTGAGCCCAAGTTCGGTGATGGGGTCCGTTCTGGGCCGCTTGGCCGCTCTTCGTGTGACTTGGGGTCCGCTGGAGCTTGTTGGAGTGGTGCTGTGAGGGCGGTTGCTGCTGTTCAGGGCTGTTGATGGCGCTGATGTTGTTGCTGGCCGAACTGCGGTGCAGCGTGCCGCCAGAGACTTGGCTAAGGGCATTGATATTGTTCTGCCCTTCCTCCAGCATCCTGTTGTTAGCACCGGGAGAAGCGAGTGCTAGGCTGCGGTTGTTGCTGACCCTGTCCATAGATTGGTGACCTGGAAAAAGATAAAAGGTGGTAATCCAGTCATGAGACCGTGTTCACCAAAAGTAGCTCTGAAATGGTGTACGTTTAAGTGGCAATGACTCATTTTGCTCAGTTGTAACCTGATAGATAGACACAGTTAAAGTAAGCTGGCTGCACACACGGGCAAGGTCATATTGTGGTAAGCATGAGTGCAGTATGAGTGTAAAGTGCATTCAAAGTGGCTGGGCATGATAGCAGACGCCAACATAACTGCTATGTCAAGTATTCAAACAACTTGGTAATAGCTTCCTGTAGTAATAGCACTCCCTTGCTTTATTTTTCATTTAATGAAAAAAAAAAGAAAGCAATTAGTGGCCTTGAAATTCCTTTCCATATTGGTCCTTCTTGTACATCATACTTTGACATACAAGAGAAAAAAAAAACCTGTTTTATGAATTACAGCATTTTACTTTGAAGTATTCTCTGCATAGTCATCTAACGTTCAACAGAGGCCATCAGACTCCTTACCTGGTATGGTGAACTTTGGGGTAACTGTAGAATTTTTGTCCTGTGAGTTCCAAGACTGCTGGACAACCTGAAGGACAAGATCAAAAAGAACATCAGAATAGCCAGGCGATGCACACTTACAAAACCAGGCATGCGTGATAAGAAAGTTAGTAATTAGTAAGAGGATTACTTGCATGTAAAGAGGATGCTAAACTTCTGTATACTGTGTTAGTTACTAAAGCTGCCTTTTTGCGACAGCATCAATTAGAAAGTTTGTGCTAACAAGCTTTTTCAATGCACCAGCACCAGAAGAACATAAAAGACTGTGATGACTGTATGAAATAAGAGCGGTGACGGTATGCAGGATAACCACTGTGGCTACTCGTGCCATGAAATTGGTTTCAAAAGGTTGCACACACTTGAAAGGGTGGAATGGCAGAGCCATAAAGAAGGATACAGTGCAAGAAAAAAGTAAGAAGAAGTCATTGTAAACAATACATTTTTGTCTGCACTTCTAAAGTTAGGGGTTACAGAATAGAAACAGTTTCGTTCGGCTTTTCATTAAACAGATAGATACAGAAATACACAAATGGTGGGAATGTATTACTGCAGTTCCACTACATTACCATCCTCAAAATGGAGCCAGCTTAAGTAATGCAAATAAATCATAAGCAGGCATAATAGCGTTCCTGGCAGCAAAGTGTTTTTGTAATTGTTAGCATTGCACCTTCGTGTGTAACTAGGACAAGGGAACTGACCTGCCAAATTATTATGGCTTATGATATTGTCTAGTGAATGCCAAATTAAACAATACAACATTCATAATGTTTGCGCTTATAAAATAAAATGCCGAAGCTACTTCGTAGTGTGTGGAGATGATGGGAATTTCTGTCAAACAACTGGTAAAAGAAGCCTGAAATCTTCATTTTATGACACCCTGAAGCTCTCTATGTACCTCAGTTTTGCTAGATCAGCAGATGCTGGTGAATTCCTGTGTTTAGATGAGTATGACAGGACTCCAAACATATCCCTACTTTGAATATAGTTTGGTAATATAAATCTGCAGAACATTTGACTACAGGTATAATGTAATGTGATGCCACATAACCCTATCGCACTTACGCGTTCAGGTAAACTAATAAGATATGATGTGTGGACCCTTGTATATCACTGTTTAACAAGCCCACTTGACTTAGCTTTTCTTTAAATACAAACTACTGAAACATTTGACCTTATCGTTCATCAGTGTAGTGTAACACCTCAGAGGAGTTTTTTGCTTCAGTACTAAATGGCCTGAGTGATCGCCTTTGACTGTTTGACTACTTCTTCATGCAAGCCTATGTTCAAGGAACACTCTCTTTTCTTTCTCTCAGTTTTCTATTCCATCCCTTGTGCAGGTTTGTCAATTCGATACTTTCTCAGTTGACTTTTCTATGCATTCTTCTCTACATATTCTCTGTCTATGAATTCTCTAATTTCTACATATCTTCAGTTGTCTACAACTTGTCCCTCGTGAACCTCCTGCATTGCCCGAGTGGCGCAAACTCCTGCTCTCCTCAGCCGGCACTACCGTGAACATGAACTTTCTCCATGCTAGGGATAAACATGGGTTGAACAAGGGACGCCTTTGGGGGCCATGTTTCAGTAGGGGGACTAGTCCACTAGCTCCAAAAATATCCCTTGCTTGACCACTGTTGACCACTTCTCTACATTGCTGTGCACCTCTGTCTTGTCTGGGTGCTTCCATGCTGATATTAGCCGATTTCGAACATCAAAGCTACTTTAAGCAGGAGACACAAAGCCACAGTGAACTGCATACCGACACCAACTAGACGGCTTCCGCCCAACAACATGGGTACGCAGGCAAAAAGGGGAGGCAAGCTCTACCGGGAATAGCCGGAGATAAGCTACTGAGGTGTGGGAGGAAGGGGGGTAGGCGGCAAAACGTAAAAAAAGTGCATAAAGTGGTGCAAAAGTGCCGGTGCTATACCTGGCGCAATAGAGGATACAGAGGGGGGTAGTATGGGGGGGGTACCCACACTGAGCTGAGCTGCAGTGCCGTTGGACAGCACGTGCGGCGGGGGGGCGTCTTCGTTCCCGGAAGAACGCCGCAGGCACTCGGGAAGCCAGGGCACGTTTTTCAAGACCCGCTGCACTTCCTCTTGCACCTGCCACGAGGTGTCTCAGGGTCAGCGTGACTCGTGTCACCACCAACGCAGTGCCAAACACCGAGAATAAAATCTATTCAAAGAGTTTAACGGCTCGAATCTGCCTGCACAGTGGACTACGAGGGACGCTGCAGAGAAGGGCTCCAGATGATTTGGAGTGTCCCAGGTTCTCTAATGTGTACCCAAAGCATGGCACGTGAGCTTTTCTTTGCCATCGACCTCATCGGAATGTGGCCACAGGGGCAAGGAATCGAATCCGTGACCTGGTGCTCTGTGACAGAATGATACTGCCACTGAGCTAGCGCAGTAGGGTAATGGGGCACTGCAACTAGGCTTTGCGATTTTCGCATCTAGGGAATGTGGCTAAGGTAGAGGTTAACAGCGACAAATATTTCAATGGCTAATTGGCTCAAATATGCTAAACAATTTTTTGCAATATCAAAGCACATCAGTATCAAAGTCACATCTGCTTAGCAGAAGCCCTAAGACCAGCATTGCTTTCGGACACCACTTTCTTAAATTTTAATTTTTTCGTATCGATCGAAATCGGTAAGACAGTTGCCGCCAAAAAACATTTCTGCATCTCCCGCACCCAAAGAGGGCCTTTTCAGTATTCTCGGTTGTGAACATATAAACCAGGAGATTGTATCATATGGAAATAATATAACAAGGGTCTAGTACTTGTGGAAGACTAACTGTGGTGGTAACTGCCTGCACTGTGATACATTTCTTGTTGCAGAGTGTTATATTTCTTGCGTTTTTTTTTTTTCAAGTTGTAATTGGGGAGGAATGATACCCTCTGAGTTGCATAGTATAGAGGATGCTTAACAAAATCACTGTAAGCTTCACTTGCGTGTGGAAAGGCGATGCTTACCACTTCGTTCTTCCAGCAGCAGAAGAAGAGCACGTAGGCTCCTTGCAGGCTGTTGAAGATGCAGAACAAATACGCAAACATGGCCGTGTACTTGACGACATAAAGGATGCCGGAGCCCCAGGCCAGGGACATGATTGCCACCAGAAAGACAGCCCACCATATGTCACTTCTGGAAGGTAACAAAAAAATGACAAAAGTAGTAATTTAGGTTTGTGAAATGTAGGAGGTCAACAAAACTGAACAAAAAAATAAACAGCTTATGCTTATATGAATGGCTGAGAGGGTAAAGGAAAATGGTGCGGTGCATTTTGAAATGCTGTACACAGAAATCTCCCTCGCCTTGTTGTGATAAGTCAAAGCTCATTATGGTGATGTCGCATTCAACACAAAAATAACATCGTTTTGTCCGATATACTTTATAACCATATATTACGCACTATGGGGGAAAAAAAAATTCCATGTTTACTTTGCTATATATTCTATAATTATGTATATCCATGTTCCTTATATCAAGGGTCGACTGCACTGATTTTTTATGTAAAAGCCAAAGCAGTGTTCACTTCAATTTTCTCTAGTGGTCGTACGCTGTTGAGGAAACATTCTGGCATTTGAATGACATTTAGTTCTTGCGTCAACTGCTGTGTGACGTCTTGCATGTCCTGCACACTTCTAGATCAGATCGCACATGCTGGGGATGGTGTCCACCCCATTACGTTGGAGGCAATGTGTGCTGTTTGTTTGCTTGTTTTCTTCAGGACACTTGATGCAAGTGTAAGTCATCATCTACCACACATTTTAAAATGTGCTTGTTTAGTAGTGGCAGCACGACGAAATGTTGCGCACGCTAGTAGACAGAAAAAACATACCGAACTCTCCTAAGTTTGGCTTCTTCCTTGCACTTGACTGCTGTCGTGGTGCTCCCTTGATGGCACAGGACACAGGCCGAGATGCAGAGGAAGATGACACAGCCCTGAAGGGAATGAAATGACCACTCATCAAAACAAGAGTACTGGGAAAATGCTTTTTAACACCTTTTAAAGGTTGCCAGCCTGATCTTGGCTAATGATTATCCAGAGCTCTAGGCACACAAAACCAACTGATTTGAACTGATTTCTCCATACATCTCATACCACATCAAGATTTTCCGCCATGAAATATTGTCAACTTGTGCAAGTTGCCGTTTGACCTAAGAGCGAAATATTCAAATCAAACAGCATCCTTTCTTGAGTTACTAATTAAACCTCAATATTTCAAGTGATGTTTATGTAGCACCAGCCAGTAATACAATTCCAATGTACATAGAGGCTACAGAGGCATTTAGATAGGCTCAGGTACATAGGCTTTTACATAAGCTATTTGATGGCCACAAAGGGGCTCTTACTTTTTCAAGATAAGGCGTACAACGAGAAAAAAAGAAGTGACTTCAAATGTTATTTAAGGGCTTAAAGATATGAAGTGCTTTTTCCTGGAGTGCTTATTGAGAAAAGATAACCCACACAGAACACTTACAAAGACAACACCCACACAGGGCCCCACGAAGCTGAAGATGAAGTAGTTCTGTGACTCCAGCCAGCAGTAGCTGGAGGTGCCGAAGCTGTAGGGATCAATGATGGCTGCGATGGAAACGATGATGGCAGGTGCGATGTAGGCCAGGCTGCAGAACCACCAGAGCCGGGACCGGTGGCCGTCCATGGGCTCCATGAGGACTGTGTAGATCTGGAAGCCCTCAAGGAACATCCAGGCAAATGCGACCAGCAGGAAATAGTGGAGAAGCCCCGCCACAACCCCGCACAGGATGGGCAGGTGAGTCTGGCTGATGCCACCGATGAAGACGAATTCGGAGATGAGCAAGCACAGGGTGAGGTTTCTGTGAATCCAGAGCCGGTCGTTCTTTCTGAAGCTGTGCAAAAGAAAAAAAAGAAGAAATCAACATTGTCAACGGCGAAGTAGCATTGGCGAAGTGCTCCATTTTTTACCTTGCCACCATTGAGTAATCAGTGGCCATGTTTATATTTTTCCTTTTCATATATCTATACTAAGAATGGCCTGCCAGAACCCAAAAAAGCTTCTACAAGTTCATCTCCCAATGCATATAATAAATCAATGGGAAGCATATAGGTGAGCTGGCCCACAGACATTCATATACAATTGCAAGTTCTGGGGTCGACATGAGGAGTGCCTAGAAACTATTACAGTATACCGATACTAAAACTTTCTGTAGTCTCTTTGATGCTCTGTTACATACCTTAATATGTGAAGGAGTACGATGGTCACCAGAAGAAAAAGGCTTGCCAGGACACATCCAACAGTGGTTATCACCTTCAGTGTTCTGGGATTTGTACTGTATGCCTGTAGGATAATATAACACACCATATCAATCATAACACACCATGGATCAATTGTCACTCCTCTGCAACGAGGAACAACAAAATTAAACATTCTTTTTTCTTTCTTTTCTTATTACCTGTACTGGCTGCACTTCCATGAGGACGGCAAAGTTTGTGAGGTGGTCACAAGCGCAGGTTGTGTGCGTTGTATTGTAAAAGTGCACCCAGCAGCCTTCGGTGGACCATGTCTGCATGTCGTAGTTCCAGAAGACACACTGAGGGTTGCTGACGTTGTTTTCCTGCAAAGAACCGCATACAAATGTTGTTTACTTGAAGAGCAAAAAACCGAGTTCTCTAAACACCACAGAAGCTGCATTTGCAAGGCAATTTTCCTTGCATCAGACATTTAATCAGAAGCTTTAACCTTGCTATTTGCGGCTGAAATGCACACGGAATGGAGAAGCACTCTCAGGTGACCGCCCCCGAGTTTCTATGACATTTGCTGCACAAAAAAAAATGAAATTCTAGTGCCTGACCGGAGCTCACTCAAAAAAATTTAGGCTGTCGATCTCTCTTTAGAAAGACCACCAGAAATGAGGAAATACCTAAAAAGTCGAATCCGCTAAATTTACAAATTTTTAATGCCAAAATAAAAATGAATGCCACAATGCCATAAACTGCATCTGTGAGGACGAAAACTAAAGTCCACAATAATGACATACTATTGCTCTAAAATAAGCAAGATAATTTGTGAAAATAAGTTTTAAAGAAGCCCACACAAACATCCAGTTTCATATAAACTATAAGGCTGATTGAGATGTGACATAGCCTTATAGGTTCTGAGATATGTAGTTAACAGAAATCCAATTTTTGTTTTTAGTGTGAAGCTCAACATAATTATTTAATTTACTGATTTTAGTAAACTTATTTAATGACTTGAAACTCTAAGTAAACAGCCACAACACAATCTCAGTAAGCAGGGAACAAAGTATATGCTAGTCCAATCACCTCGGTACGGTAAAAATCAAGCTGGCTTTGTGAAAAATAGTTACAACTGCTATTCTCGACATGTGAAAACTTGAAGCAATAAAGTTATGGCAAGATGACCTAATCAGCTTACCTGTAGGTGTTTCAGGGTGACAGTTATTGGCTGCGGAAGGTGGCTGTTGCGATGGCGACCCACAGACGCAGCAACTACTCGTGAATTTACAACATGCGTGCCAGGGTTGAAGACGACATTCGACTGTTCGCTGTATCCATCATCACTGATGTAGCTATCCATCCCTTGCCTCACCATTGGCTCTGGTCTCAAGAAATCTTCGACACCATTGTATGCGATGAACACAACTTTCCCGAGACCTGAAAGAGAACCGTATTTAGTGACAGTGTTCAGCAACAAAACACGGCTCTTCAGAAAGTTACCACATTTACTCGACTTGGCAGAAAAAGTTTACTGAAGAATGACAAGCGTGTTGGAATAAAGTATGAAAACAACACTTTGATATTGATAACCTATCATCATTTTCAATAAAAGTTGCTTTAATCCAATTTGATCCAGGATTCTCCGCAACTGTAGCAGTTGCGGCAGCTGTTACATCGCTCCTGCCCACTTCCCAAGTGGTTTAGGCAACCGTGGTCTGCATGGTAGTTAAGAAATGTGGTACTTCGACTACCATGGACGTGCACAAAAGATGACATGCTCTGGGCTATTGACAGTTATAAGGAGCCCTCCAACAGCAATGATAAGTGATTCTTGAAATACCACTGTGACCCAGAAGCAATAAATGTCCTTTAATGTGTGCACAGATTGCTCTTACTGTCCCTCTGGCAATGGAAATGTTGCGAATTTGGGGCGTGCATTACAATCGATGGCATTGCATTTTTCATTTGTGACTGCAAAGGGCATGTGCACATTACAAACGTGAATGTAGTATGTTAAGATCGACTAAATGTGATAACACACCTTTCAGGCTTCAATATCAGCCTTAGTCATACATCTTGTGTGAAAACAGAGACAATTATTACCGTGTTTTGAGAACTGTGCTATGGACTCCACAGGTAGAAGAACCGAATCTTGCATGCCGGACCACTGCAGGCTTTGAGTCTCGCTTACTGATGGAAACTGGATGTTCATTGTCCATCGAGAGTCGATGACCTTTACAGATAGAACTGCAAAACAAAGCACAGATAGCACAGTGAGTCATGAGCACATCTATAAGCGCCAACTCTGGTTCATCTATATCATCTGGTGGGTGAACTAATGCGCTCTCAAACCAAGCATATTTGCTTGCTGTCTGCGTACTTTAACATACGGGAGAAATATATAAAGTGCTGTTAATGCCCCGAGAATCTCAACTAATCATCTTCCCCCATACATTTGGTAAATTGTGAGCTAGCGGATTGTAAACCTGATAATCTTCAGTGAGCAGCCTCATAGCAAATTGCATGCCACAAGAAAATACGTTTGTTATATCCAATATTAGTTATAAGTGCATATTCATTACAGACTGATATACATAAGAATTTTTTAAAGTTTACTTCGTTATCTAGAATTCGTTCTATCCAATAATTCATTATAACCGTGTTCATTATATTGAGATTCACCTGCTTAAAATGATAACCTATGATCACTGACAGTTTATGAAATGCTAAGGCTAAGGAATTAATCCTTGTGACTCTGCCAAACATCTTCACTGTGCCTTGAATATTGAGTAAGTGCAGCAAGTCACACTGATGTGCCTGAACATCACAGCCCATAAACATGTAGTCAAATAAGCTATAAGATAACATCACAACTTCCATTCTAAGTTTTATAAGCAAGCGCTCCAGGTTTGTTTCATGACAGCATGACTGTATTGTTGCGCACAACTTTGCAACAAGGACTCACGTATGTTAGACTTGACGACGGGAAAGAATGACTCGCTCGAGAATGACTCGGCCAGGAGCAGAGCACTCTCTTCCAGGGCTGCCATGAGCATGGTCAGCACTTGCTTCTGGTCAGCAGAGCTCAGGTCCTGCCACGCTGGCCTCTGCTTCAGTTCCAGCAGGTTGCTGGCTGTTTCAGAGATGGCCTGCGTGGGACAAGAAATATGCATCACGTGTCAATGATGCTGCGATAACTAGTATCATAAGATAACTAGCACTGCCATAGGAAGTGTAACGTGTCACATATGAGCGAAATTGGCGGAGGCACTGAGCACTTCACTGCACTGATCTCGCTGAGTAGTTTTTGCTACTTCACAACTAAGGTTAATGCCACATAACTAATCAGAACTCATAACCTAAGGTGATGTGCCTGCACTGCCATGCAGATTTCACCACAAATGATTGAGCAATGCGAAAGCAGTTTGTTTACTCTGAATGGATAGGTCTTTTTTTTTTTTTGCACTTTACACGCAAAGTATGAAATAAGTGTTTGACAAATGCCGTTTGCCCAAGCCTTTCCCCTCCCTCATCTGTTGCTTTTGTTAATTGGCAAGATGCCAAGCAAAGCCTGGCTGTGTACGTGTAAATGTGTTGCACACCAAACTCGGCACAACGCTACAGCGCTACGAGCTGCAATATAAACGAATTGTAGAAAAATGAGGGACGGAGCGGGTGACGTTCGGGTCGGGGCCAGGGTGGAGTCACGCAACTCAATTCCGGGCGCGCATCACCTTACGAGCTTAGGAGGGTTCGATTCGAAACCAGCTGCTTCAAAGCCGCCCGATCCGCCCCCCCGTTAGAGAGACAGGGAAGATCCATCTGCGGATCATGGAGAACACCAGCTGGAACTCGCGGAGAGGGGTGGGTGTATACCCGTAATAAAGACGCGATCGGGAGGCGAGGCCGTGACTCAGCGACAACGCGCCGGTATAACCCGCCCGAAGGTGCAGCAGCAGTAACGACGACAACAACACAAAAAAACAAAAGGAATATCCCGTGAGCGGCGCAGGAGACGAGAAAACCGACGCTGCCACGGCCAATCACCGTTGGCTCGTCCGTCGGTTCATGCCAACGCCCAGCGCGCGCGCTCGCGCGCACCGCTTCGTGATTAATAGGTCCGACTCGAGGTCGCGACGCGGAAACCGGTGTACCGTGGACGAGCTCTGGGGGGGGGGGGGGGGGGGGGGGCTACAGCCAGCGGCACGGACTAGCCAGGGGTAGTAGTCGTACGTGCGCGTGACTCACACGCGGTGTGCCCGGCCGCGTCGTATATGTGTGCTTCGGGCGCGCTGTTGCAGTATACTGCTTGCCCGATATTGCCGCTTTAGCGCGCGCATATACGCGCTTATGCGTCGCTGTCCTGCCCCTCGTAAATGGATCGTGCGTAAAAAGCTTTCCCGGCATCGAAGCCTTGCGCTGGCCGCTGCGGCGCGCACGGTCCGATGCACCGGGCGCCTCCTAGTTCGGTGCACCGTCGCGCGGTGGCGCGGGCGCGCCTTCTGCTCCGCGCGTACTGTGTGTACAGAAATGGCTGACCGCGCGGTGAATTGGGAAGAATTCGGGGACGGGCAGACTTCATTAATACTAAAAGCCCCGCTTCGTAATCTGGACAACTCATCTCATGTCCGGCACCGGATTACGCTGGTGCTTCTGTTGATATTACGGGACATGCGAGCCGCCCAGGAGCAAGAAATCCCCATGCGTCGTGTGTTCTTGTCTAATTGCCTCATCTTGTGCAATGGACGCACCACACCGTGTCGTGATGGTACCAGCCGCCATGTTGTAGCGACTAGCAGCCTGCAATCTGTGCAGAATTACTACGCAACGCGCTTTAGATAACACTCGATTAACGTCAGATCATTTAAGGCGCCGAGTTCTCGTACCTGAGAAATTATAACTTCCTAGATCTAGCGAGTCACCTATGTCGGTGATGGCGCATAGACAACGTTGTCTAGAAGCAACATCGTTAAGATATTGCTAAACTGAACGGCGTCGGCCAAAAGTTTGCCTAACGCCAGCCCCGTTCTCTGTCGCCCAAGGGAACGCTACGTACACGTCGTTACGTCTCGTCGCGTCAAGCACATCTGACCGCAACAAGGCCATTGCGTCCCGGCATTCGATGGACCCGCGACGGCCGCACACGTTTCGGGCTCAGTGCACGGAACTAACCGTAGCGCGAGCTTAAAGGTGAGCTATAGGTGCGCGCACAGCCCGCCGCGCGGTTCGTGTATAAAGAGAAAGGAGGCGGGGAGGATCGAACACTCCGGCATTATCCTCCGGCGCCGCAGTGTATGCCGTTGGCGGCGGCCGAGGGTGACACCCCATCCACGTGAGGTCACCCCACCTCTAAAACAAAAACAAAAAAAGAGCAATACAAAAATAGATGGAGCTACGCTACTAACGCCCGAAGGCATGCATTTCGCCGGCGCCAGATCGGTGAAAAGAGGGAGAGTGTATCTTAATACATATATTTTTTTTTTCAGGTAGAAAAGCCTGAACGCCGAATAAGCACAACACTCGATCGGCTGCAGCATCTGCGACTCACGTTACTCACGTTTACGTCACAGCGCGGGATCCGATACAGATGGCGCTGATTGTCGGCCAGCTATAGCCGGGGACGCGCCACGGGGATCAACTCCCGCTAGCAGCCGGGACAGCAAGGCGCGAGTTGAGTGGTGACTACGAGCACGGCGGGGGGGGAACGACGGCGATAAGGACTTCGGCGCCTTACGAGTTGGGACGCGTGCGCAGTTTAGCGTATAGACAAGATTAAAGGAACAAAAAAAAATAATATGTTGCTCCCTAATGTGCTACTCGAAGCGTGTTCCTTCCTCTCCCCGTCTCCTGCCCGACCCACCGTTTTCTCCTGGAAAAAGGGATTTGTCAGCGCGCAGTGGCCGCCAGTTCTTTAATGTCGTTACCACCTCTTGGCACGTCCGCGGGCGACGAGCACAGCGACCCCTAGCGTGGCTAATCACTGCAGGGATCGGCCGGATATGGACCATTGGACCGTGGCGACATGTTATCGCGGCTACCTATATTGTGTGTTTGCTCGAGCTCTCTATTTGCGCGACACTTGCTTTGCAGACGCATCGCGGAAGGTGAGGGGGGGGGGAGAAATGGAAAATAAAAGAGAAGGAATGGTGAAAAAGAATCAAGCGAAAGAAACGGGGCGCCCCGGTAGTACTCGCTTCCTCAACTTCCCGTCGGTGATTTGTAGATGGCGCTAATGTAGGATTATATCCCAGCTATAGGCCGGGGGATCTCGTCGTATTTCATCCACTCCCTCGCTCGAATTGCTATACTTGCGTCGTGTGCGTCGAAATTCGCGGAAATGGATACTTGAAAGAAATAAAATCAACGCACGTCTCTCTCGAACACTTGTTACGGTCACGTTGATAGTAAAGTTCGCAATCCGCGTGCCTTCAGCAATAGCCTTAAAGACTATAGCCTCTTTAAAAGAAGTGCGGAAGTCGCCCTAAGAAAACAAATACAGCTTTACGGTAGCAATAGAAGTGAGTAACTGATTTACCTGCGAAGGAAATGCCTAAAAAAACTTAGCACGTGAAATACTTGAGATTGCCGCAGAATTATAATAGGCGTGAACGCAGAGTTACTTTTACTGAACAGACTTGAAAGAAACATCGTTGCGTTTGAAATAAAATTGCCAAACTGGTGTCGAAGGCATACTTTTAATTGAGCATTTCACTTTTGTTAAGAATCTTGCCGAAAATTGGAAAAGGAACAAAAAAAAGTTGTGGATAAATTGATGCTTATAACGAATCGCAGCTGAACACAGAGTCACGAGATGTCGCAACCGGCGCCACCGGGTCACTACGTAAACAGCAATGCGTGTACGCACAGACTAAAAGCGACTATATTTAATAAGATATATGTACGACACATGAAGCAATACTCACGTCTAGCAGTTCCTTGAAGACTTGCTCCCTGTGCCATGCGTCCAGGAATGTCTCCATGCTGCTGACGGCCTTGGAGAGCATCTGCTGCACAATGGCCGCGATGTGTTTGACGTCCTGGCTGAACAACCACTTGGTCTGCGTCATCAGCGACAGGTCGATTGCCACGCTGATGATCGACTCGCCGCTCTCCAGCTGTTGGGGGAGGACAGAAAGAACGCGACACGAATTAGCAGCGCTCCCAAACCACCGAGTGGTTTCGTTTAAATGGTCCTTGAAACACTGCCATCTGGTTCGTGGTGGTGACTGTCGTCTGCTACTGAAGCATTTTCCTACATGTTTGGTTCTTTTCTTTTTTTTAATCGATGTCGTCTGTTTCTAAACCTACGACAGATGAAAACAGACGAACGCTACGATAGCGGGAGCTTAAGCTTGGTGGCCAACTACGATATACCTATTCACGTACATTAACGAAACAACAACAGCTGGCAACAGCTGACCCGACTCGAGTGAACTTAATTGCATTAAGAGAGAAAGCTGAACGGCATGCAAACTAGTGGAAGCAGAACTGTGATTTCTGCTCGCAGTTCCTTAAAACAGTCCACCTGGACTTGACATTCGTCGTTATTGTCCCTTCGAAGAGGCACATGAAACCGGAGATGACGTCATAAACCGAAATACCAGCTGAGTCACCAAGGGCACTCACTCGCTCGCGAAGGTTCTCCACCCAGAGGGATCGGCAGAGGCGAAGGTCCGGTTTGTCCGGAACCCAGCGAAGACCCACGTGACTGCACTTCCACTTCGCCACACCTGCAAAGGGACCAAAAACGGGCTCGGTGAGGCATTTGTGCATAACTGAAACGAGCACCCTAAGGCAACTGCGCGTGGCTGCAAAAGAAAAGCTTCCGCGTGAACATTTGTGTTACGTAGCGCATCGATACGAACCCACTGTTTCTTTGCAGTATCCATTTGAATACTTGATTGACATCTCTCGAGATGTTAACGGGTTCTGTGATGAGTATATTGAATTCGTATTGAGTAGGGAGTTACTTTCTCAGTTGAGTTTATACTGAGCACGGAATTACATACTGCATTGGGTTTACATTGAGTAAGAAATAACTATCGAATCTGTAATGAGCAGGCATCGCATACGCATCGTCATTATTTCTAGACGAACAACATGGCGAGAGACTATTTGAATAAAATCTGGTTTGGTATAAAGCGACGTCCTGGGGTTTCATGACGCTATGGCACTTGGAACGCAATTCAACAGACCTTTCGCACAATCTGCGAAAGGCAAACATGTGTATAAAATCAACGTAAGTCAATACAATGTAATGAAACTTAGGTGTTATAGCCGGCAAGTAACGAAAGACGTAGGCACGCTCAAACGTCTTTCTCGGCGCTCGACAAAACTAAACCGAGCGCAATAATGCCCCGACGGCTCGGAATACGTTGCCCAAACTCGCGCAGTCCACAACCGCCAGTTAACTTCGGGCGCACCATCAAAGTTTCCAGCTCGGTTGGCGCGAAGCTGACGTCGGGGCGATCAACTTGCAACCACCGATTACAATGTAAAAAAAGAAAGAAAACAGGCGGGGGCGGTAGTGGGGGTGGGGGGACACCCGAAGATGACTGGCTTTCACCGCCAGAGGGTGTGCGCGCGCGCGTCGCAAATGACGTGCGCGTCTTCTCGTCTCGGGGAAGTTTCGGCGCGAACACAGTCGCTGGCGAAAGGCGCACCCCCTTGCGGGACTCTGACGTGACAACGGACGGGCAGGAAAAGAACACAAAAAAAGTGTATTATTAGCGCGACATCAATTACGCAGGGGCGACGCAATTGCTCCGCTCGCGTCCGTTAACTCGCCGAACTCCTCTTGTTGCTGCGTCCTTTCTTTTCGGCGTTGCTCCCTTGTTCCATATATCGTCGAAGATGGGAGCTGACGCTGCGGTCGGGGCTTAAACCGCAGCCTTCTCCTGAAGGAGGTCGCGCATCTGAACGGAGCGGACAAGATGATCAAGATGCGGGGCTGATTATGGCCCGGGAGACTTCGCGAAGACGGCTCCCACGTTATATGTTCCGTGAAGCTTTGTAAAAGTAGTTGAAAAACGACGTCTCTTTCCTTCCTTCTGATTGCCGTAGCGTGATTTAAACCGTGTTTGCGCGCAAGTACGCGTCTTGTTGTCTTTAGCTATCCGTCATACGTTAACCTCCTGTACGAAAAAAAAAAAAAGGAACGCGAACCTTCGCGCCCTAAATTCGGAGTCAACCGTCATTCACTGAGTGCACGCGAGATGGCGCCACGATACCGCACTGCCGCAAACACCGAGGCTTTGCAACGGCGCGTTGTCGGTAGGCTACTGCTAGGAGCGCTCATTTGCAATCAACAATTTTTGTCACCACGCGCTTGGGGGGAGGGGAGGGAGGGGGGGGTAATAATTAAGAAGTAACGAAAGATGGCCGATTGCGTTTGACACGCGAGGTTTGGCGACCCAAGGCGACACCGGAGGTACGAGAAACGGCGCAGTGGAGGCCTCCGGATTTATTTTGACCCACCCGGCGTTTCCTGTAAGATGCTCCCTTTACGCTTGGCACACGTGTTTTCCTTTTTTTTCCTTTTTTTGCATTCCGCTCCTGCCGCAGCGCGGCCCGGACGCTTGTCGGGAATCGAACGCCCGACCTCATTCTCGGCAGCACAATGCCTTATAACATAGAACTCATCTGTGCCGTAGCTGTGGGTGCTCGCTAAAGTTAACCCTGGTAAATCCTCCCTTCACACTCAAATAGACAGCTATCAAGCCATTTGTCTCAGGTGGAGTTTTTTTTTCTTCTGTTTTTTGTTAGCAAGAACACCTCAGCATATAGGCAGCTAAAGGTCGGCAACCCCGCCATGACGTCCTCACAGTTACGCGTCATTGCTACAGAGGCGGCAACAACAACAACACTGAAACGAACGTCCCAGCTCGAGACATTCGGTATATCTCACTTCCTCGTCACACACACACGCACGCTCTCCTCCCAACGACAGACCTTTATTTGCAAGGCGCTCACGCAGTTGTTTGCCGCGCTGTTTTCTGCAGAGTCAATTAAGAAAACGTTTCGTCCCGGCTTCGTTCTGCGTTCCGTTTTTATCGTTAATGCCCGCGGGATGTTTGCACGCTCGGAAAGAGTGACTCTGTGCTCATGTGTGCGCGTGTTCCTTGCAGTTGCTTTTGTTTTTATTGTTATTATTGCTTTCCACGGGTGGCGGCCTTTTTGCTTAATTAATGAAAGCGAGCGCGTACGCGATCGTAAATGCGACGCGAGAGAAGGAGAATGCGTCAGCGCAGACGGAAGCATAACATGGCATCTTTTAACACTGGCATTGTTTTTGTTTTATTTATTTTTTCCAGGAGAGAAGAACGCCGCTGATGTTTTGCTTGCTGGCGCTAACCGATTCGAAGTTTTCTTATTTTATTCATAATTGATTTCACTGTGAGCCCGCGCTCAAAGCATCAGCAAATGAGACGCGCTGAGTAGTTTGCATTGCTGCGGGAAGCCGCTTGTTTAGTATTCCGGCGTTACCACGGGCTTAAATATAACACGAAAGACTGTATATTATCTAAGCTTTCATGAATACATATCTGCCGAAGGCATCATATCAGCCAGTCACTCTTTCCCTTCCCAGCCTTCTTTTATTTCTTCTTTTTTGGTTAGTAAAGTGAAAGTTACACTGAAACTATACTGGCTTGAATACCAATTAGCTGTTCCTTCCAACAGTGGATGCGCAAGCGTACAGCGTCTGCTCTTAAAATGGAAATAGCTTATTAGTATTCAAGGCATTCACAGGCAGCTTAAATTTGGAATGAATTACGCCCGCCGATTAATCTTTCACTGAGTCATGGTTCGCATTGCGCACGTTTTTCTTTCTTCCCACCACGCAAAAAAAAAGACAAGAATTAAAACATCGAGGCCACATCACATACATTAATTAAGTTTTTCTCATAATAGTTAGCGATGTTGCGCATGATAAGCGGACATGTTTCCC
This sequence comes from Dermacentor albipictus, assembly GCF_038994185.2. Lineage (NCBI taxonomy): Eukaryota > Metazoa > Arthropoda > Arachnida > Ixodida > Ixodidae > Dermacentor > Dermacentor albipictus. The sequence goes on from NC_091829.1 coordinate 18,422,723, forward strand.
AGCAGTTCCATAAACATTGAAAATCTCGATTCTTTCTCTATCTCTTCTCTCTCTTCAGCCACGAGTTCCAGTTAACCCAACAAAACATTTTCCTTCGACAGAATTGTGTTCCAAAGAAGTGAGCAAACTTTTTTTTTTTTCTGCAGCAGATGGTTGAGAGAGTTGGCTCAACACTATATATACGAAACTTGAATACGCAAGCAGAAGACGACACAGACAGGGACGCAAACGACCCACAGACATTTCTGCATGTCGTCTGTCTTTCAGCTTGTGCTGTCGTCTGCTTCCGAATTCAGGTTTTACAGCCATCTCACCCCCCACGCGCGAAGCATTTTAGCTGCAAAGGTCACATCAATTTGCCCGTCCTTTCTTTTTGCTCAGAGCGCCTATCGTTTACGGTAGAACTTCGATAATTACTCAAGAGAATAAGCGAGCGCCATCGGCTGATAAGTGTTTTATATACTTGGGTCGTCGGGCCCATCGCGGACTCGCTATTCATCTTTCCCCTTAGCGAACCAGTTAAGTAGCGCTGCTTCATCTGTTGACAGCAATTTCCCGCGCCCGCTACTCTCTTAGTCCCAGACCTCTCCTGCCAAAGCACCCGCCGTTTTTCTATTGGCGGCAATTTTCTGCGTAAACACTGCACAAGGAGCGGACTCGTCGTAACAAATACCAGTTTTCGCTGCCTTTATTTTTCTTTCTCTCCCTCCCTCCCTCGAAGCACGCTACAGGAAAAGAATATATATATACGTATACATATACAGAAAAGATTGCGTGACGACGCCGGTCGTGTCGTCCATTCAAAATTGATCGCCGTCCTACAGCAGCCGAGCGGCCATTCACTTATCCTTAATTTGCGAGCGAGTTCTCCCGACCGCCGCGTTTACAACCCCGGGAACCGCCGGGCACGCTGGAAGCCTGCAACGACTTCGTAGATGGCGCGCGCTACACGTCGGGATTGGGGCAAAGGCTCAATATTATAACAGATCTCGAAGAACGCGACAAAAAAGAAAAAAAAGAAAAGAAAACCGCGCCGGCGACACGAAGGACTCGGAGAAACGAGGGACGTAAGAACATGCGCTAAGCCTAACGACGAGGCACGGTCGTCGAAATACCCGCGTTTCGTCCGCCATTAGATGCGTGCAGGCTTGTGGAAGGCGCTGTGCACGAAGCGAATAGGCTCATTCGTCTGGGCGCATTGCGCCAAGTGCCCCTTACTGCGCCGCAACAGAAATGTGGGTTGTTCCTGCGAACTTCAATAAACGTCGGGCAGATTCTTTGACCGAATCACCGCACCCTGCTGGCAGTGACGTCATGTGGAGAGATAATTTCGGCGTCGCGTTATAAGCGAACCAGAGACCGAACCCGGCACCTGCAGCGGATCTTTACTATGCCAAAAGCACTCCCATACGAGAAAAGTATATTGAAATTTTTACCACTTGTACACCAAAGAATTCGGTGCGAGAAACAACATTCCGGCAGAAACTATCGATAACGAGTGACAAAGACAGCGTTAGCTTGATTGAAATCAGCTTGAATATTGTTCAGCTTGGAAGCCTTCCTTCCCATGGCAACCAATCAATACATATGACTGCTTGCAATAGGAATAGGTTGCAATAGGAAGAAGCAAGCAAGAAAAAGCGAGTCCTATACACACGTCAAATCCCAGACTGCGAAAAGTACTGGGGCACGCTCACTTATCCGCCACCACGGACAGCAGTGGATATGGCTACCGCGAGCACGAGTTCGCGGGTTCCGCTTCAGCCATGTTCCGACGGCGACGGAATGTAAAGGTGCTCGCAACACTTTGATTCAGGTGCACCACAAAGGAAGCCCAGGTGGTCAAAATCAGTCCGGAACCATCCAGAACTACGACCCCTCATAGCCCATCTATACTGTGCAGCTTAGCTTCGGCACGCTTTAAACCCCACAATCTGTAGTCATAGACTGGCGAATGAGGGCATCTTCTAGGGGTGTACGGTAGTCCCATCTTTTAATCGTGCTACAGTACACCCCTTGAAGATGCATTACCAAGAAGCCCACATTGCAACCCTCGTGAAGGAAGCCAACGCTGCGTTATCTCTCTCCCGATTGGCTGGCAGCCAGTGCAAGCTTCCACATTACTGTACGGTATTAGTGTCACTGGCGCTCGGGCTGGTGGCCAGCGCGGGAGTGCGCCTCCGCGGAGGCGTCGAATAATGAAATATTCAAGCATTTCATGACCGCGCGCGGTCTCTTCCTCGGAAGGCCTTTTCCTTTCCTTCTTTTTTAAATCAGCCCAGGAATGCCGACGTCTCTCGTCGTGGCCTCGTAAAGCACGCGCCAATATATAGGATGGAACGCGAGCGCGTACGCGTACAGCGTGTGTTCGCGAGACTCCCGAATAATTGCGCTCATTATCGGCCTTCATTAATCTCTCTTTATTAGCGCCTTTATTCCCCGGCCCGGGCGATCGGACGACGCCGTGTCCTTTTTTTTTTTTTTATCAACTCTGGTTATAGTTTCCTTTTAACTTTCCCTGCGTTTGTGCGTTCTCCCTCTTTCTTTTTTTTAAATTTTTGTCTTCGTCGACGTTACATAGTTTCGGATCAGCGGCTGTCCCTACGACTCTCCACGTTTCATCTTTAATCACTCGTGGCATTATTTTTATTTTTATTTTTTTGCGACGCCATATTAGCGGGTATTAGTCGCGGCTCGGCAGACGACGCTGTACGTCACTCTGCATTACGGCACGGAAATTGAAACGCAACGATCAAAACAGTCGTGCCTCTGGCAGCCGCTGGCACAAGTCTCTGCGTAACTAGGAAACGTACGCTGCGTACCCCTTCGAGCGTCAACTTTAAACACGCATGTTCGAGGCAATTCGCGCGCACGGCTTTATGCAACGACTTCGCTATCTTACTGGCTATCCTAACCTGTCTTAATTTTCGCCTCGATACAATGCGACTGGCGTCAGTCGAAGGCACGCGCGTAGGACTGATCTCCGTAGCTTGTCGACCGAATGATGTAGAGGTATACCTCGTAAGTCCATATTCAATGATTCGCCAAGTATAAGCACTCCTCTTTTATGTGAAAAATGCATCAGGCTACCTGTCTGCATTCCTGTCAAGTTACCGTTATTTGTTTTTTGTTCTTCTACCCTTTCTGTTACTAGGCGACGGTGACCTAGCCTGTATCCCACCTGGCTATTTTCGCTACTATATCTAGTATGTTCTAGCATTTATCCCGCATTCCCTTCATCTCGTAATGTTAATTACGTATGCCTGCGACGATCCCCCTTCTTGTTTCCTTCCTGTATTCTTTCGCACCAAAATTCCATTCGTCTCTAGCTAATCTCCACCGCTGGCCAGCCTACACTCCGACTGGCCTCGAACCCCAGTGCTTCTGGAAAGCGGATGTTCTTTCCAGTTCTGGCTATGTGAATATCTTCACATTCCAAATACGCGGTGTCCTTTCCGGATGTGGGCGTGTGTTCTTTTTTTTTTCCACAACTCATTTTATGCGTCATGCACTACGCGTCGAGGTTCACACCCCGGGTTCGAAAAAGAACGTGCGGTCCGTCCGCAAGCGCACTGCGTATACGCACCGGTGGCTCCGCCGGGACACTTTTGCACAGCCGTGTTTCCAGCTCTGGTCCAGTTCCACGAGAGCTCCCGGGAGGTGGTGGGCGCGCAGTACTCCTCGGCGCCGCCGCCGCCAGGGGTCGCCTCGAACAATGGGTCCTCCGTGATCGCGGCTACAGCGCCACCTGCGGCGTGAAAAGTGGAAGCAATTGGCGCGTTCGCTGCATATAAACGAATGATAGGAAAGGTATACACTACATGAATAATATAGACGAACTAAACCAGTTCAGAAGGTCAGCGCTATATATATATATATATATATATATATATATATATATATATATATATATATATATATATATATATATATATATATCACAGCACGTGTAAGTAGCGATGAAGTTCGGAACAGTCACACCTTGACTTGGTTGAGAAGAACTTCAGTTTGGCCTAGTTGGTACTTACTGCAAATCATTTTGACCGCAAAAAAGACGGGGACAGAGGAAAAAAAAACACACAACAGTTGAAAGTTACCGCCCGTGCTGTTTATGTGTTTTCTTCCTCTGTCCCCGTCTTTTTTGCGGTTAAAATGATTTGACTTGGTTGAGTTCGTTAACACTTCGTGAGTGAGAAGCGATTACGACTCGACGCAAGAGAAAACACAAAACACAGGTCTATACCACCGAATTGCAAACGTTGTCCTCTGTCAGGTGCAGTATTGAACCTTTAGACTGTAGCACTTACTTTGGTTGCGTTTAGAAAGACTTACAAATATGAATGTAGCGCTTTTACAGACAGTGCAATACGTTAAAATGTCGAAATGTGAATACAGCGAAAGCCCTGGAAGTTCTACGGCTTTCGCTGTATTCCCATCTGGGCGTTTTAAGGTCGCCTGGGGACCTATGTCATTGTGATCTTAGAACACAATGACATAGGCCCACAGCTGACCTACACATGGCGTTCTGTTGATTGTGTTCTAGAACCAGGAGGCATGCGCCGTTCCGTTCTACATGCGGTAGGCCTGCATATGCGTTATCCTGTATTCCGCCCCAGTCGCACCACGATCTCGTTAAGAACGAACACTCACCGAGGTGCTCGAGCAAAGAAAACGTGAAAAAAAAAAAGAGAGACGGAGGGCCCATTCACTGCACTAGAAATTAATGTATCATGCCGTTACTTCCCCACTTTTTTCGCTAGTACAATGTTTAGACGGGGCGGCCTTCTCAAACAAGGACCCCCCCGCTCGACAGGAAAGAAAGCACCGCCGGGCCACGCGTTCCCAGCTTCCCCCTCAAAGTTTGTGTAGAAGATGCGTGCCGGGCGCGCTCGGAAGCCCGGAGCGGGGATGTGCTGGAGGAGCGCTCTCAAACAAAGCCAACCCTTTCTACGTCTCGACGAAGACGCGGACAACTCGGCAGCATGAAAACGAGCAGCAGGCGGCCGGGGATAGGGTGCCTCGATTTCCTCCTCGCCCGCCGCTCCGGCGAGGAGGGCAACGAGGCACCCTAGCCGGGGAGCCAGCCGCCCCACTGCTCGCGCTCGTACGACGAATTCTCTTCCGGCGACGAGACAGCGACGGTGAGCTAGTTGAACAGTCGGGACCCTTCCCGCTTCACGCGGCTTTCAATTGCGTTTATTTATGTTTAGTCTTTTGTTTTTTGTTTTAATCTCCGAGAGGAAGTATTCGGTAGCGGCGCGCTCCACGCTGAGCTGGCGGCATGCTCCGAGTTAAAGTGAGCACGACGGCGCAGGGCCGGTCGCATTTTCGGATAGACAAAGAACGCCAGTGTATACAGAGCTTCTGAGGGAGCGTATTACATGTGCGGCAGGAGCCGGCGTCAACGAGGCCTCAAAATCTAAGATTAGATAGATAGATAGATAGATAGATAGATAGATAGATAGATAGATAGATAGATAGATAGATAGATAGATAGATAGATAGATAGATAGATAGATAGATAGATAGATAGATAGATAGATACTTCCGCGTTGTACTGGTGCGTCGACAAGAATGAAAAACGTAACATGCAACGCCTACTTCCTTCTAGCACTTGTAAATGTGTCGCCCTTCACCCAATCTTCGCCAATTCGTTACCAGCGCCACCTGGCGACGCTTTCCTGCGCGAAACAAAAAAATGAGGAATGACCAAGTTTGCCTATGTATAGGAGAGAGGGAAGGTCATATAGGCTGTTAACTCCGCAACGTTCTGGACATGGTGAAAGCGTATAAGCGCCGGGGCGAGCGCGCGAACCAGGCCACGGCTAAGAGGGCTCTGAGCGCCAATCTGGCCGCCGGGGGTATGCGCGTTTGCTGCAGAGAAGCGCCGAACGAACACTATAAAGCGTTCGCAGGACTTTGTTTTTTCTCTCTTCTTGTGCGCCACTGCGTGTTCCCCCTCCCTTTCGAGCTGAAAGCTATCAACGTTTGTGCCGTGGGATCCTCAGAGCGTCTTTGCCTCGAGGGGAAAAAAGGGAACATAGGGAAGAAACGAGCGAAGGCGCGTCGCATAAATAATGAGCGTCGACAATGAGCGTGACGACGAGCTATATGGCGTGGCGCTTAACTCACTCACTTCCTCCTCTCTCTCTATCTTCGGTATCTCACGCGTTGAGCACAGAGCCGCCGCCTCCGCTCAGCTCGGTTGAAATGTGCGCAGAAGAGACACTTACGGGGCACCATCACCTAGCGACCCCCCTCCCTACCATCCACATTTTCTGTTCCCTCGCACCGTTCCCGTTTTTCTTTTCTTGCCTCGGCTTCACGAGGCTTCGAGGCCACCGGTTTCGGCTCCCCCCTCCCTACCCGCTCCCCATTTTACCCCGCTTCCAAACCGTCGCCCATTTGACGACAATCTCGTCGCGGAACGGGAACGTCGCGAGCTAGGCCGAAGGAGGATGAGGGTGTTTAGCCTTGGGGCGACCGGGGTGCCGGCACTCCGGTGCCCAGAAACAATGCGCTCGCAATCTCGTTTTAATGCGCACCCGCCTCTCCTATCCTCTTGTTTCTTCGTCAGGCCCGAGGTGCTGCCACCAAGCGGTAGCGCCACCCAACCTTATTTCACTCACGTCGTGTCTCTCTGTTCGCTCATCGTTTCATCCCATTTGCGACGCCCTCTAACGGTTTTCGCTGGATGCATCTTCACGTGCGCGTGGAGTGCTGGAGGGGATGGACGGAGGGAGGACAGTTTCAAGTCGTTTAACGAGGAGCAATGTGAAGTGCATAAAGGAACGACGGGGCCCAAAGCCATATACCGAGCAAGAAAGAAGACGACTGGAAAAACCGAAGGAAGCCTACAGTCCTTCGATCACGTCAGAGTGGAAGCAGTGAGCTGATTGTCTAACAAAACAGGACCTGCTGCCTGTTAGTGTACCGAAAGTTTGCTCTCTACAACGTGTCGCGTCAGCCGCGTTGAGAGGAAATGACTTCATAGTGTTCTCGTCTGTTAAATATCGGCGCCAGGATGACAAATGTATTCAGGGTCTCTCGCTTTTCCCGACTAGTGATAGTTACAAAATATCTCCGAATGTCTTTTGCGTGTGTGCATATACGAGTTGATCGAACGGCCTGTATGTGCGCTGTCTGTTTCATAGCGCCATCTGTTTCGTAGTGTCGTCTGTTTCGCGGCGTCGTCTGTTTTACCATCCGTCACGCACATCCATAGCTTGAACATAGGCACCTCTACAGCGTCGTCTGTTATGTGGCGGCACGCAAGTCTGAAGGACCCAGACGGCGACCTTGTTTTATACACGTCGCGTCCACTGCAGACGACGCCTCGTGGTCTCCTCGCCCAAAGCTGCGGGCATACAAAAGGGAAAGTGCACGCGGGAGTTCCGAGACGGCGAAATGCTAAATCGGGAAACAGACGAAGCTGGGATGGGTCCAGACACAATGGGCGACGGCAAACATGAGGCTCTACCAGATTTCGGGAGCGGTCGGGGCGTGCATCTCCCAGTGGACCGGCGGAAAAAACTGATCGAAGCCGGTGCTACAGCGGCATACAGATACAACTTACGGACATGTATCAAACGGCCTCACTGCATGCGGCCATCGATGCGTACTGCGGACTGGTGTCGCGAGCCAAGCCGGGGCCGCTTATCGGCGTACCTCTGCAACAACACGCGCCCATAGACCGCGGAGCGGGGCTCTGTGCCTGCGTTTGTTACAAGCGCCAGCTCTCTCTCCCCCCCTCCTTTCTCCGAGGGGAGGACGGAGCGACGGAGGCAGCAGCGGAAGAGATCCGATGACGCGATAACGGTCCAGGAAGAAGCGGCGCGGCGCGCCGATCCGTTGTTCGGCTACAATGCGGAGGAAGCTTCGTCGGGCTCCCCACCCTCTCCGCCAACAACGCCCACCGCAGCGGCTCATAGCGTGTATAATGACGCCGCGTACGTTTCGCGTGCCTCACCCACTTTATGCTCGTGTTCTTCGCTTTCTTTTCTTCTTTTGTCTAAAAATTGAAACAAAAACCCGAACACCTCCCCGCGCGCATAAGCGATTTGTGAAAGTCCCTCCCAGCCCAAAATGCGACCCCCTGCCGCACCTTTACTCTCGCCCGCCATGTATGCATTTCGAGAGATACGAATCTGCGAGAACGAGGCGCGATATGCGGATACACACACACGCTACACGACATGCTGCTGTTCCTGGCTGTTCCCCCCTTCCTCCTCCACCCCTCCAACTTCGTTCTAGCGGCGATCGGTCGCAACTCGGCGGGGGCGCTTGCACTGCGAACGAGAGAGTATACAGAGAGAAGTCTTCAAAACACGGCTTTGTCTTGAAACGAGATGGGGGGGACGGAGAGGCTTCCTTATCTCCTCGCCAACGTCCGTTACTCTTATCCCCCCGCTTCGCTGTTTTCCTAATCGAGTTTCTCCTCTTCGCCGGTCGGAACAACACGGCCGTGTCTTTGATAGGAAGGTGAAGCGAGGCGCCCGATTTGTATCGGACCTGCCACCGGGGATACGCTTCGTGAAGAGAAGTCGTTCGTTTGTCTTGCGATTTGCGCGTGCGGGCGTACGTGACTGGCCTGTTCTGTCTTTGTCTCTCTCTCTCTCTCTCTCTTTCTCTCTCTCTCTCATAACGCTCAGTGCGCGTCGATATATATGCGGAAAACAGCGGGCGATCCTGTCACAAGTCTTTGAAACCTGTCGGTATCGCGGCGTCCGATCTGGCGATTCGCACGATACTTCCGCGTCGAAGTGGACCCGCACGCGAGCATAGCCTGGCTATCCTGGCCGGACGAAGGCACGGTGGATTCTTCTTGTGACGCCGTGGAAGAAGGTCGTTGCGGCGACAATATATGGCGCCCATTGTATTGAGCAAGCGCTTTTGTTTTTGTTGCTGCTGTTGGTGTCGTCTTTTTGCGCGTGTCGCCTGAGCGACAATATACTATTGCCCGACCGCGCGGCTTCCGTGAGAAACTTCGAAGTCGCATCGGTCGGGCGGAGATGTTTTCGCGCAAGTGTTAATGCAACGCCCAATTATTCGCCGTATATTAATGGTCACTCACGCTACCAATGCTACGTCAAAAGTGGGCTGACAGGGCGCAGTAATCTCTTTATCAGTTTCAAGTCCGACTCGTAAATTGCACGACAGGGCCAGAGTGTATAATCAAGGCGTGTCTGTGTGATAAGATGAACCTAAAGCAAACCTCGTAGCTTAAGAAAAAGAGGACTTCCAAGTGGCTGACTCGGCCCATTGCAACTTCAGTTTGATAAACTACTACGCAAAGTTGTAGCCGACAGGTGGTGCATGGGTGGCTTTTCGACAGTCGGCGTTTATAGCGTCACGCTACTGATGAAAACAGCTACCTAAGACTAACAGCTGTTGTCTACACCCGAGAGAAGACAAGCAGGCTGTTGTAGCAATGTAGCATTGGATTCCTCGCCCGCTAATATCCAGGGACACCCTATAATAACTATACTTAATAGCCATTACGCTATCACTTGTTCGGGCAAGTTGTCCTTTCCCAACACGAGCAGCCGGACATTCTCACCTGGCTCTGCCGTGGCGAACGGCGTGAGTTCGTGCCAGGGCGGCCTCGAGTCCGGCGTCGGGTACCGGTTCCTGTTGAAGTCGCGCATGTCCGGCACGGGCCTCAGGTCCTCTCCCCCGACGTCGGGTCGCATCGGCGACGCCGTGGTCGACGTCGGGCGCGGCGTCGTCGGCGCAGGGGTCGACGTCGTGGTGGTGGTAGTGGTAGTCGTCGTGGTCGTCGTGGTGGGAGTCGTTGTACTCGGCGCGGGGCGCCTCGACGTAGCCGCAGGGCCGTACCCGTCCTGCTTGGACCTGTGACCGCAAAAACAGAGAATGTTGCTTGCATTCCGAGCGACCGAGCAGTTTTTTTCCGTGGCACACAGCTTATGACGGGCGTCTGTTGGCTTTGTCCCATTGATTCATATTATGATAATTATAAGTTAAGGGTCCTTTCCGCGCATTACATAACGAAGGGGGGGGGGGTTCAAAAATGCAAACAATGCAATCATGCACGGGAAAGGTCTCTTGGCAATACCGGGTGACAGTTTCTTCATTACTTTATTACGGTTACTTGACTAATTGATAAACCATCAGTTATCCATAAACTAAATTGCCCCTGAGGCGTATTACACGAGTATAAAGGGTACAAACAACGAGTTAAATATTACAAATTTAAGTACAGCTGCGCATTACAATGGGCTCGGCATCCGTGCGTTTGGAGTTACGCAACATGTGGGCTTTATGAAAAAGATGCCGCGGTTGAGAGCGCAGTCAGGTTGACTCAACTTTCCGGAGTTCTTTTAGTATGCCCAGTATAACAACTACACACACTGGTTCTCTCTCTCTCTCTCTCTCTCTAAATTTAGCTTATTTAAGTACACCCACGCCGCGGACCTTAATCAAGCCGTAGACCTTGCGTATCTAGGTGGTGGTGCGTCAAAGGGGCTGTACCCAATCACGCAGCTCTTCCCTGTACTGAAGTGTTCAGGTGTGAGTAATGGCAGTATTAATACCTGTGGATATTGGGGACGTCGAGATCGGGCGCCCCCGCGGTGGGGCGGTCTCGCGGGCCCAGCTGCTGCGGGTGCGAGGTGCCGTTGGTCACCGCTGGTCCGTGGAGCGGCGGCCTCGGGCGCTCCTTGGCGCCTCCAGATGGCGTCGGAGCAGCGGTGGCTGCAAAGAAGATAAAAAATATATGCAAGTTAACGGTTGTTTCTAATTTGTACATACATACGAATGAAAAGAAGAAAAGGGAGTGTGTTTTGCTGACCGCTACCACTGTGTCTAGCTACCTCTGCTGACACCATGAACGGCTGATCGCCGTTCCTGGTGTCGCCGTTCATGGCGTCGCCGTTCATGGTGTCGCGACTGGTGCAGACGCCGTCCTCAAGCTCGCACACAAGCTCTCCGCGTGACGTAATCAGCTTGGATAACTTTTTTTTTTTTTTTGAGGGGGTTAGCTCGGCGACTGCGCGGCGGGTCATCCTATGAACAACAGTTGGGGGGAGGGGAGGGAATGAAGTGTAAGATTCCGTGATGGAAAAGCTACTTTCTATGTACTGACAAAATTGCTCGCGAGGGGCCAGACGCCCGATTGGCTGAAACCAGTAAAATAGCTTCCACAAACCGCAGCACCGTTTTCGCGGAAGGATGTCGTACACGTCACAGAGAGTCGTTTATTTTTGCTATCGAGCTCCCCCACAGTTCCCTTTCGCTTTTTTTCTCCGGACTGTTCCTGGAAGCATCGCATTTGTTCTCCGGAGAGCGAAGTGAAGCGTCTTATCCGCGCGCCGCAAGCGACGCCAGCGCGTCGAACGTGCAAGAAACGCCCGTACACGCACACATACTACGTACATCCTACAACACATTTCCTCATCCTTCAGGAAGCACTTTGCGGCCGCGCCATTTTTTCCCAGGCAGCCGCAGCGGCAACAGCGGCAGCGAAGTATTGATGCGAGAGAGGCGTTATGTCATTCGCACACTCTATTTGTTTCCTCACACGCGGCGCCTACGGGGGCCCCCCGCCGATTCGAGGCCGCCGCCGTGTCTTATCCTTTCTAGCTCATGTCGTCTGTGCAGCCTGTGGCGTCGTCTGCTGCCGTCTTGAGGTATTCACATTACTTTTGTTTTCTATGTATATCTCTCTATCTTTCCAGATTCGCCGAAACAAGCGGCAGAGAAGCAAATCTTATACGGTTCCACACTAAAGAAGTATGCAGCGCTGGAAAGGCGCAGAAGTGGCTTCTGTCAGTTAAGAGAGAGAACGTACGGCGATGCACCGAATTCTTTCGTGACGCAATGTAGGTATCTCTCCCTTCTGCCGCCATCCGACGCCATCTGCTGTTTCAGAAGATATGTGAACAATAAACTAAAAAAAAAAAGAACTGGAAAAAGAAAGAGGCGTGACACCACCTCGAAATCGTCTGTTTGAGACGTTCGCAATGCACTGCGGTATTTCACAGCATTTAAAGTAAAATTGAAGATGAGTAGGTTGAGCGTTAATTATGGATGGTTCATGTCTAAGCGCAATCCCTATGCCAGTGTAAAATCGGTATTACCCTTCTCCCGACCTTTATGTGTGGAATTTCGCAGTAGCGCAATGCGAATGTCTTGTCTACGCACGAAATTAGCGTCCGAACGAAACTCTTCTGCGGATAATTTTTTTGTGCGTTAACGCACAAGAAAAGAAAGAAAAAGAGAAATGAAAGGAAAGTGATAGTTCGCCTGCATGAGATGACTTACTTGGTTGACTTATACGGACGAATGCGTACCTATTTTCTGATGCGCGTCCGTAGAAATCGCCTCTCCGCATAACCACACCATGCATGCTGTCCCTGTTAACCTGCGCGCGTCTTTGTGCTTGCCGCGGCCTTTCTATACAACGAAGAACCCATACAAGAGAGAAACCACTCACTCAAATTCTTTTCGACGTTCGGCGGCTATGCAGAGTTTGTGTGTATACTTCCGCTGCGAAACATGTCGTTCTGAAAGGAATGGCTATAGCCGAAATGATATAGAAACGCCTAGAGGAGAATGCGAACGGGATAAGAAAAGCTGGGTGGGCGCTTGCGGTCGGCTCAGCGCGCGACAAGTCATCTCCTCGGGAAGCGATGAATAATAGAGACAAAAACGACGACACTGCGCCCGTCGTCGAGAAGACGGTAGAAGCCCCTTCTCGACTATGCAGACGACGCAGACGACATCTACCGTCTGCATCGTCGGCGTGGAGTGGGAGGGAGTTAGGCTTAGCGCCAGCCAACGTATAGCAGACGACACCGGCCTTTCGCTCTTTCTGCCACCTTTTTTTTTTTTCCCTTGCCTTTCAACGTCGTCGCCGTCACTGGCTCGTATGCATACATGCATGCATAGACGAGAGGGTGGGCCGCTGGTGGGGACGAACGGTCTCCGCTTTTATATCTTCTCGCCCGACGATAGCTTTCTTCGGCGCGCCGAGGCGCACTATAGAGGGAACCGCGCGCGGGCAACTTATATCCGTGATGGAAGAGCCGCTATATCGCGCGCGCGCGTCTCCTACCCATCCCGTATAAAGCCATATAGCTCCCGGACAGCGCCGCAGGACTAGGCGTGGATGCAGGAACGCAGCGGTGTCGGTGCAAAGAAAGAAAGAAAAAGAAAAGCCGAAGGAAGCAAGCGTGGACGTCTGTTTTTGCCCGCTAAATAAGGAAGGCGTCCGGGAGAACGGACAAGGTGGCGGGTTATATAGGAAGGACAGGGCGGAAGCCCCTGGAAACGCGTTTTGGCAGTGATCTGTGGCCGCATGTATATATGCGCGTGCAGCTGGCTTTGGCGGAATTGTCAATGTCTCTCTCACTCTCTCTCTCTTTCTGCTGCTCCTATCGCCACGTAGCGGTGGCGATGAATCGGTCGTTGACACTTCGTTTTGAGGGGCCGAATTTATGGGTGGGATGTGTACAGCGTCGCCCTCGAAGGGATGATAACGAAATCGCCGGATTCTCAATTCGGTCGTCGCAGTGATCCGGTTCAATGTTGCTCGAGAATCAAAAATATGTCTTCAGTCGGTTGCTACAGCTACTAGTCTATACTGTATCGAGCAACCGCGGGCTTCGAAGACTTACGAGCTCTAATAAACGCTCTAGTGGCTGGAGGTATAGTATTAGTAGCTAGGTATACCTATACGTCGCTAACTAAACGTTACTATTAAAGACACGCTACAGAGAGACACTCTATCATTTTATACAAGTGACCTTTCCTTTCAGAATCGTCTCCACGTTTGTTTAGCGCAAGAAAAAGAAGAAAGAAATGAAAGGAGGGGGCGGAGATAACTATAAGCGGAAAAAATGAACGACGATCTTTCCTTTTGGATGTTATGTACGTGAACGCGACCGTCACGGGTTTCACCATACATATTTTGCATATTCCAGCGTACTCTGATAATCAAGCTCAATGCTTCTCGGTGACTCTTCAGTATCTGTGACAGACGCCACTCACTGTGTGTTCTTTAGCGGCGTATGGTGTAAAATCAGCGACTTCGGCTGATGGAACCGACAACGTGTTCGATCTGGTGATGATTATATACATGCAACGATCGATCGTAAACTCTTGATCTGTAATTCGTGATTAGCGCTGTGCAGTTCACGCATACTTTATCGTGCGCAACCTCCTTCGTGTAAAAAAGAAAGAGGGGGGGGGGGAGTAGAATATCATATGGTAAAGGTGTCTGCTACATGGTACTGCGGTAGCATCATTACCCCCAGCACAAATATTATAGCGGTTTAAATATCTCCGTAATTTGACGGCAACCTGAGGCTAACGGCATTGACTATATGACAAGTAAAAGTTTAAAGGCTGCATAACTATTCCGCGAAACCATCAGTGATCCAAAGTTTAATTACCAACATTCTGCAGACGCCGCAGAGGGAGAGCAAGTCATAATTTGCTCTCGAATTATAAATCACTTCTCCTAACATCACGCAAGCCCGAATGGAATCCCCCGCATCGATCTGCCCTTTCCTAAACTTTCCAGGCATCGATTTTTGGAAGATCCGGCCAAACGCCATTGATGACGGCGACGAATTTCTGCGCCCTCACCCAAAAGACTTTGTAATAATTGACCCATCGAATTGAGTAAAGGCACGTCACGTGTCAGGACCGACAAATCGACGGTGCGACGAGAAGCAAGAAAAGGACGCGGGGTCGGGATGGCTAACCAGACCAGGACCCGGCCCCTCCCAAACACACATTGGTAGGAGCGATATGGCACGTCTGCTCGAATATAAGCCCTACCGTTCTTCTGTTCTGCGATATATGTTGAAGACAAAACTAGACGGTTCGCCGAGATCGAATTGCAGTTCTATAGGCATTCGGGAAGTTATTTTCAACAACCACTGATGTCGTAATCACGTACAATGGTCGTGATAGACACCATGTTGCATTTCTATTGCCTTTATGTGGCGCTGAACAGATTTTCTGTTTAAATGCAATTTCATCATAACAAGTGATTTTCGCAATGGATAACAAGGCGTGCTACGATCGGCTGCTGCCGAGACACATAATCTGGTCGGCTAGCATTTAAAAGCGAGCCAGATAAGCTCGGTCGCACTATCTGGGTACCGAAGACGTTACTTCGACACATGTTCTATTACTTATTTATTTCTTTATTTTTCAAATATTTTTTTTAGAAAGTACAGTGTTCCCAAGGAACTTGACAGACATGAAGTCGGTGCATTTCAGGAAGACACCGACAAAGAACGCAAGAGATGCCTGCGCTAGATGACAAGTGACACGCGATGGCAACGTGACGTCACGACAACGTCACTGGCTCCCCGACGCCAAATTAGAAGAGTGAAGTTTGCAGCTTTCGTCTTCTGCGCTGAAAAGCAACCATTTAACGCCTACGAAAAGAAACACGGCGTACCCGTTTATACTGCTTTATTATTTGTCTTTAGCGTCGATTTAATATTCAAAGCAGAGCGAAAGATTGACATAGAAGAGGAAAAGCCCGCTGACCGCACCCTAACTGTCTAGCGCGCGTCTGACACCTAGAAAGGAAGTGAGTACTAGGAGCTGCCTACCATAAGATGAACCCGCAAACATTCGAAGAGGTACTTATATTCGAGCGCATACGGTATGAAGAACTCGCGGCGAACCCGAACCCCTGCGTCGTCTGCTGAGCTGAGTGCAGGAATGCGTGTTCAACCCTGTCGACGCCGCGGGAGGGTCGGGGGGGACCGGCGTTCAAACCGCAAAGCTTAATGTCGTCGAGATAGCCCAGCGCGCGGGCAACGCATACCAGGTGGCGACCGGTGGAAGCGCGGGGAGGGCGGTGAGGTTTTAGAACGAGTCGACGCGTGGAAGGGAGAAGTGGCGCGCGGTGGGGTTCGTGAGAGTATATGAGAATGCGGTCGAGGAGAATGAGAATCCGCGGTGCACCCCCACTCCTGCAGTTTCGATTAATCTCATCGGTCATTTCCAGATAGAGGAGGGGATCTGGAACAGCTGGAATTCGCTCACCAGCGCACACCTCTCCACTCGCCACGAACCTTTCCTGTCCTCGTCACACCGATCGAAGGAGGCGAGCAGTTTCGGGGAGAGTCAGAGAAGTTGGTTCATTTTCAACTCCGAAGTGAAGAGCGGCGAGGGGGTGTTTGTGCGTCTGTGAGGTATTGAAACGAGAACGCCCGGGGTCACGAAGGTAGTGGAGGAATTGGAGGCGTCATCTGTCGCCTTTGGCGCGGGCTGCGGCGGGCGACGCAGTGGATGACATGTTTAATACTTCAGGCAGTCTCGACGGGACCGTGCAGCGAAGCCGGAGCTACAGGAGCCCGTCGATGAATGCGCGGCCGAAATTGCAGTTCCACCGACAAAGAACCCCGGCCATGCGTCGCGCGTTCGCAATGTCGTCTGGTTCTGCTTTGAAAAGCAGACGACGCTGCGTCCCGGATGCCCGGTTCACAGTGTAAGAAAGTAGCGGCCCCTGTTGTGCAGTACCGGATCCACACCGTCAGGCGTCTTGTATTTGCAGCGCCGTCTGCTCGTGCTTTGGAAAGCAGACGGCGCGACGCGTCCTCGGATGCACTACGGATGCACGGTATTCTATAGCTCCACTATATATGCGTCGCGCGTTTGCAGTGTCGTCTGCTTCGGAAAGCAGCCAACGACGCGTATTGGAAGTAACCTTACGTACGAAGTACCAGCCAGCTCTCTCGAGTACCTTGCTCAAGTTTCTAGCTTCGGCGAGGCTGTATACCGTTTTAATGAGAACAGGGTCGGAACTCGGGCCCTGACAAACCGCTTCCACCGCTCCTTTCCCCTCTCGCCCTCTCGCTGTCCCCGAACATGTCCGGAGTCAGATTCTCCCCGTCCAACGACCGCGACGTCGACATCGGCGCTTTGGCGAACGTGGTTGGACTCTGCGTGCCTTCGCTCAGTGCCGGGTGCATTCCCGAGCACCGAGCGAGGCCGAGCACTTGAGCGGAGTCCAGGAAGGAGAATGAAACGGGGCTTGGGGGCGAATGCGCGGGAAAGCCGGAGAAGAGGCTTTCCTCTCAAGGGGTTTCTCTCTCTGTGCGGAGCGTTCGGTTGCGAATCTTCTCGAGAGCGCCCGTCTGCAGCTGCGGCCTTCCTGCGAATGCCGTCCTCATTGGCGTGCACGATCGAAGCCTTTCTTCGAGAAGCTGGACTACACACAGCGCCGTCCCGCGGTCACTCTAACCTCCCTCCGCCCTCCCCAACACAAACACACATACGCACGAACGCCATTCCCCGACTGCTTAGTTCTTCTTTCAGAAGAAGGTTCTTTCTCTCGCGCTGCCCCAACACACCAAAGGTCACCGTCGTGTTCGATTTGGCACGACTTTCAACGTTTTCCTTTTTTTTCCCCCCCATATGAGGGCGGAAGAAAGATCTTGCGATAGCAATCAGGACTCCTTCTCTCTCTGTGGCAGGATGGGTCGATCTGCCCCGGAGATTATTAATAACCATTGCACGACCCGGCGCGCACTGTTGTCGATGAACGTTAGGCGAAAGCTATAGGCACAATGGCGCTCGCCCGCGTAAGACGCCCGTTTTGCTCGATGGGCGCGTTCTTATCTCAATATATGCACTCCTCAGTTGACGGAAGCTCTGGTTTCGCCCAAGTCTGCTCGCTCATTGATCTCCTTGCCGGCATACAACTCGACTGTATTGAACGTTCACGAGAAAAGGAAAGCTTAGAAAAAAATCCACTCCTGGATCTGCATGTCCATCCAGGCAATGCAGCCTACGCGAATATTTTTATGCCGTCTGGTCGAACTCAACGGAAAGGCGCAAGATGGCGCCACCGGCACTGCCGTTTACGTCATTCCGCAAATGGTGGTAAAGCTAAAACACTCAAGTGGCAGGACAGACCGTCACTTACCGAGTACGCAGTGGTACTGCATCTCCAGGTACTTGAGAGTACCGGGACAAGGATCCCCGAAGAGACTGCTGGACACGTGCGTACCGCAGCTTGACTTGTGTGCGCACCTGGAAGGATTTAAGAAAGCGATGATGTGGAAAAGTATGCGATGGCAACTCGAAAGCAACTGTGCGCAGTGATGCTTCAACGTGCCACGACTTTTTCGGGGCCGGCAAGCCACCTAAACATGCAATGCACACGTCCACACAGAAGCCTGAGAATTTCCCTTGCACAGCCCTCGCACACCCTATTACAAGTATAACAGGATCAGAGCAGTAGGCACCTTTTCTTCTGCTACCATGCGTACGCCGAATGTGTGCATGCATGTGGGTTTGCATTTACTTTTTTTTCGGTCCGCTATTTAGACTGACTGCCTTTCTTTAAGATTGAAAGTTGTTGGCAAAGTTTTCGCCGACGTTTGCGCAACGAGTACGTGTTTGATGGCGAAACAAATGGAAACTGAGTCGATACCAAGTAAAGAAAAAAAGAGAGGCATTTGCTGGAACGAAGCACTGACTAATTCAACTACAACAATGACATCTCAAGGTCTCAAAGGGCCGACTCGAACTTTCACAAACGTGGTTTTAGATAATGCGTCTCTCGCTTTACAAGAACAAAAGAAAAAGGAGTCTTGTTTTATGTTTCTCCCCTTTCTCCGTGGGTTCATCACGCCTGTAACTCCCCTGGAGGAACGCCGCCGTCTTTCCGGGCAATGTATACGACCGGCGTGTCACCTGCTCCCGCAACCTCATTTGCAAAAGAGCGAGCCGTTCTCACCTGTCCTGCATGATGAGGAACGACTTGTAGGACATGCAGTTGACGCTCCAGTCGAGCCGACCGAAGTCGTTGCAGATGCCGATGCTGAGCCGGCCGTAGTTGGCGCGTACCAGGTGGATCTGGTAGTTGTCCGGGCACGATATGTTCAGCTCGCGTCCCTCGCACGTGTACTCCGTCGTGTAGCGGATGCGCTCTGCACGGGCAAAGAAAGAAACGCGCAGGGCGATTAGGAACGGTATACTGGTTCTACACCATTAGTGCCTTATATATGTACCGTGCGATGGCGTCAGCGTTAGTCAGTGAGGAACAGGAGGAAACTGAGAGCCCGAGCGAAATCTCACGCAAGACTGTATCTCAGATTTTGCGAAATGCACCGCCGAAGTTAATTAACGTTATGCGAGCTACATGAACGTCTACACTACTAACAACCCACTAGCGGAAACCTTCATAAACAGCCTATAGATATGGTAGTGCACATAGACGTTAGTCAGACTACCGTCGAATACGTAAAATACATGTACAATGCAATGGGTTATAAAGTGTGTGTGGAGGGCACAGTACACAGCTATATGTGATAGACTGCGGTATTTCTAATGGTTATACCAATATACTTTAAAAAGTATTGCACACACGTACGGTAACCACGTGCATTCTTAGTCTACCCACAATACTATCTAAGTACGCACAAATTTTATATGTGAGTCAGCACTGTTTTCACATCCTTGCCTTACATCAGCGCTTTAAAGCAGAGCGCACACAACAAACACTGCACGCAATAGGTATTGCAGTTCCACCAGCAGGACAGAGCAGTGAGTTGTTACGCGCAACGACGCAGCACAAGTGTAAAGCTGAGGAGAAAATGAAAAATTAATGCATCAGCCACCCGATACAACACATGCAGCAGGACAAAGTAAAACGCTCCATGCATAGTTCTTTTTTTATTATTTTTTTTCAGCTGTATTGCACGGAACTGCCGCGAGCCAGGAGCTCGCGTGGTGCGCTGCAGACGTGACCGCATTCAAGCATCAAAAAAAAAAGGCGCGTGCGCCTGAAAGACAAATAACGATCGAAAAGGAAAGGGGGGGGGGGGGGATAAGCGTCGCTCGTAATTGCTTCGTACACAACAACCGGCAACCCACGGCGAAGACGAGTCTTTCTCTTCTCCTAATCAAAAGGCGACGCGTCGTTTCGTTGCTCAATAGGCTGCAGGCGTCCGATTGTCTGCCTACATCACACCGAGTGCGCAACGAAGAGAGGCCCCGCTCGCCGCGCTCCTTCTCGCTTTCACGCATCATCACAACATCGCGAGCGGCGTCGATCACGACGCCGGAAGATTGCTTGGCGCGATAGCGCCACCATACGAGAGAGGCGGGAACTAGGGTACAGTGGCGGTGAGGGGGCACGAGAAGAGGGGGGGGGGGGGGGTCGACCATTGAACGAACGGGTTGTAATTATACGCCTACAGAGATACCGCCACTTCGCGCGAGTCCTCCGGCTGACCCGTGCGTCGGATCGTCGTCGGTTTCCTTTCTCTCGTGAAACGACGCGCTGTGTGTATATGGTTGTTGCTGCCGGGCGCGTTGTTTACGCCACCATTTTTTTTTTGTTGTTGTTGTAGCTGTTGTACAGCGCATAACGCTGGCGTCGCGCGCAACGCGGAGGGAGTAAAAGTTGCGGGTGAACGAGAGTTGTGTAGTTGTGTTGTTCGGCGCGCGGGAGTATAGATATGCAGTGATGGCCTACTTTAGGGTTCGCCGCGAGTCCGCCGCTTCGTGTTGTGCAGCGGTGGGTCCCGACTGACAGAGCTGTCTGTGTTTTTGACAAAATATGTGCGCCGTTGGGAGACTATACGGTGAGCGCGGAAGCGAACAGGTGGGAGCAGGTGACTGTGTAGCTGAGCTTTATTTCAACGTTTATACGGCAGTTTCTTTTTCACAGACCAAGAAATGTTTCTGTTCTGAAGAATCGGTAACTTGGATATAGTTGCCAAGTTTAACGATTCACCTTTGACTCGAGCAGCCCTTCTGTCTTGCAGACGTTCCTCAAATCAAATACGCTTCTTCGCAGTCTGCAGAGATTTATATGTCAAATCAACGGCACTTTCTAGATGTAAACTTTTGCTATGACAGTGACGATAATAGACGATTTCTTCGACGCATACTCCGGCACTGAGTGGCATTTTCTTTCGCTTAAGTTGCCAAATAATAGTCTCGCGTTACATTACTCGTTTTTAGCACCGTCGTCTGCTGACACTTCCGGAGAGCAGACGACACTGCACCAGAAGTAAGAAAAAATGGAACTCAGATTACACATACGTCACTGACACCAATAAGATGCCGCGGGACCTTGCCGAGTTTACTGAGGTGGATGTGTCGTGCTTACGCGTGACTGAGCCAGTGCTACGGTTGCTTGCGAACTCCCGTGACAGGTCACGTGGAAGCGCATTTAGCATTTAAACTGCGGAACTGCATTCCATTTACTTCCCGCGTATATACACGGCTGACCAATACAAAATAGGTCATCTTATTTGCACTCAATGTCCCTGGTCGTCCTCCGATGAGCGCATGTCAAATTAGGAGGATCGAATTCGCACTTCTGCAACGATCACAGTTTCAATCTTTAGTAGTTTTCGCGACCTACCCAACGATCGAATAAATTAGAAGCGCGATGCATTAATAGAACTTAAATAAACATTCGTTGTGGAACCCGTGTCCTGTACAGTACTGCAGCCAACATATTTCGTGTAGTCGGGGGCGCCACACGGCGGCCTCTGCAGGTACTAGTCAACAGCAGGAAAGCTGTGCCGGTACAACAAGCTTATGTTCTGCATTGCTGCGGATATAGCGCTTCTTAGTGTGTGTGTGCAACTTCTACAACGCTGCCCTCATTTACATCGACGCGGTTGCGCCAGTACTGGTGGCTGCCGTTTGTTCTAACTCGGTTTCAGCTAAGCCGCAGGTCGCTGGACAATCAGCACCCACTATACATGTTCCTTCTCGCACTGCACCACCTTGCACCCTACAGAAAGATAATAGACAGGCTCGCTAACAGATTCTAACCGGCTCGCTCGCTTGCGTATCCTGGTTATACGGTTGACGCATTAACTCGGCTGCTTCTATTACAATACTGAACGCACTTATTTAGACACGGAGAGGGCATTAACGCAATGCTGTGGTTTGTGATCAGTCGGCTTCAGTTACGTCCTCCCCCCCCCCCCCCACACACACACACATACACACACTCCTCAAACCCCTCCCAATGACCTCGTTGCATACCGCTTAGGCGTGAACACGGCCAAGCCCGCCATTTTCTCGGCATATGTCTGCGCGCGTGCTGAACGTACGATCATCCGTGATTCAATCAATATAACCGCCGCCTTGCGAGCCCCGATGCATCCGTGATGTGCAGTCGAAACCGCGAACGATCGGATGGAGTGCAAACTTGATTTCCGCCTGCAACCCGGCCGGAAGTAATAAAATGAAGTAAGAACGAAAGCGCGCGCAGAGGCGGAAGCACCGAGGGAGCAGTCGGGGGGAAAAAGAGAACGATCACGATACTTCGTCGCACGCGATCGCTATACACGTGCTTCATACATCCGCGACTTCCTAAACCCATTGTTGCCTCATCATCATGTGGCGTAATTCACGGTGTCTCGTTTATCGTACGGGAGGCCATCTATCGGCCGGTGTGAAGGTGCAGCGGCGAGTTGGGAGAGCCCTACTTACTCCGCTCCCCACACTATGACCGTTAGAGGGGGTCGGCGCGAATTTACGAGCAAAGTAGTAGTGGCAGAAGGCCGGTTAGCCTTGTGGTTGAACTACAGGCTAGGTCGGCAGAGGACGCCCGAAACGTTTCACTGTCTCGGGATGCAATGAATCGCTTGGTATACTTTGGCATACAGCGCCACGGAATGTTAAAAAAAAAAAAGCCACCTTGCCACCCTTGATACTGACCTCATTGACGACTTTGGCAAGTGCCGACGTTTTTTCTTTTGCTTTCTTTTTTCATTTGAAGTGCCAATTGTGAATTTCATTCTGGGTCAGCGGTAGGTCGTCCCTCCATCAAGCTGTCGCTTTGAATGGTGTGGTCCGTAAACTATGAACTTACGAGGAAAGAGGGAAGGGAGAAGTGGCTATACAGGGGGCCTATTCACACTGCACAGTGTGAATAGGTCGCAAGGCAGAAATGGCTTACGGCTGTCACTGCCGTAATCATTATTATTGTTACTTTAATTTCTGTTCCGGGGTTCTGATTTTTTTGTTCTTCTCTCGTTTGCGGTACGTCCATTCCGTTACGCGGTCCAGGCCCCCACTTGCGTCCCCCGGCCCCATCGCACACGCAGGTGTCGAACGGGAAAACACGCCAGGCGTGACAGGTTGACCCCCTCCACGTCGAACGCGCGCCGCGCCACACTCAAGAAGCGCATCCCGCTGTCTCCCAAGGCCAATCGCCGAATTCGGGTGCACCCATTCGCAGTCCGGTTCGCAAACACGCAGCGCGAAGGCCACGACGACCTGATGTTTCGGACAGCGAAAAAGCGCAGAAGAAGAAATGTGGGAACGAGAAGAAGCCAACTGCAATTGAAGCCCGACGACTGAAGTTCGTGCTGTTTCTGTTTCCGCGTTAGTTGCGGCTGCCACTGCGATTGTGTGTGTCCACAGAGGCGCACCAACGCTTTGACGAGCTTAGTATTTCTCGTCTCGGTCGGCGCTACCGACAAAGAGAAGTTCGCGGGACGCTTCGCACTGCCTTAGTTCGACGAGTCGAACTTCTCGTTCTTGTTGTTGCTGCACCGACTACTCTTGCGGCCACGCCGACGGGTTTTGCCGACTGACCGAATGGATAAAGGGAGGAGAGGTCCCAATTGATTGACGCCAGCGAACATCGCGGTCACTCTTAGGGGAGCGGGGTGTCTTTATTTAGTAGCCGCAAGCTGTGTAGCTACGTGCACAACGTGAACACGGCCACTCGGCGGCAGCCCAGCAGAAGCGTTCTCCGGCTAACTTCCTCAAACTCGGTTGCTGGATGAGAGGGACCACGAATGATGCGTTATTGGCCGTGTAACGACGGACGGACGAACCTACGCGTCGACGCCGCCCTCGCTCCTGGCTTTTTGTCTCGGATTGAGACGGCCGCTGTTATGGCTCGCGTCGCGAACCGTTTCGCCTCGTGTTCGAAGAGGTGCGCCTTTAGGTGCGCTGCGCTGCCTGCCTGGGCGCGCGCGCGTTTTCAAAGACAATGAACGAGCTGAACCGCACCGCGGGCGTCCTTTCCTCCCAGTGTTTTTTTTCTTCTTTCTTTTACGCGTCGAGGGGCGTTTGCTTCGGCGGTTGCACACGGAGTGCGGGGCGAATCGGGGTCACACATCGGAGCGCAAGTCGTCGCGGTCGGCCCACCTTTGGTCTGCGCTACGCCGTGCCTGCTTCAATAAGCAAGCACCGGTCGTTGGTGCACACCTACCGGTGCGTTCGTTCGCTGCTTCCCCTCGAAATGACAAGGCGCGCGGAACGACGATCGAAGCGAACGCGATTACAGGCTTGCGGTGGCGCTGCCCTCTATCCAGTGTGCGTGCCTGTGCGTATGCGCACGCGCGTATGTGTTTGTGTGCTTGCGTGCGTACGTGCGTAGTCGAGTACGTGCGTACGAAACCCTGCATAACGACTTTCCCGATTAATAACGTGGGTGCAGACACACCACGTGTTTTGAAAAAATTACAGATGCTGGCTCCTTCGCTTATTACCGCCCCTAATATATTCGCGCAGAGCAGCGGCTGAAGAAATGTTTTGCGTGTAGCTCTTAGGACAGCCTCCGTAAAATTTAACTGTCTTGTCTGGACTATAGTCGATCGATTGACTGACGCCCCATACCTGAGCCACGCGGGCGCTAATGGAAGGTTCCGGGTTCGTGTCGACCGAGCGTGCTCCTCGAGGCTCCGTGTACAGGTTCTATCTTTCCCCCTTCTTTTTTTTCTATCTTCCTGTATACTTCACGGCGAACTGCGCGCGCCGCGACGGGGAATCGAACCTGCAACCTCGTGCAACGCAACGGGAAGTCGTGCCCTCTCTATAGAACCACCACAGCGGGCACCATCGGCTTTCATCACAGTATTCAATCTTGAAGGGGCAGCGCGAACCAGTACCAACTCGCCCAAATGTCGATCCTTCTACAGCATTCAATCCTCGTGCTTGGGTATGCATGCATGCGTGTGCGTGCGCCTGTGTGACGGCCCGGGGGGCGGCGCCAGTATTAATAGGGAACGGCTACACGCGCTTCGTGACCTGCGAGGACGCGTTGGTGCACAGCCGACGGCGCCGCAAGCCCGGCGCTGCATACACGTGAGCTCTTCGTCGTAACATCGTGCGACCGCCCTTGGCTGCAGGGGACGTGTAGCCTCGGCTGATGACCCCGCCATGCATGTGTGTGTGTGTTCATGCGTGCGTGCGTGTGTGTGTGCGTACGTTGTCATTCATCCTTACATACGCACTTCCGCAGGCATAAGCATGCGAGCTTTACCCTTTCCTCGCTGCGCAGTCATTCTTCTCTTTCCTTCCCTCCCCTGTCGTCATGATCACGATCTTGAGGAACCCCGCGGCCCAACCTTAATATAAACATCACTCAGAGCTACCGTAATACATAAGCTGCGCCGAACGTAAGCGTCCCGCTTGAAACCGCGGCGCGGTCGCGTGATCTGAATTTAAGAGCC